>NC_142260.1:5006911-5310588 GCF_052056855.1 Sturnus vulgaris
TCCTCTCCTTAGCACCATTCATCTTCTTGTGTTGGGGTTGGAAAAGCTCCTTTGCCCTCTGTTCAGCCACATGGCATAACACTGGATTTTGGGAGAGCCATCCCTTGCCAGTGCCTCATCCCTGGTTCCAGTTGTTGCTGTTCTTTCTGTGAGCAGCTCATCCCAAGCTGCATATCCCCATCACTGCCACCACATTCCCTGCTGGGGAAGGTGACTGCCCCCACATCCTGGCGTTCCTGGCTCTTCTTGATGCCCCCCAGAGCTGACATCAGGCTGTTCCTGTAGAAGGGTAGAGCTGAGCACCTGCTCTTACCTGGTACCTTCGCTGGAGGGTTTTGTAATTCCCTCCTGCATTCCAGGCCATCCAGGCAGAGAGGATCTGCCCCCATTTACCAGCTTCACTTCCACATAATTTCAAACCAGGGATCCTTCAGGATTCTTCCCATGGTGTTGTAGGGGAAGAGCAGGGGGAAGCATGATTTGCTCCATGGTTGTATTTTAAAAAGTCAGTGTATTATTCCTGCTGGGAATGTACCAGAGGCTCCTGACTTACATCACACAGGAAACCTTGCTGACCTTTTCCTTTTTGGAAACTCTTAATGCCCAAAGATGGAATATTCCATTGTCCTTCCTTGACAAAAATGTGGCTCACTGCCTTGTCTGGTGGTGATGGGATTGTCTGGGGTGAACTGATGAGGTCTCTTCAGTCAGCCCTGCAATGTTGGGTCTAGAAAGCACTGAAATTCCAATGTGAATTCTTTCTCCCATTCAGCATTCTGAGTATCCGTGGGCAGTTCTGGGGCTTTGCTTGCAAGACTTTAGCCTGAGCATGGTGACAATGTAGTGCCTGGAACTGTGATAGTCCCAGAAGAGGGGTGAAGCTTTCTCCAGCCCTCACACACCACATGCTGCCTCTGAGTTCCCAAGGACTGGATGTGTGAAATGTTCCTGATCGGGAGTGTCTTGATGTGCTAGTAGCATTTAACCTAGTCACACATTCCTGACTGGAATCTTCCTGTCACCTCCAAGGAGTCTGCATCAAGGCTATGAATTTTTATCTCCTTCATCACAAGAAAAATCTTTTGCATCTTTCCTGAATATTAGGGCAGGAAACCAGCTCTCTTCCTCGGCAGCCTTAGGGGCTGCCCAGCTCTTGTGTTGGGGTTATCTTTGATTCTGTTGTCAGGGGAAGGATGGCAGAGGAGGAAGCAGCCCAGCAGAGCAGAAAGCTGCCTTCATCATCCCAGCAACTGGAATTCCCTGTGAGAGATCTGCTGCTTCCTTTCATCTCTCTGTGTGTGGGTTAGGGCTGGTCTCTGCCCATTTAATCTGCCACTACCTGGAGCAGTTTCTGCAGTCCTTTCATCCGAGCTGATCCAGGCAGGATACCTTTTAGGAAGGAATGCACTCATCCCCTCTGCATCAGCAATCACCTACACTTGATTTATTCCATATTTTTTCCCAGTGTATTTGGATGGTTTGGTGTAGCTTGAACTACACAATGGTGTCAAATACAGCTCTGGGCCTCATGCGAGAGGAGCTCCTGTTTGGAACCATACCCTGACCATCAGCTGGTCTCAGGCTAGTCAGAGCATCATTTCCCTGGGAATGGGGACACTTCCCTGCATTGTGTGCTGGTGAAGTTTAACTTTTCTCGCTTTTAGAGCCTCTGAGATGTCATCGTGCAGAGCCTTAGTGCATGTGTGATCTGAACTAGACTTGTAGGACTGTGCAGAGCTGAGTGAAATCACTGTCCCAGCTGTCTTTTTGTGCAGATTTCTCCACATCCCTAATCTACAGCAGTGAAATGTTTTTGTCTGTGTTTCTCCTGCAGGAAGTTCCACAAGAAGCTGGGCCAGCAGGCCTGGCTGGTTGCTGCTATTACTGCCACGGAGTTCCTGATCGTCGTCAAGTACGATCCCTACACCCTCACCCTCTCCCTGCCCTTCTACATCACCCAGTGCTGGATCCTGGGGATTATCCTGGTGCTCACCTGGACAGCCTGGCGCTTCTTCATTCGGTACGTGGGGCTGCATTTGGGGCTGGCTGGGGTTTTTAGGAGGATTTGTTCAACCCCCATCCTCAAATGTGCTCCCTGGGACTGCCTGGGGAGAGAGCACAGCTCTCCTGGATGGGTGCAAGTTCTGAAATAAACAGGGAGTTCTCTGGGCCTGATCCTGGCAGTTTCCTGTCTGGATCATGGAAAGCAGCTGCACAGGGCCTAAGGAATTAGCAGCCTTCCAGTGTTGGAAGGGACCCACAAGGAAGCTGGAGAGGGACAGGACAAGGGGGAATGGCTCCGCACTGACACAGAGCAGGGTTCGATGTGGTGTGGGGAAAAATGAAGGTGCTGAGGCCCTGGCACAGGATGCCCAGAGAAGCTGTGGCTGCCCCATTCCTGGACGTGTCCAAGGCCAGGTTGGATGGAGCAGCCTGGGGATAGTGGAAGGTGTCCCTGGCCATGGCAGGGGGTGGAATGGGATGGGCTTTAGGATCCCTCTCAACCCAAAACCATTCCGGGATTGTTTGAAGCACAGTGCTGTGCAGAGGGGCCAGCAGTGGCTGCTCTGGCAGAGGTGGGAAGAACCAGGCCACCAGCCAGAAACACAACCTGTCAGTGAATCAATGCCATCAGCAATTGTAGGAACGCCCAGCCAGAGGCTCCAGTGAGTTGTTATCCCCAGGAAGCTCCGTGCAGAGAGCTCTCCTTGCCGTTCTTCCTGCAGGCTGGAATTGTGTGCTGTGTGTGTTGCAGGGACATCACCCTGCGGTACAAGGAGATCCGGAGGCAGAAGCAGGAGCACAGGCACGAGAAGGACAAATGCCTGAGCAACGGGGATGGACACTCAGCCCTGCTGGATGAACCCAACGGGAGCAAACTCCGGGAGAGGAAGCTCTGAGTGCAGACACGGGGCTGACAGGAACTCGTGGTGCACAGTCCCAACCTTATCCTACCTAACTCCTAATTGTCATTGTTAGCGTTCCAGCGTGTGGGGGAGGATGGCACTGACACAGCCCCCCTCTCTGCTGGTGTCACCTGGGCAGGGCTGGAGGAAGGCTGTGTGGAGGGAGGTCAGTGCTGACCCCGCGCACGGGCGGGGCCTTCACCTGGTGCTGTGCGTCCTCCTCGGAACCAGGTGTGGAGACGGAGGGCTCAGAGCACGGCACACAGGGATCTGCTGCTCCATTCCCAGGGAACTGAGAGCTCCGTGGGGCGTTTGGGCATTAGGAACACTTGTTTTGGAGTGTACAGAGACCAGGCACGGGAAAGGAATTGTGTTCTTCCTGCTGGAACTACCTGGAGCTGTGGAGGAGGATTGGGTGAAGTGTTCAGCGAGGTGACCGGGTACACGGGGATGTGTGACCAAGCTGCATTCCTTGCACAGGATGTACCACACCACACTGCTGTTCCAGCCCCTCTGCAGGGCATCCTACTGACTTCCAACGTCCTGGAGCGGCCTGCAGCACGTGGGTGGTGTGTCCCAGCTCTGGGCAGACAGACAACTTCTCCTTAGTCTTATTTCTAATTTCTCTTTTAGTCTCGGTCATCTCTTAAATGTAAGGGAAGGTGAAGTGAGAAAGGTCAAGCTGCCTTTGCTCTGCGGAGTAAAATGTGTCATAAACAGACACTGGGAGTGTCTCGTCAGTCTGGAGTTCTTTGCTTTATCCTCGGCTGGGTTTGTGTCCTCGCCACAGGGGTTTGCTCTGGGTCTGACAGGGGCTCTGCCACCCTCTGTCACTGCCCTGTTCCTTCCAGGATAGCTCCAGAGTGAGGGCTTTCTGGGAAAGCTGATCCTGCAGTGTCACACCCCCATCCCTGTCCCCTGTGCCAGCAGCAGGCCCAGGCCAAGCACATCCCTGGCACGGCACAGCCAGGGAGCATCCTGAGCCAGGCACTGTGTCTGCTGGTGACTCAGCATCCCGGAAAGGGAGCTGGAAGCCTGGGCTGCTCTGTTTCCCCAGGTCATTATTCCAAATGTGAGAGCTCCACTAATCCCCATGGATTCTGAACCCTCTGCTCCGAGCCCTCACGTCACTGTCCCAGGCACTGACGTCACCCTGTCACTGCTTAATCCAATCTGGCTGTTCCTCAGGGAAGTGTTTATCCAGAAGAAAATGACACAAACACTACAGTACAATTCCAAGAGTGCGACCCCAAACTTTTGAAGTGTCAGGAGCTCGCAGAGCTGCTGCCCAGCACACATCTGGGTTTTTAATCCAGTTCGATCTTACACAGGAGTGATGGCCAACATCCCCAGCTTTAGTGTCTCAAATACTTTCCACCTGCAAAAAGTGGGCAATCTGGAAGTTGGGAATCTCCAGTTGGGGAGGTGGCCAGGTGACCTGGGGGGGGTCACTGCACCCCTTTTCCACCAAAGGGCCACACCTGTGCTGGCAACACCTGGTGAGGAATATCCAGAAAGATCCAGGAGCTTTGACCTCATCCATGAACCACTGACTCACCTGTCTGCATCCAAGGGATCCCAGGGATAATCTGGATCCTGTCCACGTAGTTCTATGTGCTAGTTTGTCCTTTGGGACATCTGCCTGTGGTTCCTGTCTTGTCATTTCACACACAGTGGGCTGAGGGGGTTTGGGCTGTGTCCCCTCCAGGACACAGGATGGGTGGATGGATGCTGGGCCTTGAGGTAAGGAATGTGTCCAGGTTTTCAGGGAAAAAGATGGGCTCTGGTCATGGCAAACTCGCCTGGATTTAGGAATCCTTTTGTGATCGTCTCAGAGCAGTGCTCAAAGCAGCCTCAGGGAGGAGATGGAAGGAGGCCAAAAGTCCTCATGGGAATAACATTTGGCATGGCCTAGAATGGGACCCTCCCTGTGGAGAGGGCAGAGGTGGCTGGCTGCCACACACAGGAGTGTCCAGCTCACCTGGAGCAGGTCTCCCACCTGTGGTCACACCCATTTCATGGAGAGCTTGGCCAAAGGTAAGCTGGCTTTAAAAAGGAGGGAGTTTTAATCGGTGAGCCTATGTGTGAGGCTGCCCAGCTTGGAGATTTTCAAACCTCAGCCTGATCCAGTCCCATCTGGAACAGCTCTGGGGGTCACTTTTGCCCAGAGTCTGGAGTGGTGAGCCCTGAGGTGCCCTGCAGGAAGGTGCTGGGTCCCAGGCTGTCCTGTAGAGGGACATCCTGCCACATCCTTGGGGATGCAGAGAAGCTTCGGGAAGTGGGGAAGGACCATGGCCTGCTCTTTTCCAGCTGCACCCAGAGGAGGAGCCAGGAAGCCTCATGGAAAATTCTCCCACCCAGGCAGCGTTTTTGGCACAGTCAAAACTTGATGTGTTTTCTCCCTGAAAATGAACTTTACCAGGAAGAGCATGGGAGCATCTCCCAGTGCTGCCCTCCCTGGATCTTTCCAAAGCAGGGAGCTTGCAGCCAGCATAGAGTGTCCCTGTGGCTGAATGTGGGTGTTCCTGGGAATTTCAGGTCCTCTGGAATGTCACACTGCTCCCTGGCCTCTGACCTCACCTTTTCTCAGGTTGTGTGGGTATTTTTTTCCCCACAAAATTGCAATTATTCCATTTTTTCCAAGCAAAGTTTTTCTCCTGCTGTCTGAAATTTCCCCTTGCTGCCCAGGAAGTTGCCTGACATTAAAATGAGGTGGCTGAAGCCGTGGATCAGAAGGCAGGGAAAGGGAAGGTCCCACAGGAGGGTGTGAAGACAGTCTTTGCAATGATCATGGTGTAGTGGGTATGGAGCCAAACTGTCCCAGAGGCTTTAGGTTCCAGATCCCAAAAAGTTCCACTTTCTGCTGCAGAGGGAGAGGATCTGATGGTTTTTCTTAGGAATATCCAAAGCCAAGACCTTGCTGGACAGCCCCAGGTGTCCCTGTGGCCAGGAGGGACACACAGCTGGAAGCTGTTTGGGACAAGGGAGAACCCAAGGATTCGGCTTTGGAATGGTGATCCAGAGACCCCAAGAGGCTCTGCACCCTTTGAGGGACAAGGGGAGGGGACCTGGGACCCCGTGGAGGGAAGCACTCATCGGGGTCTGTGGGGAGGAGCAGCTGGAGAGGCAGGGATGCGGTGGGATGGACCAGGGAGTCCTTGGGAAGTGGGATTTGGGGAAGCGCACAGCAGAGGGTCTGTGGTGTGGGATGAGGGATCTCGCATTGTCCCTCCTCACTCCTGACTGGGATTTGGGGTGAGTTTGCAGGGGTTTGTTGGTGGGTTTTTTTTGTTTGCTTGTTTGGTTTTTTGTTTTTTTTTTTTTTTTTTTTTTTTTTTGTTTGTTTTTTTATGGCAAGTTCCTCAGGAAAGCTGGGAGCTTGGCAGGCAAATCAAAGTGAGAGACCCGCGGGGTCCCCAGGCTCTGCCGGGGGGGTTCGGGCTGGGCTGAGCCGAGCCCCGGGGAGGGTCTGGCGAGCGCAGAGACCGCCCAGCTCATGGCACGGGTGAGCGGCGGCTCCGCCCCGGGCTGGGCTGGGCGAGGGAGCGGAGCCGCTCCCGGTCCCGCAGCTCCGGGAAGCATCCCGGCTCTGGGGGGAGCATCCCGCATCCCGGGGCTGGGCTCTGCACCCGCAGGGACCCCCGGGCAGCGGCGGGGGGCTCTGCCGGGGTTGGGGAGCATCCCGGGCTTGGGGAGACCCGTGGGTCCCGGCGCTGAGCTCGGGGACCCCCGGGGGGCTCTGCCCGGTCCCCATCGCCGGCCGGGCGGGCCCCGGGGGTCGCAGGGTCCCCCCTCCCCCGTGGGAGCGGACACAGCTCGGCGGATGCCGGGGCCGCCCGGGGGTCCCCGCAGATCCCTGAGGATTTGTAGCTGTCCAGGTAAAGCGCGGGGGGCACCGATTTGGGTGGGATGTGAGGGCGATGGGTGAGAGCAGAGCCTAAATCCTTCTGTTTTGGCAAGTTTGGGATGCGCTTTTATTCGTGCCAGGAGCAAACTCCGTCCCGGTTCCGTGTCCTGCGGATGGAGGCCAGGCAGGGCTGGAAGGGGCAGAGCAGCGCTGCGGGACCGGCACCACCGCTGAGCTGAGTTTAGCCCGGGCTCAGCACACGGGGCCATGTCTGGGGCAGGACAGGGAGGGAGGATGAGCAGAAAGATCGCTGGAACCTGGATTGGGATGTTTGGGGACTGCAGTGTGCTCAGGGGAGTCATAGCCAGGTTGGTCCAGGCGCTTTGGGATCAGCAATTGGGGTTGCTGTGCCTGTGGCCTTGGCAGCAGCGAGGTGACAACCCCATGAAGGCTGGGAGACCCCTTTTTCCAGGGGGGACAGGTGGCTTTGATGCTGTTTTTCTCTCCCTCGTCGAGCTGTTTTATTGTCCCTCCAAGCAGGAAAAGGGACCTGAGCTCTGCAGCAGCTCCCAAGGAAAATGAAGCTGCCCTGGCCCTGGCATTGGGGTGTTGGGATGGATGGAGAGGGCTCTGCACCCTAAACCTGGGACTCTTCACCCCTTTCTGGGTCTCTACACCCCAAACCAGGACTCTGCACCTCATCGTGAGGCCTGTGGGTGAAAAATCCATCAATCCCTGTGCTGCCAGTAGTGAGAAAGCTGTGCCCCTTCCCTTCCCAATGCCTCAGGCTTGATTTCCCAGGAATTTGAGCAGCAGGTCAGGGGGATGTCAGAGCAGCTCCTTGCAATGCTCCAGGGAAAAGCTTAGTTAACAGAAAAAAAGCCATAAATCCTTCCCTGAGCACCTCCACCCCCGTTTCCTCGCTCAGGAGAGATTGATGCTGTTTTCCTAATAGGAAAATACCTCTGGGTTTCATCCTAGTGCTGAGCACTGCAGTCTCTTTCCAGGTGATGCCTTGGAAATCTGCTTAACTTGCTGCTTAGAGAGCATTAGAGAGAGAGGTTTTGGGGACAGAAGCTCTGAAAGAAAAATTAGAAATTCCTTCTAATTTCCAGAAGAAATTGGGAAGAGATAGAAGGGGTTTAAAGGGGATGTTTGTCCTCCTACAGGAAAAGTCAGTCCTGAAAACTCTGCTGTTTTTGTATTAAAAATAATTGGGAAGCAGGGAGAGGATCAGAGGGCCTTGCTTTGGCACAGGGGCTTTTCAGGGCATAAAAAGAGGCAGTTTAGGGTAAATCTCCATCATGTTGCTCTGTTAAGATGTCAGTTTTCAGCACTAGCCAGCAAAGTGGGCCTTGAGCTGAGCTCAGCCCATAACATGAGCTCAGCATGTTCTCAGCCAGGGTAGGACTGGTTTATCCATTGCACGGGGAGATCTGTGCCAGAGGAAGGAGGATGGGGAGGGACTGGGCATCTCCCACCCCATCCCAGCATCCCTGTCACTTTGGGTTACATTTAGGGTTCCCCTTCCTCCTGCTATCCCAAGGATGTGTCCCTGCAGAGGGGCCAGGCCAGCACTGCTGATATTCCATGCCATGAAATTCCCACTCTTGCCTGTTACAATCCAAGCCTGGGTGGTTCTGGGGGGAGTTGATCATCCAACCCCGAGTGCCTGAGGCTGTGAGCACCTAAGGGGAGCTGGAAGGTGAAGCCCAAATATTGCAGAACCATCTGTCCAAGGCCAATCCAGCTCTGGGAATTCTGGAGAAGGGCTGGGGGGCTCTAAGGGAGGTGTGGGGGGGTTTAGGTGCAGTGCTGAGGTTGTGTCTCCGTGGGGTTCTGTGGGATGCCACCAGCTCTCCATGGTCTGTGACTCCCTGCCATGGATGCCAGGGAACAGGGAGTGCTGGTGAGTTCCCACTGGATTTGCTTGTTGGGTGTTTTTGGGGATCCCAAAGCCCCCTTTTCATAGCAGCAGCAGCTGGCTTGGTTAAATCCCCCTCAGCATCCGTGCTGCCTGGGATCTGCCTGGGAGAGCAGCTTCCTTTTGACTTAAAACCTTTTTGGGGGCGAAGGCAACGGAGCTTTCCTGCTACAGGAGCTGATTCCTGGGGAACAACACCCTCTAAACCCCACAGTGACCCCAAAATAGGGGAATGGGGCTGGCCCCCTCGGCTGGGGCCAGGGCAAAGCCTCAGGAGAGGCTGGGAAGGCAAAGGAAGATTTCAGCTGGAAAGCAGCAAAAGGCTTTGAGGGCTCCTGGAGGGGGGATGTCCACACACAGAGATGCTGGGAATGTCGCCTGTTTAAAGGCTCCCGAGGTAAATCGAGCGGCTCTGCCCCTTCCCGAGGGTTCCTGTCCCTCCTTCAGCTCCTGCCTGGTGGCTGAGAGGCTTCAGCTTTTGCTCAGCTCCTTTTGCTCCTTGGCTCCTGGAAGAGGAGCCAAGGCCGGGAGAGATGGAGGGGGAGCAGTGATGGAGCATCCCTGCTGGAAAATCACAAGGCATTCAATTGTTGAGTTCTTCCCCCTCATTCTAACGCTGTGTCTCGTGCATTCCAGGCCGTCCCGCTCGCAGGGAGCGTTTGCCATGGACACTGGGCACGTAAGCAGATCCCGCTTCAGTGGTGAGTCCTCCCCAGGGAGCCCGGGGAGGGTTTGGGGCAGAGCTGCTGGTGCTCACACCGAGGTTCTTTTGGGGAAGGGTTGGCTGCTTCTCACTGCTTTCCATGGGGAGAACCCTCTGTTCCATGTGATCGCTGGATTTTGTTTCTTAAAACAAGGGTAAAACCCTTAAAACCTCCCAAGTTTTCCAACATGAGTGCTCAGCCCTTGGAAACGGGCAGGAATGAGGGGGAAGCAGGTTCCAGTTCAGCTGGGATTTGCACTCGGAGTTCCTCAGAGGTAGGAGCCAGTAAAAGATTTTAAATTTTATTCCAAATTTTTATTCCCCTCCATCATAGCAGGAGCCTGGGAGCTCTGGCACAGGAAACCTCCGACAACTTCCCACAGCATCCTTAGCCGGGATGCAAGGATAAGGCAGAGCCCTTTAGGGCTGTGGGTCGGGGTGGCTGAGGCAGGACCCGGGTCCCATCCCGATGTTTAACCTGTGGGCTGCTCCCGGGATCCAACGCGGGTGCTTTGGCTGCGAATACTCAGTTCCTTCTGGCGGAGGGCTGGGGGAGCAGCAGGTTGTCCCTGTTGTCCCCGCGCTCGGATGCGATGTGGGAGTTCAGCCTGGCTTTGGGCTTTTTCCGGCTCCGAAGGAGGGAGCGCTGCGGCGTGATGATGCCCGATGATCCCCGGCAGCGCTCCGGGATCAGAAATCCTCCGATTGCCCCTTTTGCGGTGCCGCACGGGGCTCTTGGTGCCGGTTCGGTGCGGGAGTGATGGAGGCTGGTGCAATGCAGCAGGAACCGAGCCGAGCGCTCCCTCCCCGCTCGCTCCGGCGGCACCCGCGGGGCTGTTTCCAACAGCTTTTCCTTTGGTTTTTCCCTACTCCCGGCTTTTCCTGGCATCCCCAGGCGGCAGCTGGGCCGAGGGCGATGCAGATGTGCTCTGAGCACATCTGTCAGCGGGACAGAGCCGCAGCTGGCAAAGGCACCCGCGGCAGCTCGGGAGTGACACAGGGAAGCGGGGCTGGGACACGGGAGAACTTCATCTCGCGGGAAAGCCAAGCCGGGGCTGTCATTTTTTTTGGCTGGCAGAGCCTCTGCCTGACCCGTTCTCAGCCCCCCCGGGTGGGAGCTGCGGTTTATCCCCCCCTCGGCCCATCCCATCCTCGGAGCTTGGAGCCGTGGAAGCAGCCGAGGCTGAAGGCTCATTCCCGGGATTGTGAGCAGCTCATGGATCCCCGTGTCCCCTGCAGTGGCCTCCAGCCCGCCGCGGTGGGAGATCGGGCTCTACGCCGCCGGAGCCTTGGCGCTGCTGGGAATCGCAGCCATCAACCTGTGGAAGCTCTGGCGCTCCGGGAGCTACCCGGCCCCTTCCCCCTTCCCCAATTATGACTACCGGTACCTGGAGCAGAAGTACGGAGCGGCGTGCCCGGACATCAGGAGCAAGGTAAGGGGGGAAGGAAGCTGCGTTTGTCTCTTTCCCTCTGCAGCACGCGGGATGCTGGAGGGGTGGGAATATCTCCGGGATCCCCTCGTGGTTGGGGGAACACAGCCACAGGCAGCAACCTGGTGCTGTCCGAGCTTTTGGGAACTGCGGGAAGCTCCGGGCTCGCTGCCGCGGCAGCTTGAGGCCAGGCAGGGGCCGGGATGCATCCAAGGAGGCGGCGGAGAAGCCCAGCTGTCCGGCTCCGCTCGGAGGGATGGCATGGATGGGATGGATAGGATGGATGGCAGCGCCTGCTTTCCTTTCCCTGGCAGCGAGGGCTGGCCCCGGGCTCGCAGCGGGCGCCAGGTCGGAGCTCTTCGTCCCGCAAGAGCAGCCTGAGAGCAGAGGACACCTTGGAGAGCATCCAGGAGCTGGGCAGCCTGGAGCTGATGGGCAGAGACCTGGGCCTGGCCCACTACGGCCCCCTGAAGAAATCCATCTCGGCCGACTCCCTCAACTCCATCTCGTCCATCGGGAACAACTTCGGGCAGGATTTCACGGTGGGGCAGGTGGAGGTGTCCATGGAGTACGACGGGAGGGCGGCCGCCCTGCACGTGACGCTGCTGCAGGGCAAGGACCTGCTGGAGAAGGAGGACGCGCGCTTCGAGTCCTGCTTCATGCGGATCAGCCTCCTCCCGGCCGAGCAGATCGTCGGCATCTCCCGGGTGAGCCCCTCGTTCCCACCCAGACCCCCCCACGGACCCCTCTGCGCATGTGGATGAATGTGGGGTTTTGGGGGGCAGCGTCCCTTGGCCGCATTCCCCAAGGCAGTGGTGGGGTTTGGGAGCAGGGAGCTCCAGGCAGGCCAGGATCAGAAATGGTTGGCAGAGGATTTGGGGGATATCAGCTCCCCAGGGCAGTGGTGGGGTTTGGGAGCGTGGAGTCCAAGGCTGGATGGGGTTGACATGGGATTTTGGGGTGGGTCTCTGCTCCCCACAGCAGTGATGGGATTTGGGAACAGAGAGCTCTGCATTGACACAGGATTTTGAGGGGTGTCCCAGGTGGGTTTGCACATCAGAAACCTGGCAGAGGCAGGAATGTCTCCCCTTGGCTGGGATTTGGGCTGACTTTGTCATCTCTGACCATGGCTGGTGGCAAAGTTGTCCTGCTTGCCTGTCCCTGCTGTTGAAAGGACGCTGTGGCACGTGGAGGAAGTGGCCTGGGGTGGGATTTGGGTGGCAGTGGCAGTTTTGGGCAGGTACTGCTGGTGTCTTGCCATGGCCCCACAGTCCCCCAAGCCCCCAAAATCCTTCTCCTTCCCAATGCTTTTCCCTCCCCACAAAGGACATGGCAGTGGAAAATCCATGTGGCAGCACTGACAGCCACAACCAGGGTTGGATCTGGGGCAAAACCTCCCTTTTTAAGTGTCTCCAAAGCTGCTTTTGGAAAGCAGGAGCCTCAGTTTTCTTCCAGCATCTCCTTTATTACGGAGTCAGTTTGATTTAATCAGGATATTCCAGCAAGGAATGGGAATTTGCATCCCATTGAGGCACCTCTCCACTGGGGTGGAGGTGCTGCTCCATCCACACAAACTGACTTCTGCCTCCTAAATATTTCCACAGTGCCCTTTTAGAACCATTTTTCCATCCAAATCTCTGACTCTTTATTTATGCTCTGGAGATATTTATTATTTAGTGTCATTATTTATAATTCACTAGCACAATTTAGCTCCTTGGCTGCCCCAAGGCCACGGATAAAGGCCCAGTTGCTTTTTTTTTTCCTCAGTGCTTCTGGAGGGATTTTAAATAGCAGCTCCTGTTTGGTTGTACTTGATCCAGAACTCCTAAAATACAGCGTAGGCTGCAGACAGACAGTCTGTAAAATCTGTAGGGCTTTAAAATCTCTTCTTCATGCAGAGGAACTTCAATCCCCTGGGGGCTCTGGAGGTTGGTGGTATCCAGTGGGAGAGCAGGAATGGCAGGTGCTGCCTTTGTGCCCTTCATCCCAGGGATGGAGCAGGATTAGGAGCAGACTGAGACAGGAGAGAGTCCCTGGGGGAGATGAATCCTCTCCCTGGGGGCTTTTGGGGTGACACAGTCCCACAAAGGAGTCCCTTCTTCTCACAGATTTGGGTGGCTTTGGGGAGCTGGTGGATCCGCTTTGCTCCACACTATCCAAGGCTTCCATCCCATGGGACAAACCCCTGGTTTGCCTGTGATATCTTGGATGCTGAAACAGGACTGGAGTAGGGGGAAAAAAAATCCCTAAATCCATGATTTCAGAGCATTTCCCCTCAACCAGTTCTTTGGGATCAGCACCCTCAGGATGAGCCACGGGAGCTGCTGCTGCCTCTGCTCCCAGGGAATGATGTGACACAGGGACAACGTCAGCCAAACAGCACCATTCCCACTGGGCACATTCAGGAGCTGGCTTTGCTTGGAGAAGGGCTGAGGGTTGCACCTTGTAACCATAAATCCTGTTCCTGATATAGCCAAGCTGGATGTCCATCCACACTCCCAGGAGCTTGGGATGTGTCTGAGAGCACTGGCCCAAGGCTGATTCTGTAATTAAAAGAATTAACAGGACTGGGGCAGCTCACAGCCCCGATTTTCACCCCAAAGGCTGAGCAGTTGCTGTGGTCATGTCGGGAATAAACCATCCCGGTGGGATGGGGCGTGCCCCCCCTGCATCCTCGCCATTCCCACGAGATGGGGCGGAGCAGGGATGCTGCCCCGCGGGTTCCAGGGCTATTCTCTTTTCCCGGGGCAGATCCAGAGGAGCGCCTACTCGGTGGCGTTTGACGAGCGCTTCTCGGTGCCGCTGGATCCGGCGGCGCTGGAGGAGAACAGCCTGCGCTTCTCCGTCTTCGGCATCGACGAGGACGAGCGCAGCGTCAGCACCGGCGTGGCCGAGCTCAAACTCTCCGACCTGGACCTGGCCACGCGTCCCTTCAATGCCTGGCTCTACCTGCAGGACACCAACAAGGTGAGACAGGAGTGTCCCGTCTCCCAGCTGCGACAGCGGGGTGTTTTTGTGTCCTCAGGGTTTTGGTATTCTGGAGAAGTATTTAGGGAATTTTGCTCTTTTCTTGGGATGTTGAGGAAAATGGGGAGGTGAAAGGAAACAGCAGTAAAAGATATAGGAAAAAGAAAAGAGTTCTGTAGGAAATTCAAGTGGGGGTGGTTTAGTGGCAAAGCAAGGGGTTTCACTTTGAAGACTGAGTGCTCTGTTTTATACTTGTAAGAGCTGATGAAACACACTCCATTACTCCAGTACTGATTAGTGAACTTATACATTAAAAGAGTGACTTTACAAGAAATTTTCAATTATTTATCATGTTCACAGCTGATACCTAAGTGTGCACCTACAACTACTTGCAGACAATATGTTTTATAGTAACTTGGGGGGAGAGAGCAGAATTTATAACGATTTATATGTAAGACTGGGAAAGAGTGGCCTGAGAGCTGCTCAGCAGAAACTTGTGGTGCTGGTGAACAGCAAGATATGAACAAAGAGTTGTGTCCCACAGGCTGTGGACACGGTGGGGGAGATCCTGCTCTCCCTGAGTTACCTGCCCACGGCTGAGCGGCTCACGGTGGTGGTGGTCAAAGCCAAGAACCTCGTGTGGAGCAATGGGAAGGTGACTGCAGGTGAGGGAGGCTCCCTGGTGGGGTTTGTCCTGGTTTTTTTCCATTTGCTACACGGGAGTGGATCCCTGTGAGGACAGAAAGGGTCCCCCCTCTTTCTCCACATTGCTGGGACAGGTGTGACTGATCCCTTGACTGATCCCCCCGAGCAGATCCCTTCGTCAAGGTGTACCTGCTGCAGGATGGGAGGAAGATCAGCAAGAAGAAGACAGCAGTGAAGAGGGGAGACACCAACCCCGTGTTCAATGAGGCCATGATCTTCTCTGTGCCAGCCATCGTGCTCCAGGTCTGGGAGAGCCGGGAATGGGGAGCACATCCCAGTGGGGAGCTCCTGGGGGTGGATGTGGGGTTCTGGTGGGGTTGTGGTGTGTGAGCGTGATTTGGGGTGGATCTGTGGGGGCTCTTGTGGGGTATACGGACGCGTGGGAGCTGTTTGGGGAGGTGTGGATGTGTGGAAATGGCTGCTGGAGGGGGGATGTGTGTGGAGGACTCTTGGGGAGGATGTGGATGTATGGGTTGGGATACAGCAGGGTGCACAGGGATGGTTTGGTAGGTAGACAGGGACAAAGATGGATTTCGTGGATGTGTAAGTGTGGGGGGTGTACGAGGGTGGGTATACGGGGATTTTGGGGTGGGTTTGAACAGGGTGGGGCCCAGAGAGCCGTGTGTATGTGGGGTACGGCAGGTTGGGTGGCGATGCACGGATGTGTTGGCACCGTGGGTGCCCATCCCCGTGGAAGGGCACTCTGGGTGGGTCTGTGTGTGGTGACAGCCCCGTGGCCCCCAGGAGCTGTCCCTGCGTGTGACGGTGGCCGAGAGCGGCGAGGAGGGGCGCGGTGACAACACGGGCCATGTGCTGATCGGGCCGGCGGCCAGCGGCATGGGCACCACGCACTGGAACCAGATGCTGGCCACGCTCCGCAAGCCCGTCTCCATGTGGCACCCGCTCCGCAGGAATTAGGCTGGATCTGGGGACAGCGGGCCCGGAGAAGGGACTTGGTGACACCCACAAGGCTGAGCTGGCGGCGCTGAGGGACCCAAAATATCCGGAGCATGGACAGAGCGGCTCCGTGGGCACGTTCCGGGTCGCTCCTGCCCAGAAAAGGAGCCCAAAATGGACCAAAAGCAGCGGGAACCTCCCCGAACCGCGGCTCCCAACGGCCTCGGAACCCGTGGAATCCTCAAACGTAGACTCTGAGCAAGGGAGAGGGGAGGATTCCTTTGGAAGGTGGTTTTTGGGTGGGAATTGTGTAGGGGGTGATCCTGAGGGGATCTTTTGTAGTGATTTTGGTGTGCTGTGCCAGAGTTGGAATGTTTCCAGTGGGAATGGAAAAAGGGAGCAATAACAGCAGGAAATCAATTGTTACAGACGGCTGCTCCTCCCATCTGTTCCCCCCCACACTAAATCCCTGCCCATCTCCACTGGCTGCACAGACACGGATTGGTTTCCAGCCACTTGGGTTTGAGGTCAGATCCACACATTCAGTAGGATCAGGGGTAGCTTTTCCCACCCCAGCCACTTTTCCAGCCCAACCTTACCCTCAAAATGCTCAGGACAGCACCACAAATTCCTGCTCCTTCACACAACTCTCACAACTGGGGACTGCTTTTTCCAGCCCCTAATCCTGGACTTGGGCTATGACTTACCCTATAACTCAATTTTAGCCAAGATTTGGCCTTGTGACCCAAGGCAGGTGGGGCTCTAGCCCAAGCCAGGTTTGGGGTTTTTGGGGAGTTAATTCCCACTCTGGTTTGTGGAGAGTTGTGGAGCCCCTCATGGCACAAGCTGGAGAGCAGAGGATGCACTGGGGCCACGTCCCTCTCCTTGACTGGAGCCTTGGATTTTCCCTGCCAGCAGGATGCTGGTGGGAAGCCAGGCTGGGAAATCTGGGGGTGTCTGGGGCCCTGTGCCATGAAATTGGCACCACGGGATGAGCACAGGCTGGGATGTGGCTGCTGGGATGATCTGAGCAGGGAAAAAAGTGTGAATGAGCCATTTATCTGTTCTTCCCTGATTAAAAAGTAACTCCAAGGTGAGTTCTCCCCTGAGCTGGTGAGCTGGTGGCACTTTTCCCTTCCCATCTGTCCTGCCTGATCCCTTCCCTTTGGGACATGGCTGGGATGTCCCTGTTCCATCATCCCCCTCTGCTCCAGCTCCTCCTGCCCCTCTCCACTCATTGATGCCCAGATTCCCCTCTCCCACACATCCTCAGCCAGGGATAGAAGGGTTTGAAGGGTGAGGTTTTCTGAAGGAGGAGGAAGTTTTTGTGGGAAGTTGTTCACAGCCAGTACTCACAGACCACGAGGTTTGGGGGAAAATTTGCTTATTAGCTATCCCAGCCAAATATTTGGGAAGAGATGGACACAGAAATCCTTGGCTGTCTGGCAGCTCCTGCCAACTGCTGAGCTTTACCTGGGATGAGGAGAGCGACTTCCAGAGGTGCTGGGTTCTGTTTAGCCCCAAAATAAGAAATGTGTGGTTAGGCATTTTTACAGTGCTCCTCTCCAGCCATTCCCATTTGGAGACACCTCTGCACCTCTTCTTTCATCCTTGGGACAAAAAATGCTGCTGGAGCTGTTTTGGGGATGGGATGGATGGACCCTGTGTGAAGGATTGGGAAAAGGTCCAGGATGGACTTAAGGCTCCCTCCCACCTGAAAAGCTCACATGGCTGTACTTGCTGTCACTATGGGCTTTCCCAGTGGGAATCGGCCTCCAAGGAGCTCTGTGGGAAGGGCAGGACAGGTCTGGGAAGCATCAGGGAAGGGACAGGCAGCAGTGAGGAGGGTGGGACCTCCCAGTGGCACAGAAAGGCTCTCCCAGGGAAATGGTTCCATGTACCAGCACGGTTTGGGCTTGAGGCTTCCCCATTCCTATTCCCATCCTCGGGCACACCTGGAGCAGGGCTGAGCCCCCTCCTGAACCCCTGGCCCAGGTGGGGAGGGAATGGCTGCAGTGTGGACAGGCTGGGTCCCAAGTGGTGCTGGAGGATTGCTGGGCTGGGACACATCCATTTCCTCAGTCATCCTCCCCAGAACACAGCGTCACCCGGGGTTTTTGGTGCCTCCCACGTTCCTGCTCCCAGGCATCCATCATTTGCTGCAGGGACCGATGTGACAGTGACATCGACAGCTTTGGGTGTTTAATGCCCATTTCACCAGCGTGCTCTGGCCCCTGAGTGCATCCATCACTGTGTCATAGGGATAACCAGGACAATACAGCAGCTCTCCCTCCCCTGCCTCAGCCATCCAGCTCAGGAAGGCTCCCAGCTCCAGGTTTTTCCCCCAAAATGGAGCCCCCTATTCCACCCAGGCCCAGCACTGCAGCTTTGCCCTGCGTGAGGGGGGCTGAGCTGCAGCTTTGAGGTTAAAAAAGCAGGATTCAGATCCCTCATTTGTCCTTGTCTTTCTTTTTGCCTTTCCTCTGGTTTGTCAGCTCACTGAGCTTCTTGTCCAGGCGCCGCTGGAGCTGGGCTCGCTTGGTGGGATCCAGGGATTTGTCCTTGGAGCCACTCCCAGGGTACAGGATCCCTTCCCGGCTGATCCGCTGCCGTGCCTGGGCCTTGGCCTTCTCCCCACAGCCATGCACCTGGGAGAGAACAAATACCAGGAAATAGGGCAGGGATCACCCATGGGGGAACCAGGGGCTTGCACTCCCTGAGCCTGCAATTCCTTTTTTGCCTATTTTGCATCCCCCCGAAATCATCTCCCATCATTTACAGCCATTATTATCATTACATTACATATTATTATACTATTGTGTTGTTATATTGCTTTATATACTTATTTTTTATAATTTAAATTAATTATTTTATTATTTATCATTGTTTACTATTTATTCTATTTATTTTAATTTCATTTTCTATTTAGATTCTACACTTTTATAGATTTATTCTTACATTTATTGTTTAAAATTAGTAATTAGTATTTATTATTCTATGTATTTTATTAAACCATCATTTATAGCTCCTCTCACACAGAATGAAATATAAAGATCCAGGTCCTGGGCTCTCAACAGCAGGTAAATCATCCTTTGGGATGGTTCAAGTGGCTCCTTCCACCTCCCCTCCAGTGAACTGGGAAAAGTGTTTTGGGGAATAGGAGATCTTTTTTAGCCATGAATCTGCTGCTTTAATGAGCCAAGTCAAACACTGGAATTATCTCACAGGTGAGATCCTAAAATCTGATCCCTTTTCTTGGCCCATCCCAAAGTCATTTATGTTTCCATGGAATGGGGTCCCAGCCTGTTCCCTCAGAGCTGTGACAGCCCTTCCCGGGGCTGACACGGATTTAAATCCCTGCAATTGTTGGAGCCTCGTTACAATTCAGCAGGGAGAGGCCATTCTGCAGGGAATCAATCTCCATCCCCCTGGATGGTGAGTGACCATAAATACAACGATTCCTTGCCATGGAAACAGATAGCTCTTGACAGAGGGAAAAGCTTGCCAAGGATTTATAGGGATGCTCAGCTCCGGGAGGTTCCACAGGGCACAGAAGCTGCAGGATGAGGAACAAGGACACGGGGAATTCTGAACTGCTGGGCAGGCAGCACTGCACCATGCCTGACCTGTCCCCAGGATGCAGAGACAATCTGCAAAGGGCTGGGATCATCCTCGGAATGCAGAGGGGATGTGCAAAGAGCTGGGAATTGAGTCCAGGCTTGCTTGAGCGTGAAACTCGTCCTCAATTTCTGCTCCCTGCCTCACTTTATCCACACAGCCTCAGAGTGTAAGTGCCAGAAAATGGTAAAGAAGGGGACAAAATGAGAGGAAAACAGAAAAGCCCTCAGGAAGAGGGGAGCAGATCCCAGGTGTCAGCACCTGCCAGCCCTGTGTACCTGAGCTCAGCACAGGCTCTGACAGGGAGGGCTCTGCTCAAACTCCCTGCAAGGAAACCCTACAAGGGAGCTCCACAGGGAAAATTCCCAGGCTAAGCCCGTCCTGCCCCTCCTTACCTCGGGGATGTGGTGGCTGAGGCAGAAGAGCCTCTGGCAGTGGTGGCAGAGCTGGCCCAGGGTGGTGACAGAGGCCTTGCAGCGGGGGAAGCCACAGGTCCTGTCAGCCTCGATGGCAGCAGAGATCAGAGCATCGAAATCCTCTCCAGCCACGCTCCCGATCGCAGTTTTTCCTGGGAAAGGTGAGCAGCACACACCTGGATTGGGGCCTGGGAACGAACCTACCCTCCTGCAGCCACAGGCAGTGTGGGCCAGGGACTCCCCTCAGCTCCTCTCCCTACTCTTGGGAGCCTCCCTTGTGATTCCTGAGACTCTCTCCTGGGAAAGGGTCCCCAGTGTTTTTCCTCTGACTTAAGGAATGTGCCTCCAGGTATCCAAACCTGGATGCTGCAGCCACTTCCCACCACTCTGCAGCTTTCCAAGAGCTAAAAATCCCAAGGTATGGAGCAAACCCACCGGGATTAAGATCCAATTAAGGAAGAGCATTAATTGTGCTGGTTACAAAAAGCCTGACCCACCTTTGGCTTCGCTCTTGTCCTTTTTCCTGCTGCCACGGCCGGGCTCCTGCACCTTCCTCGCTGCCTCCTCCCGCCTGGCTTTCTCCCTCTGGACTCTCTCCAGGTGCAGGGATTTCAGGTCCACTTTCCCCGAGCCCTGGCTGCTTTCCCCTGGCTCTGCAGGGTCAGGGGTGTTCCCACTGGGATGCTGGGGCTCGGAGGGCAGTGGGGGCTCAGGAAGGGGCTCGGAGGGCAGTGGGGGCTCAGGAAGGGGCACAGAGGGCAGTGAGGGCTCCTTGGGGAGTCTCTTGTGGACACTGATGTACCTGTCCCGGCCCTCCCCAGAGCTCAGGTGCTGCAGCCCGTACTCCTCTGCCAGCACGTGAACCAGCATCCGCTCGTGGGAATTCAGGGATGCTGGGAAATCCAGCTGCACCTCGCTGCTCGCCAGGAAGGCCACCAGCATGGCCCTGAACTTGTCCCCACGCTCCTTTGACCCTGAGCCACCTCTCTCAGCTCCAGCAGCACTTGGGGAGCTCCCTGCTCCTGGGGGTTTCTGGCTCCCTGTCCCCGGGGGTTTCTGGCTCCCTGCTTTGGCTGCTGCCACCTTGAGCTTTCCAGCTGGAGCCGGCCGTGCTTTGGGTGCTTTGGGGCCCTGCTGGTGCTGAGCCCTGCCCTCCCCGGGGTAGTTTTGGGGCACAAGGTCATCCAGGTACTCGAAGGCAGAGCGCACGAGGCCGTGCTGGGACAGGTGGTCCAGGAGGCGCCGCAGGAAGGGGCGGCTGCCCACGGTGTGGCTGTCACACACCACGGCCACCTGGCGCCGCGCCCGCGTCACCGCCACGTTGATGCGCCGCTCCTCGGCCAGGAAACCCACCTCACCTGGAAAGACAGGAGGGAAGGGATGCCAGAGGGGACAGGGCTGCCTCCAAGCAGGAGTTTGACCCAAGGATTTCTTGGCTGGAAGGTGAGAGTTGGCATTTATGGGGCTCTGGTCCCTGCTCACACCGGTTCGTCTTCCTACCTGTGTTCCACACTGAGCTCCTGGGGTTGGGAAGATGTTGCAATTATTATGTCGAGACAGACTGGACTGGCATCACCACCAGTCCTTTAGTAGAAAACTTTTCCTGCCTTCTTTCAGTGTATTTCTTTCTGACAACTGACTCCTTCCCTCACAGGCAGCTCCACACAGCTCTGACTCCTCTCCTCTCTGTATGACTGGCTAACCCCAAGCTGTCCTTTCCTGGCCACCTTAGCCTGCCTGTCCCTCACACATCTTCTTACCTTGTCTGTCCCTTGCACGACCCCATGTCCCTTACCTCCTCACAGCACAGCCAGCAGACTCCATCCTGAACTGCAGTAGACTCTCATTCTCAAGCTCTAACTCAAACTGCAACTAGTGGCCAGCTAGCCCACTCTTTTATAACACCCAAACTCATTGGGTGGGCACAGATATTTCCTCTCCTCAGTAATCAGCAGAGGTGTAATTTATCGGGCCTTTTGGACTATCCTGCACTGTCCTTTCAACCTATTTTCCCACAGGAAGAGGATGGAAGGCACAAACAAAGGGGAAATATGTCCCTGCCTGGCCCACGACACAAACTCAGCTTGGAGCTGGGAGCAAACACAAGCTGGAGCAGCGTGGAAAAGGCTCACCTTGCAACAGAGGAGGGAGACTGCAGGTAAAGAACTCCCCTGAGTCCTACAGAGCTCCCCCCTACTCCCACATTCTGGAGGGTCTGTAGGAGCAGCCGTTTGGGAACTCAGGGGGGTTTTGCTGTGCTTACAGACAGCAGTGAGAGCTGGCAGTGCTGGGATGACTCAGGCAGGATAGAGAAGCGTGGGTGGCTGCCGAGCTCCCAGCTCCAGGGAACAGCGAGGAGGCCAGTGGGGAAGAGATTAATGCCTCTGCCAGAGCAGTGCCCAGCCTGGCTCTGCCTCAGCAGCCTCGTTTGTGCTGCCTTTGAGGGACACGGTGAGGGGCAGCCCCCCTCCCTGCTCTGCAGCTTGGAGAACAATTCCCAGTTTCTCTGAGGAGGTTTAACCCAGCTGCAGGGGCAAATCCAACTCCTTTGAATCCTGGGATGGTTTGGGTTGGGAAGGACCTTAAGGCCCATCCAGTTCCACCCCCTGCCAGGGACACCTTCCATTATCCCAGATTGCTCCAAGCACCATCCAACCTGGACACTTCCAGGGATGGGGCAGCCACAGCTTCTCTGACCAACCTGTGCCAGGGCTTAAAATAATGTTTCCAGCTGCATCAGGAATGACTACAGAAGGACAGGTCAAGGAGAATCATCCCTGTGCCATTAGGAAAACAATTCCTGCCCCACACCTGAATTTTGGCCTCTCCCTGTGCAGGAGAAGGGGCTGTGGGACACTCATCCTCCCAGGGCCACCAGCCCAGGGGTGAGCCACTCCTGGATCAGGACTATTCTTAGTGCTGTCCCCACCTCCATTCTCCCCATAAAGCTGCTCTTCCTCTTCTAGGTTTGGAAAAAGAGGCACCTCCTCCTTCCATGCATATTTTCCCCCTTCCAGCCCCCAGCATTTCACCTCCAGCAGCACAGGAAGGGCTGCAGGGCTGTGTGTTTGGAAAGGGAGTTGATCCCAGCATGGAACAGAGGTGATCACAGAGTGATCCTGCTCAGCCAGCTCCACAAAACCTTTCAGCTCCTGCACAGGAACCTTGTGCCCCCACAGCAGCAGCTTTTTTCCAGCTATTAACTTTCACTGCAGCTGCTGATAGCAAAGAACTTGATTTTCCGCTCTAGATTTTGCTTCCAAAAGCAGCATTTTCCATGCATGGCTTGGGATGCCAGCTCCTGCTCACTTTCTGCAGGGAACTGACCCAAAATGGGCTCAAAACCCAAGAAATTACCCCCCAACTCCCCTAAATGAGGGCCTATTGGGATATGACATTCTTAGGGCCCTGTTTAAATCATTTCTGAGGACTCAAGGGTCAGGAAACCTTCAAATCGAGCAGTCCTGGACCTGTGGTACCACAGCAGAGGAGCTTCTCCTCTACAGCCCTGACAGCACATATATTCATTAATTAAACAAAAAAGGTTGAAAAGGGAGGCTTTGCCAGTAAATGAATCCAGAGCCAAGTGCAATTAAACGACAGCACTTGGCTACACGACTTCCTCCCCATTCCCCAGGGAGCAACACTCCAGCAGCAAGGCCTTACCTTTCCTGTTGGATCTGACAAAGGACAGGATCACTGCTTCCTTCTCCCTTCCTTGGAAACCATCCACTGATTTAATTTCTAGCTCGGGGTGGTTGTGGCAAAGGTGCTGTCGGAGCATGTCCACCTGAGAAACAGGCCAAGGGGAGCTTTTAAAGGAAATACACGGGTGAAAAGGATTAAAATGGCAGAGTTCTGGGAGAAATCCCTCCCTCCCAAACCCACAAGGATGAGCACTGGCATGTCCTGAGGCTGTGAGTGGAACACATCACTAACAGCTCTTCCCTCCACGGCCTCAAGCTGCTCAGAAGTGCAGGAGTTGGTCCCAAATGCTGGTTAAATTTGGCTCTGCAGGTCTCTGGGATCTCGTGGCCCCCTGTGTGCAGAGAAAGGGGGGATGCCAGGAGAGGGACAGCTCACCTGGAGGTTGTAGGGGGCCACCACAGCGATGTCCTTGGCCTTCACACCAGCATCCACCAAGGCCTGGACGTGCATCCCCACCAGCTGGACCTCCCCTGGGACAGGAACAGAGAGTGACAGGGGATAGAGACCAGAGGAATGTGCCCACCTCCCCCAAAACAGCAGGAAAGGCTGCCATGAACTGCTTAGCCAAGATGGTGCCTGGTTCAGAGGGATCTAAGGGGAAAAATTAAATCCTGTATGAATTATTTCATGGTCTATTGGCTGGGCTTCTGCTTTGCAGCAAAACACAGCAATAAACATCAAGACTCTGCAGTGAGCTGTGCCAAAATGCTGCCTCCCAAATTTGGGGAGATGTGCTTCTAATCCTCTGCTCCAAATCCCTGAGTTTTCTCACACCAGGCTCTTTGGCTCTCTGTGAGGGAACAAGAGCTTGTTGTGTTCAGCAGGGCCCTGGGAATGGTGCATGGAAAAATGAGGCACTCAAATGGTGGTGGGGGTCAAACAGAATGTAAAAGGTATTTAAACTGGTAAAAACTGCCCTTGGATCATCCAGCCTGACTTTGCACTCCAGCTTTGTAATGAAACCTATTTTTTCAGGAGAAAAGCAGCAGAATTTGGTGTCGTAGGCAAATCCACAGAGAAGAGGCAGACAGGATTTCATGGAAGGAGCAGAGGACTGGGAGGTAATTCTGAGCCTTATCCATAGCCTTCCCAAAAGAGGTCTGCTGCTATTTCCCTTTCCTTGATGTAAAGCCCCTGCCACAGGGATTCTCCACCCTGTCCCAGCCCTCAGCACAGAGAAATGTCCCTGCAAGGAGACACAAGAGGCCACCCACAAGCTGGACACTGTCACCAGAGCTCCAACACAGCTTGGACTCCCTGGAAGTTGAGGATTTATGAAGGGAATGATCTCTCAGCTAAGCAAGGCTCTCTGGGACCCCACTTTCCCCAGGAGAGACATCTGTGGCCAAGCCTGTGGTGGGCTGAGCACCTCAGTCCATCCATTGTGGCCAACAGTACCTGGATTGCCCTTGGACTGTTCATCCTCCACTTCCAGCTCAAACAGGCCACAGCCAGCAGTGTCTATGAGCAACAAGGGAGTGCTGGTCTCTTCTGTGGAGGAGATGCCTGGCAGGTCCCTGCACAAGGGATTTGGGAAATACAACGCTGATGTTACAGCAATATCCACACAAGCTCTGGCTGCCCCATCCCTGGAAGAGCCAGCTGGATGGGACACGGAGCAGTTTGGTCTCGTGCAAGGTGTCCCTGCCCCTGGCATGGCACTGGCTGGGCTTCCAACCTTCCAACCCAAACCAGAGCAAAGGAGGACACAGAAGACAACTCTGCATCACTTCTGGTCAGAGAGCAAAAAGGACAAACCTCCCCCCCAGTAACGTCTCCTTGAAACAATGGCTGAAAGAAAAGCACTGCTCCGGCCACAGGAGGAGTGGAAAACTCCGCAGGGGATGGACAAACAGAGATGAAAAGACCATTTCAGCAGAGAGCAAGTGACCCACCTGAGCAGGTGCTGTGCCACGGAGGGGTGCGCGCTGAGGCGGCCGCCGTAGAGCTCCGAGGACGCCCATGCCATGATGTCCCGATGCATGCGGTACTGCACCGTCAGCATCCGCACCGCCCGCTCCCCGTAGTGCTCTGCCAGCCGCTCCATCAGGCTCAGGGACAGCCCCTCGGCCGCTGCCCTGCGCGGAGAAGCAGCTCAGAGTGGGAGTGTCCATCCCCCAGGGCGGGATGGGGCTCAGCCAGCCCTTCCCGACACACGCGGTGTCCCTCGGTGCCCAGGGTGTCAGTGGGAATGCTCTGGGAGCACCTTCGTGTGGCTCCCCTGGGATGGCGCTGTCACCTCTGGTCCACCTGAGTGTCTGTAAGACCCTCAGGGATCAGAGAAGCTTGGACACGGATCCTGCAATGCCAACAGTGTGGCCCATGGAATCACCACCCCTGGAGGTGTTCAAGAACAAGTGGATGTGGAACTCAGTGCTCTGGTCTGGTTGACAAGGTAAGGATTGGTCACAGAGTGGTCTTGAAGGGCATTCCCAACCTCAGTGATTCCATGATCCACCAGCATTACTGCAAGCTCAGCCATAGCATCAGCATCACCCAGTGCATTAGGATCAGAGCTCCACCCCAAATTTTGGAATGCCTGGTGCTCACACAGCCCAACCCTTCTTGGTTTCATCAAGACCCCTGCTGCTCCAGCATTTCCATCCTTCCCTGGCTGCTCACCCTGGACTGAGACACTCATTGCTTTTTCACCCATTCAATCCCCATCACATCCAGCAGCAGCCTTTGTTCATATATATGGTACAAATGAATCAAATTCCTACTGAATTCAGCCTTTCAGGAGCCTGTTTGCTTTCTCCTGGCCTCACAGGGGGTTTGTTGGAAGGCATCATCTAGGAAGAAGGATGGAAGTCATTGTGCTTGGATTTTGTCAGCATACAGAGATTTTTCATACTGAGGCTGACACTGAGAGGTGCTGGAGGCTGCCAGACACAATGAAGCAGAATGAAGATGATGGAATGATGACAGGGAACAGCTCAGGAAAATGCTTTCCATCAATCTCTGGGGTACAGCACTCGTCCAGTCCCTGCTGGGGGAATTCCAGCACTCCACAGCCCCACAGTGAGTGGATCCTTGTGGCACCAGCCAGCCCTGCCACGCTCACCACAGGCACTTGGGAAATGTGACAAGGGACTGCCAAGTCATTCAACCTGCAGAAGGGACGATTAAGGACAAATCTTTCCAAGAAGCCAGGCCTCATTAGCTCTCCTCGCTGAATCATAGGATGCAGCATGGAGGCAAAAAAAAAAAAAAAAAAGGAGAATAACCTTTGGACAGGGCTGCAGGATGTGGGAAGCAGCAGTTTGCCAGAGGTGGGCTGGGGTAGATGGGATGAAGAGACATAGCAAGACGTGGGGCTGGGGGATGCATTCCAGTTATCAGGAATTAACTTGATTCTCCCAGCTCTGCTCTACCCACGGAGCCTGGTTTTCCTGTCAGGAAGGAAATTTGGCACTCAGGTGCAAGCACATGCCAGAAACAGCCATTAAACCTCACAGCAAGCCTCAGGAATGAGGCTCTTCCCTACCCTTCCAGCAGCATTCCCACCACAGGAGGTTATGTGCTGAATTAATAATGAGGAATTAATCTTCTTGGGAATATTTCACCTGTTAATAATTTTCTGTTATTTTACCACTCAATTAATTCCTATGGTGGTTGATTTCTCTGCCAACGAAATCTCGAGTGCCCTGAGCAGATGTTTTTTTATCTATTGATTGCTTTAGAGAAATAAAATTGGGATAAGAGGTTGGACAGACAGAACCATGCATGGGATGCTTGGGAATATCTACTTTAAAGTACCTAAAGTACAACTGGGAAAGGCAGAATTCCCAAACCTAGCCCACAGCAGGCAGGATTTGTTGCTAACATGGTTTCACCTTGTTCTGCCTGCAGGAAATGCTGTGCTGGGCCAGCCTGCCCTGTACGTGGCCAGAATGAGCAGTACTGGAGAAAAACAGGAATTGTTTCCTGTGGAAGGCTGGAGCTGTGTCCTCAGTCATGGCATATTTTTTTCCTATTCATCCCTGAGAAAGGAGATGCTGGTGTGACTGATCCCTGTAGTACACACTGGATTTGGCTGGAAAAGCCTGAAGAAGGAGGTCACTGTGTTTTCCCACCTCAGGAACTCCACATTAATGGAGCTAATTAATGGATGTGCACCAAGACATTCCAGCTGTGGAGGCTACCAGAGAAACCCAAGGCCTGGCACTTCAGTGCCAAAGTGAGAGGAAATCCATTCAGACTTGCCATGGGAATCAGCACGTGGATTTGGGATGGTGCTGACATCCAGACTGACCACTGACAAATAAGATGACAAAATATCCCTGTGTTTGTCCAGGAAATGGGTTGAGAGCAAGAGGTTTGGTAAGCAAAACCAAATAAAAACATCAGAGCCCTGATGTGGAGACAAAATCATCAGGAAAAACATGGAATGAGAGCTCCAACAAGGCAAACAAATGTTCCTGTCAGGCTGCAGGAGGTGCCCTGGCATGGAGATGCCCACAGGGACAAAGACAAAATGGAGCAGGAGGACCTCCAAGATGGAAGCTGCAGAGGGGGAATCAGAGGGGGCTGGAATTTGCCAGCACGGACTGGAAGGTGTGTGTGGGGATGCCCTCTGCATCCTGGGGCAGCTCCAGGTGTGTCAGAAAGCAGGGAAGAGGAGCTTTCAGACCCTCCATCAAACATTCCCTAGGCCTCATGGGGTCACTGCTGATAGAACAGGTAAATGCTGATTCCATGGAGGAAAAAGCAAGGAACAGGAAGGTGGATAGAGTCCCACAGCATTCCTGCTGGACACAGGCTTCCTGCCTGAGCAGGGCTGACTTCCCCTGCTGTAGTAACAGCCAAAACTCCTGCCAGCCTGGATTCATCCTGGATAACTTCAGACCCTTCCCCGTGGCCCCAAAAATAGGAGCCCACCCACTCCAGGCCCGCTGTCATCAATGGAGAAGGGGAAGGTGGGCGGAAGGGTTGGAGTCCTCCGCATGAATCATCCCTGGAAATAGCTCCCTGCTTCCTCTCAACCACACAGGAGGTGGCAGGTGATCTGGGGCCTTGGTGGAAGCTCTGGAAATACCCAGGGAAGGAGATGGAAGGGATCTACAGGGAATGTGGAAAGCCCAAAACGGGGCTCTCCAACATCCCATTGATTTGCATCACAGCTGTTCAGGCTGGAAAAGATCTTTAAGATCATGGAGTCTGATGTTCCCCCAGCACTGCCAAGGCCACCAAGTCAAAGCTGATGGAGAAAAAAGCACAACTACTCTAACAGGAGCAGGAGGAGATCCAGGAGCTGTGCAGGACATGAGGAGCTTTTTTTGCTGCCAGCTCCAGCCAAGGCTCCTGGCAGCAGCCACCGTGACAGAGCAGAAAAAAAAGCAGCTGCTCTAATGTTTCTGGAGTGAAGTAAAGCTGCTTTTGTCTCAAAAGAGGGAGCCAAAAGTGACACCAGCTCCCCATTCCAGACTAACAGAGATGGGATTTTTACTGTGTTTTGCCCTTAATCTGACAGTCTGGAGAAAAAAACAGACTGAGGTGGACCCAGCTGGATGGACACTATGGAGTATTATAGAGCTATCATGCAGTTTTTCTGGAGAAGAAGAACTTTATGCACCACTTACAGAAAATGATGATAACCCTGAAATTAGAAAGACCAAATGACCAATTTCTTCTTGCTGCCAACAAGATACTACTCCAAAAAGTGCCTTGCTTGGAAAATCCAGGCATGGAGAGCCAGCCTGCAAATTCACAGGGAATAAACAGCAGGACACCAAGAGTGGAGGGCTCTGGAGATGCTTTTGGAGCTCACCAGCCTGGACACCTCCAGACAGCTGAGCATGTGTTTATCACTTGCCAAGATCTGCAGAACAGCAAGATTTTGGGCATCAGAGAGAGGTAAAATGAGAGGATGCTGCAGCCCCTGAATGTTGTTCTCACTATCTCTCAGCCATGTGCTGGGAGCTGCTGCCTGCCTTGGATTTTTCATTTCCTGCGTTCAAAACTCAAGTGAGATGGCAGATATGTGTCTTGTTCATTGTTTTCTGGCAGCAGGAGATGATGTTTATGAAGTCAGCCCTATTTCTCTGCTCCTGTGGTTCAGTAATTTCAGATCTGGAGCTACCTAAACCAGATAAACAAGAGCACATTTATGTTTTAAATTACTCAGAGATTCCTCAGTACTCTTTGCAGCATCCCCCTGGAAGCACAGGCAATTTGCACTATCCACAGATCCTTTCCACAAACTAACTGTTCTTATTATCCACGTTGTAGGGACTGGGAGGTTTTATAATCTCTGAGGTGTGTGATAATGCAGCATCTCACTGGGCCAATTCACATATTACTACATTAAATAAATAAATGTGGAAACCACAGAAGTGGAATTAAAGGAAAGACTTGGATTAGCCTGAGGGGGAGCCCAAATGCATCCCACAGAGCCTGCAGGCAGCACAGATCCCCACCATGAAACACCTCCAAACATGAAGATTTGGGAGGTGCACAAATCAGAGGAGGATCCAGGATTTTTACCTGTGGGAGATGATGGTGGGGGGCAGCTGCTTGTGATCCCCAGCCAGGATGCACTTGGGAGCCTTGAGCAGAGGGATCCAGCAGCTGGCTTCCAGAGCCTGGGCACACTCATCAATCACCACCAGGTCAAAGTGGGTTTCAGGCAGCAGCTTCAGGGCGCCATCTGAGGAAGCACCTGGTGGAAGGAGAAGGTGCCAAAGTGAGCAGGGAAGCAAGGAAAAGTGAGGAACCTGCTCTGGAAACAAACCTCACAAGCTGTAAGTGATTGAGACAAGTGAAATAATGGTTCTTTGCAGGGATTTCAGCAATGCAGCCCTGCCAAACACATCTCCATTGATATGTGTAAGTCAGGATTGTTTTTGCCAGTTCCTCTTTGTATTTTTTTCCCCTGGCATCTGGGCCCAGAAGCTTCCAAGTATCTTTGGGAACAGCAGCAAAGCCCAGATGCCAGCAAGAACAATATGCTCCAGTGCTTCATTTGGAACACAGCAAGGAACACCCACCTTCCTGCTGCCCCCCCAGTGCCAAAAAAACTCCTCATCCTCAACTGAGAGGCTGAGGGACTGACTGGGGACCACCCGTCTGGAAACTGAGGGACAGTTTCCTGAGAGGGGGAGATGGGCTGAGACCCCATCTCAGCTCCTCCTCCTCGTGGCACTGGGAAGAGGGAAAGGAGACTGGAACCATCAGAAGTCCATTTGTAATATTTGTGTCCTTACAGACATCCTGCTGTCCCAGACCTACTGATACTGATCCAGGCATTGATCAGAAATCTGGATTCCAGGAGCCCTGAAGTTGACAAAGAAGGATGCAAAAGGAGGAAGGCAGAGTGAAGAAATCAGTCTCTCAGCCCAGAGGATTTTTATTTCAGAAATGTTTTTTTTTTCCAAAGCTCCCAGACCTCTCAGAGCTGTGCTATTGCACCTCTGAGAGTGGGAATTTGGCTTTGCCACTGTAAATCCTGCTGCCTCTGCAGCTCTGTATCACTTCAGACATTCCAGTTTGCCACCAAAGACATTGTTTTCCTTCCAAAACTGTTTTCCAGGCTGCATGAATCCACTCTGGTGAGTTGTACAGTTATAACTCGACTTTTGCCACTTGCACAGACCCCTTGACTGGGAAGCTCCAGTTCCAGGGAGAATCACAGCTGATTAACAAAAAATACCAGTTTTACTGGGAGAAGGAAATCTCTCCCTTTCTTTCAGGCAAGTACAAAAGAGAGGCCAACTCCCAGGGACTAAGACACAGAAGGATTTATCTTTCTGCTAACCTTCATTTCAGTAACTTGCTTTTTTATGACCTAAAATTATTGATGTTTCCTTTCAACAAATGCCCTTTGAGCAACCAATCTGAAGATTGTAAGATTGTATGAAAAACCTGAGCCAGTAAAGCCCTTCCACACATGCCAAACCTTCCCACCTGGAGCTGCAGATGCCACATGGACACCTGGAACTGCTCCTTAAAATCCCTAAAATGTGTCACATCATTTGGATGAGTGCAGAAGCAGCCACATGAAGCCTGGGGAAGTGCTGGATTCCATCAGTTCTGGAAGGGGTCCAAGCAGGGAAGCAATGCCATGTGATTTATGCAATCAGGAGCAGATTGCACACCTCCAGCAGCACTTGTTTACTCACTGCACTCCCAGCTCCTACTCACAGCTAACAGGGGCCCTTCCAGCTCCACATTCTGTGCTCAACAACCTCCTGTGCAGAGTGGGAGCTGGGAGAATCCCACTGAGGAGGCGCTTGGGAGATTTTGCTGAGCTCCTGGGAGATCAGAGCAAGTGTCCCAGCTATCCCAGCAGGATGCTGCCTTGCAGAGCACGTGGTTTACCTGGCAAAGGGAGGGAAAACACAGAGCAGGAGGATCTCACACCTGTGTTGGTGGCAAGGACAATGCTGGCCTGGCTGAGGGCTGCAGCCGTGGCAGCTTCTTCTCTCTCCTTCAGCTCCTTCCTCAGGGTCTTAATCTCACCCAGAAAATGGCTTCGCTCTCCCTTGTCTTGGGCCTTTTTGGTTTTTGCCTAGAAAACAGAGAAATTGGGATAGAGCCAACTGCTGAAGCATCTGGGCATGGAGCAGGGAGGAATGTTTGGGAAGAGGTGTTTTGTTCCCCTGCTGGGGGAGGGATTGGGATTTCCTATCTTGTTCTGAGGAAGCAGAGCCTTTCTGGAAGCAAGAGGGCTCCCCAAGCCCCAGCAGAAGCTCGGCCACCTCAAACTGGCCTCTCTGAGCTGCTGGAAAGGATCCAGAGCAGCATCCAGACAGGCCTAGGGCTTTTTTTAGCAGGTGTTAAATGTGCCTACCAGCCCAACCCACCAGCACTGCCAGAGCAGCAGCCATGGGACCACAGCTCAGCTATGGCTCACTGAGCAATCCCAGCTGGAAATTGGGATTATTTCCCTGGAGGTAAGGCTGATGACTTGGGAAGGATGAAAAGGCTGCAGAGAGAAGCTCCTATATGCAGCCAAAACAGTAAGACCTGCTGGTTCCTAGAGTCATGCCATGGATGGATGGATTTTGGATTTTCCAGGGTCTAACATGGATCAGCTCAGCCCTCTGCTTTGGTTGAACTCGTGGGTATTTAAAACTGTTAAACCTCCATGTGTCTGTCAGGTCAAAATGGGGTCAGGAATTCCAGGGGTGGGATCACAGGCCCTGAGGATATGGTCAGTCTGGATGTCACCCATTCCTCCTTAGGAATTAGGAATATCAACTCTAATAATCCCTGCCTCATATGGGCTCTCTCCTTCACTCATTGGTCTGGAAGTTTATTTAAGGCCAGCTCATGGATCCTGGATTCCTTGCCTCCTGGACTGTTCCCTGATCCTGCTCAGCATCCCTGGAGCCCTGGACCTGTGCTGCATTTCCTTCTCAGATACTGTAGGGCTGAAACCTTGCTGGGGCAAGGAGTACCCAGAAACTGAGGTCCTGGGAATCTCGAGGTGAGAGAAGGAAACACAAAGGGGTAGGAAATGCCTCAATTTCTGTTACTGTTCCTTCTGTGGGCTGGGGTGAAGGGAAGGAGAGAGAAGAGTCAAAACATGCAGCTGCAAAGGGAGAAATTGTTCCAGGGAAAAGTAGGGAATGTGACAGTGAAGAAACAGAGGCAGGAGGAAGAAAAGATGGGTCAGGACCTTGGAGATGAGCTCTCTGCAGCCAAGGACAGCTTCTGTGACAGACTCCTCCCAAGGAGATGAAAGGGAAAATTAATCACCAGTGAGAAAGAGGGAAAATAAATTAAGAAGTAAAAAAATGGCTTTTGGACAGTGCTGCTGCCGGAAGAGGGAAGAAAAAGAATCTAATTAGCATCAAATCCTCACCCCAAGTACCAGAGCTAGGTTGCAAGAGAATGTTAGGAAAATAAGGGTGAGAAAGAAGAAATTAAGGATTCATTTTTGAATGTGCTCTGCTTTTTGCTTGAGGTGGCTGAGAGTGGGAGGGAGTATCAGGACAGGCAGACAGCTTGTTAGGAAGTGAATTAATGATGGGAACGTTCCTATGGTAAAGAGGAGGGCACGGATCAGGCCAGACAGGTGATGTGAGGGGCAGCAGCAGGGACTGGAATTTTCCTACTTCCATAAGGGATTCAGGCAGGAGGAGTTCTGCCCTCCAGCATATGAAGATCAGAGAATCCCAAAATGGCTTGGGTTAGAAGGGACCTTATGGATCACCTCATTCCTAGGCAGGGATACCTTCCATTATCCCAGGTTGCTCCAAGCCCTGTCCAACCTGGACTTGGACACTTGCAGGGATGGGGCAGCCACAGCTTCTCTGACATGTCCATTCCTGGACCTTCCCACCCTCCCAGGGAAGAACTTCTCCCTAACATCTGCCCTTCCAACGGGACTGCCCCAGGCCGCAGGCATTCCCACCCGCTCGGGGCCACCCACCCAGGCGTGGTCGATGTCCCTCCTGATGTCGGCCACGATGTGGGCGTTGTCCCCGCGGGCCAGCACGGCGTCCAGGCAGTGCTGCTGGATGGGCTGGAGCAGGCGGGCGGGGTGTCCCAGCCGCAGCAGCCGCGCCCTGCAGCCGGCCAGCCGCTCCACCAGGTTATCCACGGCCACGTTGGACGGGGCACAGCACAGCACCTGCCGGGGACAAACACAGGCACCTCTGAGCACACCCAAAGGCTGCGGCAGAGCTATCCAAGCAGAGACAGGGAGATCAGTGTGCTTCTGTTGGGAATAAAGCACTGGCAACACCACGGGTAATTCCCTCCCTGCTTTGCAGCACTTCTGTGGGGACCCCAGGGAACCCCAAGCTCTGCCAGCACCTCCTCGGAGCTGGTGGGGAAGTCCCTGGTCCCTGCAAGCCAAACCAGGCTCTGGACTAGCACAGATCCAATGGGAGCTGCTCCAGCTGCCACAAAGCCCAGGAGTGTGCAAAATAATCCTAGAAACCTGGAATGGTCTGGGTGGGACCTTAAAGCACATCCAGTACCCCCCTGCCATAGGCAGGGACACTTTCCACTATCCCAGGCTGCTCCAAGCCCCATCCAACCTTGCCTTGGACACTTCCAGGGATGGGGCAGCCACAGCTTCCCTGGGATCCTGTGCCAGGGCCTCAGCATCCTCACAGGGAAGTATTTCTCCCCAGTATCCCACCTAAATTTCCCCTCTTCCCAAGTGAAGCCATTTCCCCTTGTGGTACCACCCCAGTTCCTGATGAAGAATCCCTGTAGGCCCCTCCCATGACTGGAAGGCTGCTCTGAGGTCTCCACACAAGGAGAGATGGCCACTGGTAGCCAGCTGAGGTGGTCCCTGTCACCAAGCCTCACCTTGAGGCCCTGCTGCACAGCCTGCAGGATGATCTCCACCAGGGTCGTGGTTTTCCCTGTGCCAGGAGGCCCATGGATGATGGCCAGCTCCCTCTGAGCCAGGGAGAAGGACACAGCTTCCCTCTGAGACTCATCCAGGGAGGCATTGAAGAACTCCAGAGGTTCTGAGGAGACAGGAGAGTCACTGGAGACCTTGGGAGGAAAACACTGAGGGGGCTGGAAGACCCCAGAAGGTAAAAATAAGCTTTTTATGCTTCCAAAACAAACAGGGTCCCTCCCCATCCTGTATCCATGCTTCCCCATCCCTTCCCCAGCCCTGATACTTGGCCTTCAGCCAGTCAGTGGTTCCCAGAATTTAAGAGGCATTTAGCTGCTCCAGCATCAAACAGGTAGGTTTTCCTGGCTCTGGAGGGAGCTCTGGGTTTGTTTTGCAGGAGAACCAGCATCTTTAGTGAAATCTTCAATGAAAATTGGGGAGGAAGTAGCAGATCTGGAAAATAAATCCCTGCCAGTGAACAAACCCAGTGCAGCACCAGTGAAAAAGCAGAAAAACCTACAGAGTGTGTGAGCAGAAAAGAGCAGCCCTGTAGTGGTCAGCCAAGATTGGGAATGAAGGCAGGAAAAGGTACAAAGAGCAATTTAAATGATAAAACTAAAATTAGTTTCTGCTTTAAGGGAGGGAAAAAAGAGAAAAGAATATGCAAATCGCATTAGAAGAGAATTGGTTTCACTGCAGAGACTGAATTCTCAAAAGCTGCTTTTTAACCTCTCAGATTTATCTCATTTAGGCCCAAATTTATTCTCATCCCCCCTCTAATCCTACTGTTAATCTCCTTGTTCATTATGGGAGTTAATTACAGCAGGGATGATGACTCATTACACCGAGGTTTCCCGAAAATAACGTTCCCACAAAAGCTTATATAAGACAAGTCTCTGGGCATCCTTCCCTGCTGGGCATCATGTGCTTCATCCTTCTCTTTGCATGATTAAAAACATGCAAATTTCTTCTGGTTTTAGGCAGGTGAACCTGTGTGTGGCCTGTGGCTTTTGAAGCAGCACCACTAAATGAGGTTAAACAAAAGAGACTCACTGAGAATGTGATGATGAAATGGGGCTAAAGGTGCTTTTTGCTGTCACTCTGCCTCTTGGTTTACACATGTAAATTTTGGGTGAGTGTGTTAATGACTAAGACAAGACCAGGAAGCATCCCATGGGTTGGGGAAAAAGCAAGAATAGCCTCAAAACTGAGAGAGGCTTTTCCCACAGCGAGGAACAGCAGGGATGTGGGAGTCATTGATGCTTCCTTGCTCAAGGATGAGCTCAGGAATTTCTCCAGGCCTGTGCCCACCCCCATCCCTCCTAAGCACATGCTGCCAGGAGCTGCTGTGTGGGAATGCTGGGAATGTGCCTCTCCTGGGCTGGCCACAGCGGTGGGGAGGAGGAAGGAGCCTTTTATGGCATGCTGTGCTCCTCCAAACTCTTCTCCCTGCAGCAGCTGGGCTCCAGGTATCCTCACCTGAAGAAATCCCTGCAATGTGTCTTGCTCGTGGCAACTGTGCCCTGATGCACAACTCCATTTATTAGTGTTGAAAACCAAATCACCTTGGCCATCCAGGTTGGTACCCCAACATTCCCAGGAACTGAGATGCTCTTCTGCACAGTTCCAGCAGCTCTGGTGAGGCAGTGGGTTAGGGGGGGTGATATCCAAGACCCAAAGTAAAGAGTCTTTGCACCAAAAATGGATGAGAACAGCCCTTCCTGGGAGGAAGAGCCCAGGTTTTGCAGAGCTGGAAGCCCTTTCCAAGGTATATTCCTGCCCAAGAGCAATCCAGACCCCCTCAGCAGCTCCTCTCTGGTACAACCTCACTGCAGCCAATGCTGCTGGACTAAATCCAGGTGGGTATTTCAGCCTGGATGAGAACTTTCCCTGTTTTCCAGAGGAAAAATGTGGCAGCTGAGTTGTCTGGACTGCTTAGTCTTCCCAAGAATCTCAGAGGTCTCTCCATGGCCCCTGTGATGACAAGAGGTGCCACAGGGCAGAGGGATGGGGAGCATCTCAGAGTTTTTTGCAAGTGACTTGTGCCAAAAAGCCAGGAAAGTCTTGCTGGAAATCCCTGGTGCTTCCCCAGTGCTCTGCTGGCAGATTGGCTTTTCCTGAGGATATTCCTGCCTTTTTACCAGGATTTTTAATTTTTTTTTTAATTTTTAGAACTGTGGGCAGAGCTGGACATGAGCCAGGAACAAAAATGAGCACCCCTGACTTTCTCCAGCCCAGGAGCACAGGAGAGAGCTGGCAGCTGTCAGTGACCTGCACAGGTAAAGCAGAACCTGGCTTTCCAAAAGGAAAAGGGACATGTCCCTCTTGGATGGCCAGGAGGAGCACAGCAAGCAGAGCAATGCTGGCCTCTGCTGGCAAGCAAAGCCTTTCCACTGCCCCCCATTCCCAAAACGTAGGGATGCAGGGATTCCACATGGATGCTGGGAGCAGGGGAGGATTGTTTGGAGGAGATTCCAGGTGTGGAAGCTCGAGCAGGACCACGGGTACAGATCAAAGTGGAAAGGAGACAGAGGGCATTTTTGATGGGTGAGCACCTGGATTCTGCTTCCCAGGGAGTCTGCTAAGGGCAAAATTCCTGCTCAGTTCAGACTCTGCCCTTTTTGGAAAAGTTGTTCTCCAACTTGGAACCTTCCTGGAAGCAGCAAGGTGAGGTGTGGAAGTGCTTTGTGCCAGTCCCAATCTTTGCTGCAGATCCCAGCTACCCACTGGAGATCCCTCCCTCTCCTTTTGACTATTCCTTAGGTTATTCTTCCCCCACAACCTGTCCTATGTTTTTGTGTTGTGCCAATGGTATTTATTGCTACATATTTAAGTGTTTTGAAAGGACTTGGGCTCTGATGTGCTGTGCTGGGCTGCTGCTGTCTGGTAATTAATTAATGAAATGCACAGCAGTAGCAGAACCCACCTACAAGATTCCCTGATTGAAAAATTAGGATTCTCATCTTGTCCCCCACACTTAAAAAAATTAGATTCAGGCTTCTGCTGCTGCATATTTCACCTGCTGGAGTGGATTTTGCCCTCTCTCCCACCTGTGGCTCCCTGGCTTCTGACAGAGGTGAGCTTGTCTTGCATCCCTGACCGGTGTTGACACAGATGTGTGTCTAGACAGCCAATTTCAGGAGCTGTCCAGGGCTTATTGACCCAGCCTGCTGCTGATGAGTTTGTTTGAAACCAGGTAATGCATGGGATGAGACAGATCCCCAAAGAAACCAGGCTAATGGTTGCTTTGTCATGGAAGGAGAGGCTGTGACATGGAAAAGCTGCCTGAGCACTGTGAGGTTTGTCTGGCAGAGCCCTTCAGCTCAGGGCAGGCTTATTCCAAGTTCTCATCCTTTAATTCCTGGCTGGTGCAACCCCTCTCTAGCTGGGGAGAAAGCAGCTATGAAGGGAGGAGGTAACTGCAAGGCCTTTGAGTTCATATTGCATCTCCTCTGTCTAACCTGGCTCAATCTATCCATTAATATTCCCAGTGCTGAGGAGATGGAAAATTCATCTCTGCTCAGCTTGACATAGCTGAGAGATGTAGTGAAAAGGAGTTTTCCTTCATTACAGGCAATTCTGCTACCTCAGGGGTAAAAGCACTGTTGAGGAAAGTTGATTAAAATTTAATTCTTTTCTTTAATATTAAAACCTTGAGTGCACCAAGGTCCCCAGGCAGCCGAAGGGCTAAAAGGTTTGACTCAGACTGGGATCAGTGCTTAGAGAAATGGGGATAGGGCTCATTAACACCCATTTTTTGTCCCTGGCACATCCTATTGGAAGTCCAGCCTGGCTGGAGGGGATGGGAGAGAATCAAACCATGGTGGGCAGCCAAATCCAGGAATCCAAGGAAGACAAACAGTGCAGGGAGCTGTGGAGGGGAGGAAAAGGGGCAGAATGGATGGATGGCACCAGTGGGGAGAGCAGACCTGAGCTCTGGACATGGCTTAGACACAGCTCACCCTGCTGGCCAGCCCAGCCCACCCTCAGCTCTCATTCCCTGATTTTTGCATCCTTCCCTTCTGCCAAGGGATAATATCCATTAGCAGCTGTGGATATCTGATCAGAGGCTTTGCTCTCCCTGTGGCTTCTCCAAAAGGTGAAGCTGTGTAGTTTCACCTTTGTTCTTTCCAAAGAAGCACAATGGAGTGGGTACTACTTATACAAGTCTTTGTCAGGGATCTGTCCATGAGGCAAGCGTGCCCAGTATAAACCAGTATGAACACAAAGCTACCAGCTGCAGCACCACTGATGACCTGCATTGAACACCAGGGTCTTTTCTGGAGCACAGTGGCTGCACATGTGGATAAAAACAGGGATCAAAGCTATTTGTGTTCTCGTGGGCAATTCCCAAGCATGCCCATCAAGCCTGATAAAAAAAGGATTCTTACTTGTTTCAGGGAATGCCCTGGGAGCAGAGGCAAAGAAGAGGACGTCGATCAGGTCAGAGGCTGGGCCACCACGGTATTGCCTGAGTGCAGTTAAAGCTCTGCCAAAGAAGGGAATATCCAGGTTACAGGCACAGCAGGAATTCTTTGGAGACTCCCAAGTGCCCAGAGACAGGCTGTGAGTATGGACTGAACTACTCCAGTGCTGAACAACACCACCCCACAAGACTAATCCCACACAATTCCTGCATCTCCCAACCCTCACATATATCCCTGTGCTGGTCAGGCTTCCACTTCCCATTGTACCTGTTTGGTACAGCCAAATGTGCTTTTTCAGGATGTTTATCCAGCAAGGATGCAAAAGGCCCTACAGAGAACCCAGAGTGTTCCAGAGGTGATGCAGTGGGACCAAAACACAGCTGGGAGAAGGAAAGGGAAGAGCAGGACCAGCCAGTGGGATCAGAGTAAACTGAAGCTGTTGTGAAGCTCTAGAAAATGACAACTCCAAACTGGGAAGGGTCTGGGAAGAGATTTTCCAGACTGAACTTGGCACTCCTCATCCCGCTGAGGAGCAGAGTGAGCCCTCACCTTTTGAGCCTGTTGTAGGTGACATCGTTGGCCAGCTTGAGCAGGCGGAAGGAGTGCTCGTGGTCCAGGGCCAGCTCTCCATCCCGGGACTCCTCCAGGGCCACCGTCACTGCCTTGGGGGTGACACGTGTCACCACCCCCGTGCACAGCGGGTCCCCCTGCCCAGCTGACTCATAGAGCCCCACGATGTCCCCTGTTTGAAGGGAGAGAGGGAGGCTGGGGCAAATCTGTCACCATCCAGGGAAGTGTCACCGTCCTGGATCCCTGGAAGTGTCCAAGGCCAGGCTGGATGGGTTTGGAGCAACCTGGGTGAGTGGAAGGTGTCCCTGCCATGGCAGAGGTGGGACTGGATAAGCTTTAGGGTCCTTTCCAACCTAAGCCATTCTAGGACCGTATGATCTCTTTCCAGAGGAAGACAGGAGTGTCACTGACCAGGCCCAAAGCTGTTGGAGGGCAGCTCGGTGTCCGAATCCCACTTCCTGGGCTGGAATGTCACGAGGAGACGCCCGTAGAGGCCGGTTCTCTGGCTGCTGACCTGGAGCTTGAGCAAACAGACGCCTCTCCGCTGCAATTCCTTCAGGGAGACGCTCTCCTGCCATGCCCTGGGAACCACACACGGGTGGGAACACCATGGGGTGAGGCTGAGGGTCACAGCTCCAGGGGACAGATAAGGAATAACATCCTGGCACCTCCATCCTCATGGCTGGGTGTCTGTACCCTCAACAAGGGCACCGAAGAGGGTCCTACGGGGGTGAATCCAGCAGGATTCCCCACGGATCAGAGCCCTGTGGGGTGGGTGGGGATCCTATTGGGGTGGGCTGCTCAGAACGGTGGGATTGCAGCAGCATTCCCACAGGTGACAGGAGGAAATCCTCTAGGAGGGTTTCCTAGAGGTTCCAGTGGGTCCCAGGGGAGGATCTACAAGGGTTTCCATAGGTGACAGTCGGTCCCAGAGGAGGGATCCCTCTGTGTTTCCGTAGGTGCCAGCGGGTCCCAGAGGAGGGATCCCTCTGTGTTTCCCATGGGTGACAACGTGTCTCACCTGAGGGTCCCTCTGCGTTCCCCACTGGCCACAGCGCCCCCGTGTCCCCTCAGCCGCCCCGTAACCCCCCGGCGGGGCCGGTGCCTGTCCCATGAGTGTCCCGCACCTGCTCTGTGCCAGCTCGGCCTCCCGCTCGTCCCTCAGCAGCCCCAGGTGCCGCTCCGCCGCCTCGGCCGCCTCGGCCGCCATGGCCGCCTCCACGCCCCTCGGGGTGCGCGGGCCCCGCCCCTCACACGCGCAGACCCCGCCCCTCGATCCCTTAGGCCCCGCCCCTCGATCGCTCAGGCCCCGCCCCCCGCGGTTCCGCGTCCGGCGCGAGGTCACCGCCATGGCGGCGGCGGCGGCGCGAGCGCGGCGCGCGGGAGGTGAGCGGGGACCGGGAACGGCCCCGGGAACCGGGAACACGGGAACACGGGAACACGGGAACCAGGGACGGGAAGGAAGGAAGGAACTCTGCCTGCTGCTGGGAAAGGGTGGGAGGGATGAAAGGAAGGAGCTCTGAGTGCTGCTGGAAAGGAGGAATGGATGGACTGGGCTATTGCTGCTGCTGGGGTGGAAGGAAAGAGGAAAGGAAAGGGAAAAGGAAAAGAAAAGGAAAGGAGCTCTGTCTCCTGCTGGGAAGGAAAGGAAGATGCCCTGCTTGCTGCTGAAAAATGGGGAAGGAAGGAGCTCTGATTGCTGCTGGAAAGGAGGAATGGATGGACTGGGCTATTGCTGCTGCTGGGGTGAAAGGAAGGAGGGAAGGAAAGGAGCAAGGAGCTCTGCATCCTGCTGGGAGGGAAAGAAGGAAAGGAAGATGCTCTGCCAGCTGCTGGGAAGAAAGGAAGGATGGAAGGGCTGTGCTTTGCCTGCTGCTGGGATGGAAGGAGGGAAGGAAGGAGGCTGACAGTAGGGCAGGGTCTCCAGTGCTGCCTCCTGGGCCCTCTGTATCCCTGCCCTACTGGATGAGCCCTGGAGCTCTTTCCTGGGTAGAGCTGGAAGGGATCCGGGTCTTTCCCAGCATCAGCCTCGGAGCAGCCCGAAATCTGGGGAATGTTAACAACAAGGAGAATCAGCTTTACACAGTTCCTTCCACCTTGGCATAAACCCTTCAGCAAAATCCAAGGGATGGGAGGGAGTAGGGACTTCATCAATCTCGTCCTTCCTGGGCTGGGAAGGGGCTGTGGGGGTGGTGGAGTCCCCATCCCTGGAGGTGTCCCAGAATGCCTGGACATGGCACTCAGTGCTCTGGGCTGGGTGACAGTGTGGCCACCAGTCACAGGTTGGACTCGATGCTCTGGGAGCACTTTTCCAGCCTGAATGATTCTGGAATTCTGCAAAAGCCCAGGAGCTGCTGCCTGTGTTTAATTCTCTTTTTCTTCCCTTTCAGCCTCCCTGCTTTCAGCTGTGGTCCGGCACCAGAGTTCCCAGAGCTCATCCCCACAGCCAGGGTAATGCCACACATCACTTCCCCCCTGGAATGCTGCTCTGCTTCAGTGGGGAGGGCAGCTGGTTTTCCTCTGGGAAGGAGACTTGGCTGCCCTTTGGTCATTCTGACACTTCCCAATGTTTTGGACTCTGCCTACCTTCAGCCACCTCTCCCAGAAGGATGCTTCTCTTCATTTTTAAATTTTTTTTTGTCCCATCCCTGGAAATGTTCAAGGCCTGGTTGAACAGGGCTTGGAGCAACCTGTTCTGGTGGAAATTGTCCCTGCCTTGGGTTGGGGCTGGATAAGCTTTAACATCCCTTCCAAGGCAAACCATTCTGGAATTCTGTGATAACTCTTCCAATGAGACCTTCAGGCTTCGCTTTTTCCAGGACTTTGGGACCTCTTGTTATGCCTTTATTCCATTCCCTGTGCCAGGATTTCCTGCAGGACTGAGGTGCTGCTGGCTCTGACCAGGAGGGGACACTGCAGGAGCAGAGAATTCCTGCTGGGGAGAATGGCAGGATGTACTGTTCCCTCTTCCTGCTCATCCTCAAGGATCAGAGATCCTTAGATCTCTGCCTGGGTGATGCAGCACCCAAAATCGTCACCAAACCCTGTGAGGCCTTGGTGCCTGTGGTCATGTACTCACAGGTACCTGCAGTTCCTGTTAAATTAAAGCCCTTTGGGATGTTTGGCTCGGGGTTACAGAGTGAATCAATCATTGCAAAGGATTTTGAGTCAGTTTTGCTTTTTTCTCTACGTCTCATTTTATTCCTGAATATTTTATGGGTTTAGTGCATCCTGTGTTGCTTAGGCAAAGTGTGCATTTCTGCATGCAGGAAAACCTGAACTGCACACTCCTGAGTATTTGTTGGTATTTGCTTTTTATTTTGGGATGGTATTTACATCCCAACCACAACCTTTGTGTTCATCTCATGGAGTTTTCCAAGGCAAATCTCCCTCCTCTTTATATCTAAGATTGGTTTTGTGCTATTGTAGATTCTTGCCTAATTGTTAACTGTAATCTGATGCCTTTTGATTGGGTGTTTGTGAGTAATATCCATTTCTCCTCCATCTCCTTTTTCTTTCTTTCCTCTCCCTGTTTTCCACCTCTTGGCAGTATCTGTTTGCTGCAGTGAATTTTACCTTGTCCCTCACAGACTTGTTGCCAAAACTTCCCTGACTTCTCCTCCGTGGCCTGAAGTGAAACTTCCAGATCCAGTGGAAGAAGCCAAGTATCATGCAGGTAAAAGTCTTAAATCTGGTGTTCCAGTATTTCCTCTAGGCCTGTTTGGAAGTTTGTGTTCTTCACTTTTTTTTTTTTTTTTTTTTTTTTCATTTCTGACGTGTTTTAGTGTTGCTCCACCTGCTCTCCAGGTTTGGGAGATTTGGGTACAATATGATTTCTCCTTAGTTTATGGCAGCTTGTCACTCTCCTAGAGGAACCTTACCTGATGTGATGTGTGGCATGAAACAATATATTAAAAAAATTAAAGCGTGGGGAAGCATTTTGGCCAGGAGAAATGAGTTATTTTTCCATTCACTGGCTAAATCAAAGCCAGCAGGAGCAGTTGGATGGTGGGCACATGGGGAGCTGGTGTATTTTGGTGCAGAAAACAGAACATCCAGCCAGCAGGAGCAGTTGGATGGTGGGCACAGGACAGACCTGCAGAGGTGGGACACAGCGTGACAGAACATTGGTGGCTGTGTCCCCGTGTCCCCTCAGCTTGTCAGGACTGCTGGGTGAGAGGAAAGAGTCGAGTTGGACATCAGGAGGAATTTCTTCCTGGAAGGGGCTGCCCAGGGAGGTGTTGGAGCCCCCACCCCTGGGAGTGTCCAAGGAATGACCAGAGGTGGCACTCAGTGCTCTGGGCTGGGTGACAAGGTTGACAAGAAAGGCTGAGCTCACCTTCCTGCAGATTTCCCCCATCACTGGAGTGGCTGGACTGGTCCCTAACTGAGGGATGTGCTTTGGAGGGAGCCTCCTGCTCCACATCTCCTCCTGGGCTGTTTTGATCCTGCTTTTTATCTGCTCCGGGCTCCTGGGATCGCTCAAGTGACAGATGGGTGCCTGCCCCTGTGTGTGAAATAACCCAGCAGTGAACCACAAACTGCTCCTGTGGGGAGCAGGGTCCCATCCTGCTCCCATGCCATTCCCTCCTGCTGCTGCTGCTGCTGAGCTTTGCCTCGTTATCTCCTGGCTGTGCTCATCCAAAGGGAGCAGCAGCAGGAGCGTTCCAGTTCTGCCTCCCATCTCCTGCTGGCCATGGAAACAGCCCCGGATATTTTAGGATGGGTCTCTCCACATGGTGCTGAGATCCAAGCCAGCAATCACTTGATGTTTCCTGGCACTGGATGTGTTGGAAGAGTTATCAACAGCTCTTTATCCTGGTGGGAACTGCAGCAGCTCCTACCCTGTAAATAATTTGTGTTGCTACCTCTACCTTTAGGTTTGTATCCTGGGGTTGAAGCTTTGGCCTTTTCCGAGCATTCCTGTAAGGATTGGGTTGGGTTTGCCTGGCTGCTGGATTCCTGTCTGTCCCAAAGGGATGTTCTGTTTGAATTCCAAGAAAAAAAAAAAAAACCAAAAATGATTCATCCACTTTTTAGGACAACGAGGAAAACGTGTTTTTCTGAGCAGCTCAGGAGGGTGGGAAGCTGCTCTTGGGCAGTGGGATGGTGTCAGGGAGCAACACCTTTTGGTGTTCCCATAAAAACTGGAGCTGAGTTCACTGCCCAGGAGGCTGATCACAGGGAATGGAGTTTGTCCATATGCAGGATCTGGTCTCTGGGATCTGTGCTGCTCCTGGCACCACTCTGCAGGCACGTGGGAAGAGGTTTTTCTGGGAAAGAGCGAGGGACAGGGACATGTCCCTCTTGTTCTTGGAAAGTTCTCGGGCCAGGCTTTGCCATTTGCTGGAAGCTTCTTCTGGTCCTTTGCCAGGCTCTTCCCAATGTTCCTGTGTGCCTTAGGCACCACTCAGACTCCTGGGCTGTCTGCATCTGACTTGGAAGTGGAGGGAATTTCCTCCCAACACAGGATGCATGGACAAGAGCTCTTTTCTGGAATGCTTTATATCCAAGTACAGTGTATTTTGGGATGCCTGAGGAATGGGCTGAGAGTCAGCAGCGTAGAGAAGCTGCACAGTGTATACAAGATGTTTACTTATGTGTGGCTTTGCCAGCACCTAAAATACAAATAAATCATTAATTTTAAGAAAGGGAGGCTCACACGTCTGGGAAGCAACACTGCTGTTGGTCTTTGCTTAAAGATTCCCAGGAGATAAGAGTGTGCTGGGCGGGGGGGGGAGAGCAGGGGAGGCTGGGTGAGTTTTCCCAGCCCTTCCCAGCTCTCTGGGTGTGCTGCCCTGATCCCTGGCGTGCTGTTTGCCAGCAGAGGTGGTGCGGAAGGTGAACGGGCTGATCTCGGCGGGGCACTACGGGCGGCTCTTCGCCGTCGTCCACTTCGCCAGCAAGCAGTGGAAAATCACCAATGAGGACCTCATCATGATGGACAATGTCCTGGAGGCTGAGTGTGGAGACCGAATCCGCATGGAAAAGGTGAAAAAAACAGAGCAGATTCCCTGAAAACGTTCCCGGAGGCAAAACCCATCACCAGTTTTAACATCATATCCCAAAGCGCCCCTCGGGGTCTCCCACCTTCATTCCACCCCTTTTGCTGTGTTCCAATTCCCTTCGTTTTGTTCCAGTTTCAGATATTATTGTGATTTCTGTTCAACAGGGCTAGAGTGAGTCTTGCCAGACTCTGTGGGGAGACAGATTTTTGTTGTCCTGACTCCTTCCAAAAAAAGAAAATGACAGTTGTTTTTTCCAGAGCCAGCAGCGAAAGCCTGTGTTTGCCTTGAGACTCCATCACCCCGGATCACAGAATCATTTAGGCTGGAAAAGACCTCTAAGATCATCAAGTCCAACCTCTTAATTCCTTGCAGGTCTCCCAGAGGGATTGTAAACTCCTCAGGGCTCTGCAAGATCCTTATCATGCTGGGCTGGGTGGAGACAGAGGGATGGGGCACAGAGGGGAGAATTGCCAAAATCCAATTAATATCTTTATCCTTAGCCCTGGACAACCAGCAGGGACTTGCAGAGGCTCATTAATCCACACTGAAGGGAAATATTATGGAGTGGGATTCTGTTGGCTTCACCTTTGTTTGGTTGTTAGAGCTAAGCAGGCAATTAAGGAGAGGAGGTTTTGTGCTTGCCCACTGCTTTGAAGCCCAGTTTTAAGCAGCTTTTTAGGGATGTCCTCAGCTGTGTCCCACATCCCTGTGTCCAGCAGAGAGGAGGGATTTCTGTGGTGTAGCCAGCAAAGGTCTAGATGGGAATGAAGGAGAAAATCTGCCTGAATATCAGAGCCCTTTAGGGTTTTTTTCTGTCTAAAACAAAAGCCAGGACTCCTCATGAGCATTTCTGTGTGGTTTTTAAGTGCTGCCAGAGGATTTGTGAGACAGCCCAGGGAGAGGTGCTCAGGATGTGGCACTTGAGGGCCATGGTTTTGGGAAGATTATGGTCGTGCTGGCTTTGATGGTTGGACTCCATGACCTTGAAGGTCTCTTCCAAACTCGATGATTTCAGTGAAATCAGCCTCTTCCTCCTGGATCCTCTCTTATCCTGTTCCTTGAGGTGTGGCTGAAATGCCCCAAAACAGCAGAGGCTGGTGAACCCCCAATGTTCATTTCTTTATTTCCCATCTTGAGGCCTTACAGAGGAGAATGAGGGAATTGTTTCTCTGCTGAAATTTGTAGCAATTGCTGTAAAAATGCAGTGGTTTAGGAGCTGCCATTTGTCCAGATCCCACACGAGGCAGGTTATTCTTCTTCCCTGATTGCTTTCCTTTTTTTTTTTTTTTTTTTTTTTTATGGCTGCTGGACAGAGAGGTTCAGTGTGTTCTGATCATGCAGAAAGATACTTCTGCAGTCAGTTTTAGTGGGATGAGCTCTCTGGAAGAGTAATAGCTCTGTCTGCAGCTTGTTACCAGCTTTCCCCACTACCCCTCCTGTTAGTGTCAGGTTTGAAATGTGGGAATGCCTGGTTTGAAGCAGTTTGACTCCTTTATGGCTGTAGAATTTGAAAGGTCCTGTTTGCATTTCTGCCAGGGCAATGAGCAGTGATTTGTGCCTGATTTATTTCCCCCAGGTTTTGTTGGTTGGTGCTGATGACTTCACACTCATTGGAAGGCCGCTGCTGGGGTAAGATGCTTCATAAAGGAATTATAATGACATTTTTTGTACTTAATTGTGGCTTCAGGGCTCTGCAGTCCCCGAAACTGGGATTTATCAGCACTAACTTTGATGCCAGCCCGTGGCTTTTGAAAGAATCACCAATAAAACTCCTCATCAGCCTCTCCCCCACCCCAGTTCTGAGGTAGCTCTTGGGTTTTCACCTCAGTTTAGATCTTTTCCTCCTTGCACAAACTATCAGGACATGTTGCTCTTCTACATCTCTACCCTCTTACCCTGATTTTGGTTGTTATCATCTTGCAATAAACCAGAAATCCTTTTCCTTAGTCCCTTGAGTTGGGTTTTTAACCCCTTTCCTTTTGCCATTATATTACCCCAGAAAGCCTTAACCCTAATTTCAGTGTTCCTAATTTTCCCCTTCCTATTAATCATTAATCCAGCAGTCACAGAACTTGGGAGCAGTTTATCCCTTGGCACTGCCTCCATCCTAGTGCTGTAGGACTTGCTGTACAGAACCCCTGGAGGGGGGCTGTGAACCAGCTTAGGTTAGGTGGTATTTAGGAGTTATTTATATATTTATATATATATATATATATATATATATATATATATATATATTTATTATATATGTATTTATATATTATATATTTAGTGGTGGTGATATTTAAGAGGATTTATAATATTGTAATAGTATTAATAATGTTATAATAGTGTTAATAACATATTTATTTGCTGGTGGTATTTAGGAGTATTTATAGTACTGGTGGTGGTATTTAGGAGTTATTTGTGCAGTGCTAACATGGCTTGAGTGGCCCTGGTGGCACCTGCCTCGGGTCCCTGTGTTGGATTTTGGGAGCTGCCAGTCCTTTTAGCAGCACTGGAGGTGGATCAGGAATAGCACAGATCATTGGGATTCTGTGAGTTACTGCCAGATATTGCTCTTGGGGAAGGTTTTAAGAAGGGGAATCTCATTTCTGGGACTAGAAAGGGGCTTTTACTTTTGGGGTGTGCCACGCCAGGCAGGTGAGGAGCAGCTTCCTCCCCCAGCTGATCCAGAGGCCCTGGGGTGGTTCTTTGCAGCTCTTTGTGCTGGATTTGGCACAGGGGCAGCCAGGAGCTCCAGGACAGGAAGAAAAGCAGCTGCTGGCTCCTGCAGGTGCTTCGAGGGTGTGGGAAGTGTTGGCAGCTGCTTGAGGCACAGCAGGCTGCACATCTGGCCTGGCCTCTCCAGGGCCTTTGGCTGCAGGGAATCAGTGGGAGGAGGAAGAGGCTGGCCAGGAAGGGTGAAGGCTGAAGGAGAGGGGGGGATGCCATCACCCTCTGAGCTGCAGGGAAACCTCCCAAATCCAAACTCTGTGATACAGGATGGGGAAAAGGAGAAGGGAGAAGGGAAAAGGATGTCACCAGCAAGGTGCACTGCAGTTCTCTCACACAGCCCCCTAACCCACAGACATTTTGGGGAGAAGAGAAGAGGCTGGATGAGAGCAGAGGCAGTTCTGTGTTGCTGTTGTTGTATAAATAAACACCCAGGGAGTGCTCACAGCCTGAGACGCTTCAGAGCTGCTTCCTGTCGGCTCCCAAACGTGTCCTGTTTGGGAATGCTGGACAGGGTTTGTTCCTCTGCTACCTCCCAGGATGACACTTCCTTCAATCCTAAAACACCACATCTGCGTGGTGGAGGCTATTCTGGGAGCTTCTGGCTGGCTCCTGCTCTGGAATCCGTGTTTGTCCAAGTCACTGCCAGCCCCGGCTGGCAAAAGGGCTGGAGCCAGCCTTAGGCACGAGTGGAGGGAAAGTTTGGTTTATTTCTAGACAAAATAGAGCTGATGGGAATTTTCCCTCTAGGAAACCTCTCTGTTTCTCCTGCTACCTGCCCCTTTTTGCAGTGGAAGTGCCAAAGGTTTTTGGAGCTGTTCTTGTAGCTGGGTTGGGATTCAGTCCTTGGCTGTGGAGTTATGACCTCCAAGGGTTCTGATCCTGTGGGCTTGGAGCTTGCCTGGATCTTTTTTTCTCTGCCTCTTGACAGCACCTTTCAGCCCAGCTCAGATCCATGGGATTCCAGCCTGAGTTTTTCTCACCTCCTGCAAAAATCCAATCCGTGGAACGTTTTGCTGCTCAAGGCAGCAGGCTCAGCTGTGTCGGGCTCTGGGAAATGTGTGACCCCCTTCTTATTTTTATGGACATTCCAGTCATACCTAAAACGTTTGATAGAGATTTTTTATTTTTTTTTTCCTTGGGCTCTGTTTTGCTGAGAACTTGTCCTGCCCACGAGTTCTCCTCTCCAGCAAGTTGGTTTCTGTTGTGCTTCAGCCTCTTGCCAGCAGTTCCTAGAGCTGAGTCCCACAGAGAACTCACCAGGGTCTTGAATCCAGGAAGTTCACTCCCAAATTAGTGGTAAACCACGTCTGGAGTGCAGTTTGCTTTCTGGTTTTTCCCTCAGGGTTGCAGGGTTTGCGTGTGGTTCAGTGGTGCTGGGATGTCAGGGTCACACCGTGGTCTCTTAAAATCTGAATTATTTTATATCTCTTTTCTTCTGGGCTGGTCACTAACTGCAGATAAATCAGTTTCCTCCAATCTCTGATTCAATCACACCCCCAGGGTGGATTTTAAGAGATGGTGGCTGTCTGAAGCCTTTGGCCTCTCAGTGACCTTGCTGGAACAATTTCAGCTGGATGGGCTTCCCCCTCTGCCCCCCTCGAGTGCAGACAGAGCCGTTTGTCAGCAAAATGGTCTTTAAATGTCTTCCTGTGGCAAACTTAACGAGCTTTTAATGGAATTCTGCAGTGCTGTGCATGGAAGAACAGCTCCTCCTCCTTCCCTGTGGCTGCTGACTAAAACTCCCTTGTCCAAAGCTCCTGTCTGGATCTTGCCTGGGGGCTCTCACCTTCTGAGACCCTTGAAGCATATCAAGGTTGTTCACAGTTGTTTTAGCAAAACTCAGTTTCTGTAATTTTCCCAAAAACCGTGTTCCCACAGCAGCAGTTTATGGCAAGCCTTGCTAAACGCTGGCTACAGTAGAAAATTGCTTATGGTTCATTAAAAATAATTAATTAAAAAATTATTGGAAAAGTTACAGCATTTCCAGCAAGATGAGATTTTCTTCCAGCTGTCTGTGATGCTTTAGAGGAGGAGGAAGGACTTGTGACCAGGAGCAAGGCTGGGCTCATCCATCCCAAAACCAAAGCAGTGCACATGGGATCACCTGGAGGTGCCAGGGGAATTAATCTTGCCTCAATCCTACAAGTTCCTGCAGGTGCCTGTCTCTCCTGCCTGCTCTGATGGAATGATCTCATCCCTCACATGACAGGGAAGCTGTGACCTGTCACATCTCCTGATCCAGCTACAGCACCTGGAGGCTTTTGGCTGTGCCTGGGCAGGTGGCCCTGCTCCCATCTGGAATTCCCTGGATCTGGCTCCGTCAGGCAGCATGTGTTGTTATTGTTATCCCTTTGTCTCTTCTCCCAGAAACCTGACATAAATAACTAAAACCTGGTGTTTCTAACACTGATTTTTAAGGAAGGACCTGGTCCGTGTGGAGGCCACGGTGATTGAGAAGACAGAGTCGTGGCCCAAAGTGAACATGCGCTTCTGGAGGAGACACAACTACCAGAGGAAGAGAAGTAAGAGGGAAAGGACACATTTCCTTCCCTGCTGGGCGTGGGAGGGGAGGTATCCCAGCACAAGGACCTGAGGAAGGGGCTTGTTTTAATACCAGGGTTTCATATTCCCTCAGTGTTCTTGGGCAGAAAAGCAATCCCAAGTCTCTCCCAAAGCCTTAAACGTTGGATGTGTCATCACAGCTCCCAGCAAGCCCCAACAGGGTCCTGCATAGGTTTTGGTTGCCAAATGACTCTTCCTTCTCTGAGAGAGGGAAGAATTGTGGCTATTTTTATATGGGATGGATGGTAAAGCTTTGACCAGAGCCACTCTGGGACCTGCTGTCTTTGGCATCCCCATGGAATGCTGCTGTCTGCCAGCACAGCCTTCCAGGAGCCCTGGCACCCTGTTTATGCTGTCACCTGAATTTTTTTTTTCCCCCCTTTTCCTTCTTTTTCAGTCATTGCAAACCCCCAGACCGTCCTCAGGATCAACACCATCGAAATCTACCCCTGCTTGTCCTGACTGGGGTGGGGATGTGCCTGGGAATCCTTGTTGCTCCAGGCAATTGTGGAAATAAAACTGCCTCAGCACTGGGAAGTTCTGGACTTGTTGCTGTGGTGGGAAATGGAAATCTCTATGTGCTTTCTTTTTAAAAGAATGAAATGTTTTTTAAACTGTTGCTTCAGGCTTGCTGGTGTTTATTTGCCAGGAGTTTTAAACCACCCAGGATCCATTGCTGGCTCTCCAGCCTTTTCATGCCTCATGGATCTTTTTGCCTCTGCACCTCTCTGAACTTTAGGAATTCAGGTCATGTAATTCCTGGCATTGTGTGGCTCCAGGGAATATCCTGGGAATATCCAGGGAATAACCTCAGCCTGTGGGACTGCAGGGTCTCAGATCTACTCACAGATCGTGCCCCAAAGGGTGAAAATCCTTCTTAATTATTAACACTGGGAAGTGGAGCTGAAAGCTTCCTCCCTTGAAGGTGAGCAGCAGTAAATTGTATGTGAGTCTAACAGCATCAAAATGAGACACTGTTGGCTCAGGAGGGATTTTGTGCCTATTTCAGAGTTGAGTTTTGACCTGCTGAGTGTATTCCATGTCTAGATCCTGGTCCTCTCCCTCTTCTGTGGCTGCATGTTGAGCACAGTCCTTTCCTGAGCAGCACATACAAGGCCAGGTAGATCCAGGTGAGGTCTGCTGGTGTTTCCAGGCTGGATATCCACCAGGAGAAGAGTTTCCTGGAGTTTCTTGTAGTGTGGGAGGGATAACAGGCCCTGCTCACCTTGTCACTTCCCTAGCTCCAAACTGGGAGTACAACCACGTTGCACTCCCACCATGGCTCCTCCTGGGACAAAGGTTGCCACAACCCTGTGCTGAGTGATACGGGAGTTTTGTTCCATCTGGAGCTGGCCCTGGCTGTCCAATCTCACAATTCCTCTGGGAGATCACTTCAGGTGCCACTGTGGTGGCTCTGGCTGCATCTCTCCTTCAGCTGGAGCAGGATCCAGGTGAAGGATCCAAGCTGGCTCTTCAGCCACTGGAGACAGCTGGATCTGCAGAGGTGCACTCAGCCCTTCCCATTTCAGATCCTCTGGCACAAGCAGCCCTTGGGAATGCTGCTCTTTCCCTGCTGCTGAGGTTGAGCACCCAGGTTTTAGCAGCTGATGGAACATGGAAGGCAGGGACAGCATCCTCCAAATGGAAAGGGTGGGGAGGCCCCTCCAAAAATCATCTCCCACCTCTTCCCCTCCTCCCACAGGTGACTGCAGTTCCATGCTGGGACCAGCAGACCCCGGCAGCAGGCAGAGTGTGCTGTGGGCTGGCACAGGGACTGCAGGATGCAGGCTGTTCCCAGAGGAAGTGGTGTTGCCAGCCGAAGGAGTTGGACTGGAAACCCTCAGTCCCTCTGTGCTGGAGTGCTGGGGCTAAGAAACAGCATGTCTTGGCTTTGAGGGGATGTAGCAGGAATGTTCTGTCCTTCCCAAATAGGAAGAAACACTTGGAAATAACACGAGATTCAGGGCTCAGCAGTACGGAGGGCAGAGGCTGCTGTGGAGTCAAAGGAAAAGCAAAGGGCTTAAGGTCTGTAAGTCTGATCCCCCAAAAAGCCCTTGGGAATGTAGTTCTGATCCAAGGGAGATACTACACAAAATTAGGGTGGTTTCACAGCATTTTGGGGGGACAAAAATTCAGGGAGGGAAAATCCAACCAGTATCAGGAAGTTTTTTGGTTTGAAAAGTTTATAATGCAAAATAGGCAGGTTTGTTGGAATTATTTAATCAGATCAATGTAAAAAGGGATTATTCTGATGTTTTCTTCAGGAGACTTTAAATCAAAAGCTTTTTGTTGTTCCAAGTGGAAGCAGGAATGCCCAGCTCTCAGGGATGAAGTGTCAGGGATGTGATCCTTGTCACCCTTCTGGTGCTATATGGCCCTGAAACAGTTTAAGAGCAGGAATTTCTCAACAAAACAGATTTGAGATTTTTTTTTTTTCCTTAAGTACTGATTCATAGTGGAAATTCATCTGCCAGGACAAAACAGATCCAGGTGGAATTTGAGATGCTTTGCCCAGAGCTGAAGATCCACGTGGGTCAGACAAGAAGCAGGACTGAGCTCTCGCCACCCCTGTGGCGTCTGTCCCCCCCGGGAGGGAGGGAGCAGAGGGCATGTGCTGGGAATTGGGAGTGAATTCCAGCGCTGATCCCTGCCCGCTGGCCACAAAGCCGCTGCCTGTGCTGCTCCTGCTGTGCTTTCCAAGAATGCCAGCGGGGCTCCGAGGCTGCAGGACAACTGGCTCCGCAGCCCTGACATTTCCCATCATAAGGAAGCGTTGTTTTCTTGCCAGCTGCTAGGTTTGCTCGGGAATAGCTGGCAGGAATGATTCAGGAGGTGCCTTTGCTGCTCTGTTGTCTCCCATGGTATCCCTGTTTTGGGCAGGAACACCAAGCAGATCCCTGGCCCTGCTTTTCCCTGGATCTCAGGTGTGTGTGTCCCCTCAGACCCTTCATTGCCCTCCCCTCTCCAGGAGAGGTTGCATCCCTAATTTCTGTGAGCCCAGCCCTGACCTCCTCCTCTGCCCTTTCAAGAGTGGCCTATGGCACTGGAGTTCCTTTGTGGCTCCAGGTTTTTCCCTCCCCCTTAGCTCCAGCTGCTTTTTGGAGCGAGGTTTCCTTCATTTCAGAGGCTGATGCTGTTCAAACCCCCCCATTGCCCTGGATGTTGCAGCTTCGAGGGGCTTGGACTTGTGTTTCACACAAAATCCTTCTTGTGATTATAGGTTCACACAGGATCACTTTTTGCAGCATTTCTGGAGGTTTAAGTTACTTCCAGGATGGGTTTAGTCTTTCTTCCCCCAGCACAGTGCTCTGTGTTCTAAAATCAGCTTCCCAAGCAAAGCCATTCCTGCAGCGGGGAGCTTCCAGCTGTGAGGAGCTGTTTGTGGATTCTGATGGAGCCTGACAGACGGGGTCTGTGGCACTGTCCTCCTTCCAACAAGCAGATCCTGCAGGAAAACAAAGTGCAGGACACTCTCTTTGGAAGCCACGGGGCAGCAGAAGGATTTAGCAGCTCCATCAGGATATTTGGATCACGCGCTCTGCCAGCCCGTGAGCTGCCGACGTTCATCCAGGGGCAAAGCAGCTGGGAAAGCTCTCGGGACATGTTGTTCAGGCCCTGAGGAGGGAGGGGAAATGCTGTTAATTTGCCCCTTCCCTGTGATTTTTATCCCTCACAGCTTTGGGAAGGAGTCTTTGAGCTCTGACGTGGAGCCAGATTTGTTTTCTCAGCACGATCCAGCCGCGTGTCGGAATCCGCTTCAGCAGCAGGCAGGAACAGGACATCAGGAAACTGTTGATTGGATTTCTCTTGCACTAGAAGTTTTATTATCTCCTGTGACCTAAAAAGCAGCCTTTTATTTAAAAAAAAAAAAAGAAAGGGAATGTGTTCCCAGTGGGTCCATGTTGATGCAAATCCCATGTGGAGAAGTCTGTGCCTGGACAAGGGGTCTTTCATCTGTTTTCCCTCTCTCTATTTATAGCAAATGGAGAAGCAACTGGGATCTGTGTCCCTGTGCCTTTTTCCTGTATGTGAATGCAGAGGTTTCATAGGAATATTGGTGTCAGAAGGAACAGGGTGAATCAAGGGAGGTGAGGGGCTGAAGGTTGGGAAGACTTGGGCAGGCTGGGTTTGCTGCAGCAAGCCAAAATATGTTTATGGACAGGGCAGTGTGGCTTTGGTTATATCCTTGGAGAGCATTCCCTGATGGAGCTGCACATGGCAATGTCTGTGCAGTAATTAATGAGTGGCCATTAAATGTGCTGGGTGAGCTGGAAAAGGGTTTGAGCCTTTCAAATGGAGGCTCGGAAGAGGAGCTAAACCTTGGGGAACCAAAGTTTGAGATACCTCAATCATTTTTGAACGAGTTGGCTCCTGCATGGATCCGTTGGCATTCCATGCCTTTAGATCATCTCAAGGGGAGAAAAGCGAGAGAAAAAGGAGTGATGTTATTTTAAGTGAAAAACCACCATTGCCCAGTTTCAAAAGCCTCAAAATTCAGTTTCTGAGCAGAGCTGACAATCCATTAGGAAAGTGCTATGGACCATGGAACGAGATCCCCTCCATCCCAGACTACAGCCTGAGGGGATTTGGCTCTTTGCTTTAGGCCAGCTTTTCATTTCAGCTGATTTTCTGTTTTTAGGGCTGTGATTCATGGGAGCCTCTGGCTTGGTTCCCAGAGCAGGATCCGTGTCTTGAAGTATGGAATAGCCTGGCCACAAATAATATTTCAACAGGACACAATATCTCCAGCACCTTTCCCACCTGGCTCTGCTGTGGAATGCTGGAGGTGGATTATCCAGTGATCAATCACTGGTGATAAAATCCTGTTTCCACTGTCATCCAGCCAGATATTCCCTGGCAAACGTGGGCTGGGTGCTCCTGTGGGAACATGCATGTGGCTTCCACCACACCAAGGAGAGCTGTGTGTGAGGAGCAGGAGTTTCTCCCAGCTCTGCTGCCAGGGACACAAATTCCCCAGCTCCAGGGCTCACACTGACCTTTTTCTAAAGATATTCCTTTTCCAGGGATATATTTTTCTGGAGCAGCTGGTATTGGATTGGTCATAGTGGTCATGGAAGTGGTAAGAAGAGAGGTGATTTTCCCAAGGTGACATTGGAAGTCTGTGGGATGAGTGCAGCTGTGCTTCCATTTTAACTCCATCCTTCTTGTCCCTTTGTTCCCTCATCCCCAGAAATCCACGTGCTGTTAACACACTGGGATTTAAGGCAAGTGTGACTGCCCAGCTGCCAGGGCTGTGCTGCATCTGAGGGGAGCACAGCAGGAACCTGGAGCAGCAGGAATTGTTACTCTGCATTCCCCCAGCCAGTTCCTGCCTTCCAAAGTGCAAGGGTGGATTTTCTGTGAGATTTGCCCATTTTTTGTCACAAAACTCACAGGAAAAGAGTTTTCTCTGTGGCTTCTCCCTCATTTGCCTGGAATCAGGCAATGTATTAAAACTGGTCTTAGAGAGGATCAGGCAAGAAGAGGACTTGATTGCAGACATCTCATTTCCGTAGGAAATGGGGCTAAAAATAGGGAAGGAATGTCACGGAGACTTCTTTTTCTTGACACCCCGTGTTCCCCAGCTGGGAATCAGCTTTTGTCCCAAAATCTGTTTATTGCCTCGCTGTTGTTTTCTGGGCCCCAGATGTAGCTGTGAGCCTGATTTTTGGCTTTGGAGAAGCCAGAGCAGGGCTTTTTCCAGGGGCTGATGCACAAGGAAGACAAGCGTGATGGCAAGATGGGTTTTTGGGAGAGGTCTACTGGCTCTCCAGGCTCTCCACAACAGTCCCTGTGTTATCCAGGGGCCTCCTCCAGTTCTGATCCTGCTGGCAGCAGCTGTAATCCCGATAACCCTGTGTCTGGTTGAGTGCTGATGTCCCTGTGGGCACCAGGATGTTCCCTTTGGACACCTGATAGGGGCTATAAATACCAGGTGGGCTCATGTTCCCTCAAGCACCGAGTGGGCTGTGCCAAGTCACCCCAGATGGTCAGGCTGAGAGATCCCTGTGCCAGAGAAATGACTGCAGCCTTTGGGAAAGGGACTGAGTCCCCGATGTGGGTGTTTGCAGGCTCCACATCCTTGGCCAGGTCCCTTCTTCCAGCTTCTTTTTTTTGCAGCGCTGGTGTCACCTGGGATCTGCATCCCTGGGTCAGAAGTGTTCTGGAGTCTGATGGAGAGAGTCAAGATGCTGCTCAAGGTGTTGCCAGGCTTGTCCCTTCTTCCCAGGATGCCCAAGGCAGATCCATGCCAGCTCTGAGCTGCTACACGTTCCCTGCATATCTGGGTACAGCCTGGTGGTGCTGCTGCACCAAAACACAGCACAAAGTTCGGTTCCAGGGCTGGTGTGGAGTTCTTGCACTTGGGTATCCATGGGGATTTAGTCGCTGGTTTGTGCAGAGCCAGGATTCGTTCCTCGCCCTGCTCATGGGACAAGGGGGAAAGCCGGGGCTGTCAGCTCCCCTTGTCATCACTGACTTCTCTTGCGCACAAACACGGGGAAAATGGTGATTTCGGGATTTGGGGGCAGGCAGCACTCTGGCTATGTTACTCTGGCTGGGGAGGTGCTGCACCACATCCCTCTTTCCTCACTTTCATAAACTCACGGAATCCCGGGAAGGTTTGGGATGGAAGGGACCTCACAGCCCATGCAGTGCCACCCCTGCCGTGCACAGGGACACTTTCCATAACCCAGATCACTCCGAGCCCCGTCCAACCCTGGCTTTGCCCCTTTGTCGGCCGCAGCTTTCCCGCTCCAGGAAGCGCTGCTGCGTGCGGGGAAACTGAGGCACAATTCCCGAACCGCCTCCAGGATGGGATGAGGACCGCCTCCGCTGGCCAGGGAGGAGGAGGAGGAGGAGGAGGAGGGCATCAGCTGGGACTGAGCCCAGCCCGGCCCCCGGGGCGGAGCCGGCGGAGCAGTGCCCGGCGGAGCGGGGAGCGGCGGATCCCGGGGCAGCCCCGGCCCGGCTCCGGGATGAGCTTCCCGCGGCCCCTGCGCCGCTCCGTGAGCCTCAGCCCGGCCCGCACCCTGCGCCTCGTCGTGCTGGGACAGAGCGCCGTGGGCAAGACAGGTAGGAATGGGCTCCCCGGTGTCCCCCCTGTATCCCCCGCATCCCTCTGGCACTTCCCTGGCATCTTCCCGCATCCCTCTGCTATGTCCTGGCACCCCTCTGGTATGGCCCTGGCATCCCCCCCGGGATTCTCCCTCCGGCCAGAGGGACCAACCTTCCCATGTGCCTTAGAAAGCGGGGACAAGGGACATTCTCCCGGTGTCCCCTCCCCGCAACCCGTGGGTTTTGAGGGCGCTGAGATTCCTTCCCTTCGAGTTTCCCACATGGACACTTTTGCACCGGGGCTCATTTCCCTCGCCCGGCTGCGTGGGGATTCGGGGTGCACATCATTGACCGGGAGAACTTTGCTAAAAGCCGGGCTCGGGATTGGGTTTTCCCGGGTGAGAGGAATTCGCTGCTCGTTCCCAGCGCCCTCAGTAGCTTTGCAGAGCCTCCTCCACAGCACCGGGCTGTTTTCCTTCAGGAAAACTCCCTTTCCCTGTGCCTTGTTCAGCGCTCTCCGTCTGTGTCTCCGCGCTGTGCTGCGAGCATCTCAGCTCCCTCCTTCACCCCATTCCTTCCTGAGGATCATCCTTCCCTACTTCCCACTCCTCCATCCCCAGCTGTGAGCACTTGGGGACAAAGGTGTCCCCTGTAGCACCCAGAGTGGCAGGACTGGGGTGAGAGGCAGGGAAAACTGTGGATCCATGATCCGTGTGGGCACACAGCTATGCTGCCGTGCCCTTGGGGACAGGGAATGTCCTGCCCCTCTGGAAAAGGGAAGGCACCAGAGCAGTGGCACCTGTGGCTGACGGAGCCGCTGGAATTGTGTTTCCACGTACAGCAATCGGTATGAACGAAAAATCCTAATTCCCTGATTAAATGGAAGGAAGCAATTCCCGGCTCTCCCTGAGCAATTCTGGAGCTCGGGATGGGGCTCAGCTCCGGAGCCCCGGCGGATGGGGGGGATCCTTGGCGGCGTTTGCCCCCATGGAGCTGATGGTTGTACGTGATGTACGAAGCCTTTGGCTCGCCCCCACCCCAAACTCGTGTGTTCCCCCGCTGCTGGGCATCCCACCCGGCACACAGCAGATTCCTGGCAGCTTTGGGCTCGTCCCGTGGGCAGGTGCGGGGTTTTTGTGCCTCCTCCTTAGGGTGGGATCGTGCCTAGGGTCTTTAAAAGTTCCTCCGGTTAGGTTCGGCTTGCAGCAGCGGGGTTTGTGACAATGTGACAGTGACACTGGCCATGGAATGGGGGCACGGGGAAGTAATCGATACGTGGAGCGTGCCAGGAACAGGGAGCAGCCCCCGGGGACGGCAGGCATGCAGCCCCCCTGAGCGAGTCCCTCGCCATCTGTGTCTCCTGGGCGCCGTTCCGCACGTCCTCCCCTGCCAGGGGACATCGTGTCACCTTCCCCGAGGGCTGTGCCCGAGCTGCCGGGTCCTGCTGCCCGCCAGCCCCTGCGCTGGGGACCAGGACACCTGTCCTGCTGTCCCTGCCCAGCCGGCAGGGGACATTCCAGGTGATGGATCGAGTGTAGGAGAGGCCAGGAAGGAGCCGAGGGCAGCAGCATCATCGCTTGAGCTCCTGTAGGGAGGACGGGGGAGGCAGTCGAGTCCCCAAGCAGGGGTGACATCTCTCCTGGCCAGACTGTGAAGCAGGAGGAGCTGAAGGTGAATTTCATCCTTCAAGAGCTGCCAAGCTCCTATCCTAGCAGGATGTGAGTGGGCCCCACTCCGGAGCATCCCCGGGACGAGCTGCTGCATCCATAGGATACAGAGCCAGGTCGGGCGAGTTGAAGGGTGGGAACAACCAAATGGCAAATCCCTTTGCAAAAGGGAAAAATAAGACTTGATTCTTAGCAAGAGTTTGGGGTTTTTTGGAGCAGTTTGGAAACCTTCAGGACGTGGTGACCCGAGACCCTCCGAGCAGGGACGGGTTTGGGCGCAGCCGTGCGGTTTTAAGGATCAGCGCTGTGTGAATCAGCGGCGGGGGCTGGAAATCCAGCCCAGCTGGGGCTTGTGCTATCCTCTGCTGCTGCTGCCCAGCGTAAACTTGGCCATAACCCGGAGCAGAGCTCTGCCTGCAGCACGTGGAGCGAAGATGGATGGGCGCTGGAGCCGCTCCGTAGCTGCATAAACAGGACAGCACGTGGGCGCGCACTCGCTGCCATCCCCAGGTGCCCAGCCGGGCTCCTTGGCAGGTAAATCACCCCTTGAGCCCGTAGCCATCCCCACACCCCACGTTTAAAGCACATTTAACCCTTTCAGCTCCAAGGAAAGCCCTTCCCGAGGTGACTGATGTTCAGGATGGGGAGAAAAAGCTCCTTATAAGGCTGGGTGGCCGCGGCCGCTCCGCCTGCGGCCGCTTCCCCCACTGGCAGCTCCCCTCGTGTTCCTGCGCTCCAGCCAATTTTTAATCAATCTAATTGGCTCCTCTTCTCATCCCACACCATGTGCTCCAGCTTTGGGTGGCTGCCTGACATATGACACACAATCAGGTGCTTTCTAGAGACCGAGCCTACCTCGTCCTGCTCCCCCTCCCCGATAATTCCATCGCCTCTTTGAAGGGGTCTGTAGGTGCCTCCTGCAGGATCCCTGGTTATCGCCTCAGAGCAGTTTGGCTGAATTACCTGTTTATTTCTTCAAATCCCTTCCCTGCTGGGCAGGTTTAAACCCAGAGACAGACTGGGGGATGTGAGAGGATGGTGAAGCCCCTAAAGAGGATCCTAGCAGGTGTGGGAGGCAGGAGAAGTTCCTGCATCCCTCTTTCCCTTTCTGTGGTTATTTAAGCCTGGCTCATGTGAGGTTCCACATTCCTGGGATAAACACACAGATCCTGTGGTTCTGCGAGGGCAGGACACCAGCAACATCTGCTGGTGAGCAGCTGGGACAAACTGACCCTGGGTTGCAAGGGAAAGGGAGCTCCTAGTGTTGCTCCAGCTTGGTGTGAGCTTTTCGTTTCCCCTTTTATTCCTGGAGGGGTTTTCATCACATCCTGGTTCTAGTGAGGTTTATCCTCCTGTCACAGTTCTGATTTGTTTCCCTTCCTCCTCTCCTCCTGGCCCTGTGCTCCTGCCTAGCTCTTTCGGGGTTTTGTTCCCACTTGTTTTTTTCCCTTGCTCCACTAATTTCACTTTCCACTCCTGTCGCCTTTCCAAGCCATCTCTCAGCCTCTCCACTACCTTTCACTCCCATCTCCATTATCATCATTAACGCCTTGAAGCACCACTTCCACCCTCCACTCCTGCACTCTCTTCACCCTCCCAACCATGGCTTTGTCCAGAAATTCCCTCTCCAGGCACCAGCACTGCATTTCCAAAGCAGCTTCCTGGAAAAGATGTTGTGGCCAAAGGCTCCAGGGAGGGTTTTGCCAGCAATTTGGGCTTTGCCTCGCCAGGCTCTGGTGCAGGGAGATGTGTAATCAGATGAGGGGGTTTAATTGCCTGAGCTGTGCCTGCTCCTGCTGCTCCTTTGCCCTTGCAAGGAGAAAAATTAGTCCAGAGGGCTGACAACTCCAACAGGGCTCATTGTGTTTTTTTCCCCAGCGTTGACTGTCCGATTCATCACCAGGAGATTCATTGGAGACTACGACCCAACCCTAGGTAGGAAAACTCCTTTTCCTTGGTGCTGTCACCATGGCAGAGCCAGCTCTGCTCCCTCTTCTTCCTCCTCAACCAGACAGACAGCACGTGGACATCCTGACACCTCCCTGGGTCCTGCATGCCTTTTTCCCTTTCCGTTGTTATTAAGGGAAAATCTATTGGGATGAGCCATCAGACTGTGCAGGGGAGTGCTGCAGGCTCAGCCATGGGAACATGGAATCATTTAGAGTCATGGGATCACATAGACTCTTTTTGGTTGGCAAAGACCTCTGAGAGTCCAACTATCAAACCAACAGTTCCTCAAATTCCTTCCCAATCTGCTGGGAGGTGGCTTTTAAGAGACAGGAGGCATCTAAGTCCCTGGAGCCTGTCCCCTCCTGAATTCTAGGGTTTTGGGTGTTTTTTTTGCATTTGGGTTATTTTTTGAGCACTGAAGCCATGTCTCTGCTGGAATATCCCAGAAATGTCCCCTCCTCCCTCTCTCCTGTGGAGCCCCTCTCCCTCCCTTGTTGCCCCCACACTTTGGTCACTGCTGCCCTCTTGGCCACCCAGGTGGGCTGTGGCTGCTCCCTGGGGGTTCTCTCACAACCTTCTCTGTGTGTCCTGCCCAGAAATGATCTACAGGCACGTGGCTGTCATCGATGGGGAGATGGTGCACTTCGAGATCCTGGACACGGCTGGACAGGTGAGCTCAGCCGGGAAAACACCATGGGAGCAGAGTGGCCTGCTGGGGAAGGCAGGCCCTGCTCTTCCACTGGCCTAATTCCTGCTGTCTGGAATATGATGGGGGTTACCTCACGGAAAGGGTGTTTTGGTGAATTTATGTCTAATCTCAGTTGCAGTGTGGCTTCGGGTAAATATTCCCCCATTCCCGTGCAGGGCACAGTTGTGCTTCCTGTGCCAGTGGAGCATCCTGGCAGCTCAAGGGAGCACTGATTCCCCCAATATCCACACCAGGACAGGGCTGATGGCCGTCCCCACCTGCCACACTGCTTAATCCACCCCATCCCTGCCCCAGGCTGCTGGCATTACCACTGCTGTCCCCAAACCCTTCATGGAGACGGCGCCGCGCCCTCGGGAGGTTTTCCAAGGTTTCATCTCGCATTCCAGCTGTACTAACAGGAGCCTGTGTTCTCCAGGAGGAGGATTCCCTGCAGATCGAGGAGAAGATCAAGTGGGGCGATGGCTTTGCCGTGGTGTACTCGGTGACGGACCGCTGCAGCTTCGACGAGGTGATGCGGCTCTGCTTCCTCATCAACCACCTGCACGCCAGCCCCAAGCGCAGCGCCGCCGAGCAGCCCCCCGTCGTCATCGTGGGCAACAAGAAGGACCTGCAGTTCGACAGGATGGTGTCCACCGAGGATGGGGAGAACCTCTCCAAAGCCCTCAAGATTCCCTTCTACGAGATCTCCACGCGGGACAGCTACGAGGAGCCGGTGGCCGTGTTCAGCAGCCTCTACCAGGAGCTGCTCAGGCAGGGGCACTTCTCCCCCGGCTCCTTCAAGAGGAGGACAGTGTCCAAACTCATGGAGAAGATTCCCAAGATGCAAGCCAGCTCCACCCTGAACTCTGCAGGCAGAAGCCTCAGCTTTAACTCCTTCAGGGACTACATTCCCGAGTGAGCAGCCCGGGATGGGGGCGGCTGCTGGGGCTGTGCCGGCTCTCTGCAGGGGAAGGTCAGCAGTGGAGAGGGTGGCACTGGGGCTTTGGTACACGGGGCTTTGTGCCAGCAGGGAAGGTTTTCTTCTTCTGTCTGATCTCTTTGTTCCCTCCTCCCCCTCTGGCATGGCTGCAGTGGAGCCGAGGTGACCCCAGTGGTGTTGGGACATTCCTTGAAGGGAGGCTCAGCTGTGTTTTGGTGGGGCTCAGACCCAGCACAGACATGTCTGGGGGAGGTTTTCCCCCTCCCCTGAGCTGGCTGTGTGTGTGTGTGTACCCCAAATCCAGCACCCACCATGCTGGGTGACCCCGAGGGCTGTGCTGGCCATTCCCTGGGAATGGAGCCTGCTTCCTCAGCGTGGCTGCTGAGTAAAACCCCCGGATCCTCAAACCCTTCCAGCCCATCCAGGCTGTGCTCAGTAGCATGGACACAACAGATTCCAGAAGCTGCTTGCAGGTCGGTCTGTCTGTCTGTCTGCTCATCCACCGCCCTGTTCCCAGAGGGAAAATCACCACGGGCTCAGGACTTCTCATTTTGCACAGAGATGGGGCAGGAAAGGCGTGGGAAGGAGCCAGGCTCGTGGCTCACGTTCCTTCCCTCCCTCTGGGTGTTGGGAGCTGTGTGGCTGTGCTGGGACCCTGTGGTGTGACTCCCCTGTCCCCTCCTGTTGTGACCCATCCCATCGTCTGCTGCCGTGTCCTGTGACAATAAAAGCCGAGTTCCCAACGCCTGTGGCACTCCCAGGATAGGTTATTTTAGGGAGCTTAAGGAAAGGAGTGCACGGTGTGGAATCACCCTTAACTTAGGGCTGGCATCCCCCTTATCCTCACCTCGAGCCCTCCTGGCTCCTTCCACCCTAAAAGGCTTCCCTGGAGGATTACAGCCTGGGAATCCACTTATCCACCTCTCCAGCCTGCTCCAGAACCCACCCAGGCACCCTTTTCCCTCCTACAGCTCCCAGAGATGTTCCCTGGTGTTGCTTGTGTCTATCCAAGGGGTTTCCCTCCAAGGAAGGGGATTCATTATATTCTATTTCTCTTCATACACCCACATTCTCCTATGGGGGGGGAGGGGGGGGAATGAGCCCCATCAAGGAGCTGGGAAAGCAATTTGGGGCTGCTCCTTCTCAGCACCTTCATTAAAATCCCAATTTTACTGAATTAAATTTAATGTAGTGAATTCAAATTTGCTCAGGGATCTGTGTATGGGCACAGCCCAAATAGGACTAAAGCACCTCAGGGGGGCTGGACAAAGCAGGGGGTGTTAATTTTTTCCCAAGGGAGTTGAACATTGGGAGCTGGGTTAGGGGTTTGTCATCCAGACGCTGGGGTGGGTGTGACTGGAGAAGAGCAGTTTGGGAAGTGCTGGGATGGAGAGAGAAGAGCTCAGGAGGGATTAAACTCCACTGGGACACTGAAAACACTTGAGCCTGTCAAATGAAAGATTTGGGTGCTTTCATTCCACATTGCTCAGTTCCCAAATATCCCCAAGGCTTGTCCAAGGGCATGGATTTAGCTGCTGGCTGGAGCCGGGAGTGATGGAATCCCGCAATATTCAGCAGGAATTATTCCAAGTGATGGATGAGACAGGACCAGCTCATGAGCAGGAAGCCAGGCCAGTGCTGGAACAGCATCCCCAGTGCTCCTGGCAATGGAGGAGCCCTTGGCACGGCCGGGATTTCTGTCCTGGAGTAACCCCAGCCCTTTTTTATATCCCAAGGAATCCAGAAGGCTCCGTGTGGTCACTGCTGCGGCCCCTCACCAGGACTCCTGGTCCTGCCTGCTATAATTAGCACCAAACCTCATTAGGAGAGGCAGGGGCAGCTCTTCAGGACTGGTAATTGCTAATTACTGGGAGCCTCTAATGGCTCTCCAGGGGCAGTTTCCTCTGCCTTATAAAGGAAGGTCTTGAGGATGCAGCATTCAGTGGGGTGGGGAGAGGTTTTGGAGAGTGTGTGGGGGGATTCTGGGAGGTATAAATCCTAAATTCCTGTGGTGAGAGGTCTGCAGGGGTTGGGCAAAGGAGGAGGAAGAACAAAAACAAGAAGAAAAAGAAGAGGAAGGTCTGTGCCTTCCCTGGAGCAGAGCCTGGAGTTTCAGAGCCCTGGGAAGGTGAGTCCAAGGCAGGTCCCTGGAAAGGAGGTGCCCAGAGTTTCCTTGGAGGTCCGTGGGGATGTGGGACCTGCAGCCTCCTCCCTGCCAAGCAGGGCAATGCCACTAAAACAACACTTCAGGGCAGTTTGGGAATAGAGGGTTGGGGTTTGGTTTGCCTTGGAGCCCTCCAAAAAAACCCAAAACTGTCCTTGGGGAGCACCAGAGAGAACTCCCCCAGGGAAAAGGGGTGGATGGAGCTGGAGTGTCCTGTGCTGATCCCCTGGGTGGATGTTCCTGTGTGTAGCTGGGGAAATGCCACCTCTCTGGAACAGCTGGGTGTCCTGAAGGTCATCCTGAGTGCCACCTCTCTGGGACAGCTGGGTGTCCTGAAGGTCATCCTGAGTGCCACCTCTCTGGGACAGCTGGGTGTCCTGAAGGTTGTCCTGCACCTTTCCAGCCTGCTGTGGCTCAGCTCCACGGAGAGAAGCTGAACAATTTTGGTCTCATAATTATCCAAACAGCATCTCCAGGGCTGGGATTGAATTTGGCAGCAGGCAGGGGCTGCAAATGTGCTCACCACATTTCTGGGAAGCTTGGGAGAGGCAGATGAAGCAGAAAGGTCCTTTCCAAGAGCTCCCTCGCTGTGCTCGCCCCCAGCAGCTCCCTGGCATTCCAAGCCCTCCGATTGTCTCCCTTTGTCCCCTCTGCCAAGGAGTTTCCTGGAAAACCAAAATCGCGGGGTGCAGCTGCTCTCTCTTCGCAGCCACAGCTTTTATCATCAGTTGTGCCTTGTTTTAATTAAAAAAAAAAAGAAAAAGGTTTGGGACTTTTTGGAGGAGCAGCACATGGATCTGGTCTCACCACAGCCCTGTTCCTAGAAGTAGTGGGGAGAGTGGAATTGTCAGCAGCCCTTTCCAAGCAGGTGCTGCCTCCAGGGATCCCAAATCAGCACCCTCACCCCGCTCTGAGGGATCTGAGATTGGAGCAGGAGCATTGAGGGTGTCCAGCTGCTGCAACATTCCCTGGATTCAAGGTACCTGGACTGGGTTTGGAGGTGCAGGGGGGCGAGTGTCTCATGAAGGGCGTTTTTCTCAGCACAGTGAGCTCCTCTCTCCCCAGATTAGAAATTTTATGGAATATTGTGCATTAGGAACTTGGGTTTGGTGTCCCCAAAATATCAGGCTTTGCCTGAAGGGAAAAGGGGTGTAAGGGGCACACGAGGGGATTTTCCATCCCATCACTACCAGCCAAAACTGGCAGCTGGAGCTGGTGATTTTCCAGCTAGAAAATTATCCATCCATGGATTATTTCAGGTGCTCCAGGCTGTTCCCCAGTCTGCCCAAAATCTGTTGCTTGACATGAGACTCTTGAAAGCCCACATGGACACAAAGAGCCCTTAATGCCTTAAATCAAGGCATTCCTGGTTTAGGGGACACAGCTGGGATGGGAAGGGACAATGGTGGCTTCCAAGGGCTGTTCCTGTTTATAAGGCCACGTTGTCAGTGCAAGTCCTGCTGCTTTTTTTTTTGCTTTATAAATAGCTCTGGAGTTCATGGAAATCTGGGATTGCTTTCCAGGAGGAAATATGGGCTGAGATTTGGGGATTTAGGAACCACATCACCCTTTTCGCCTTTTTTTTTTTTTCCTTTTAAACTGAGCAATAGCTCAGCTCCAGTGAGGAGCCCAAATCTCTCTAAGGCACAGAGAATTCCAGCACACCAAAGGCTTTTGCTGGCCCTGAAAGGCAAGGCTGGGAACTGCAAGGGGAAGGAAAACCCAAGGAGAAACACCCACCAGAGCACATTGGCTGGTTTATTCCTGGGATGGATTCTGAAGGTGTCTTTTCCCTTTGGATAAACTCAGGGAGAGCAGGAAGATGGGATATCCATGTCCATCCACGCTGTCAGCTTCAGGGAATCCACTCTGGTTCATCCCTGAGTCTCCCAGCTTGAAGATATCATGGATAAATGGATAAAAATGAGAATTTGGTGTAGACTTTTGAGGTACTGCAGGATCCATCCCCATGGGGGAGAGTTTTGGGATGAGGCTGCTGCCCACTGGGGGAAATGGAGGAGAAAAGCCAAGTCCTGGAGACACTTTGCTGCTCCCACCAGGTCTCCTTTGCTCTTGGCCAACCCACACAGCTTTCCTGTAATTTTTTTAAAAATAATAATATTTAAGAAACCCCAAACCAGAAACCCCTGGAGGGTCTGGCTGGGAAGCTGAAGCTGTAATTGTTGGTGCTTAAAGGCTGTAGGAAAATATTGATGGAAAGGGCTGGGCCTTCCCAAGTGTAACCCCACAAAAGTGGAAAATCTCCCTTTTTCCAGCCAGCCTGAAAGGTGATGACAGAACTCTGGAAAGGAATATGAGCCACAAGGTATGGAAGATTCTCTTAGGGGATAGTGGTCCTAAATCCCAGTGGGAATAACCCTTCGTCCCTGTTTTCTGGGTGTTTCACCAAAAAGCTTGGATTCTCGAGCTCTGCTTATGGATGCTGGTGAGTTAGAAATGTTTCCAGGCTCCCACTCCATCCCTTCCCTGGGCACTGTCCACCCACAGGTGCCACATCCTGCACAGCCCAGCAAACCTGGAGGGTTGGCAAATCCCAGAATCCTGGAATGGTTTGGGTTGGAAGGGACCTTAAAGTCCATTCAGTTCCAAATCCCTGCCATGGCAAGTGACATCCTGCCACCAGATCAAGGTCCCTCAGCAACCTGGAGCTTGGGAAGCCCCATTGGGTATAAAAAAGGCAGCCTCAAGGTCTTTTCAACCCTGAAAAGTCATGAATGATGCTCCATTTTGCATAGGAGAGGATTTTAAAATATTTAACAAAAAAAACCCCTCTGGAGGCAGAGGGGCAGGACACACTTCTGGAATCCAGAGAGCCACCCCGAAATATTTTTTTTCCTGTGGCCAGTCAGGGCTAAGTGGTTTTTGTTGGCAGTGGGAGGAAGATGAAGGGAGGTTTCACTGCTTGAGGGAGCCAGTTCATGCTGAGGATGTGATAGATCCATTCCTCTTCCCAAAAACCAGGAGTTCTGGGAGGGTGGGAGAGGGCTCAGCCCAAACCCCCAGGCCATGTGCAGAGCTGGGGGGAGGCCCAAATTTGGCTAAATATTGAATTGTTTAAAGCTCCAGCAGGAATTTTTCCCTGGGATTTGAGTTGCTTTTTAAGAAAAGGTTTTTTAAAACCATCCTCATTTCCTGCTATCCCACCCAGGCGTGGCCTCCTGTCCCTGCTTATCCCACTGCACCCGCACCATCCCGGGCTTTCCCTAATCCCACCTTGGGGGCCCCTCTGCCATTCCATGGCTGTGGTTTAATCTTGTGCCATGTGACAGAGCTTTGCCTTCAGCTGCTGCAGCCAAACAACCTCATCAGCCACCCATTTTGTGGTGGGATACAGGGAATTGCCAATCCTTGGGCAGCTTTTGTGGCTTTTGGGTGCTGCTGCCACGTCCCTTTCTCTCCCTCGGACAGAGGATTAAACCTTCCTGTTGTACCACGATCCCAGATCATCCCAAAGATCCCTTTTTTTTCCTCTCCTTTGCTCTGTTTCTGCAGGTTTTGCAGCCAAACCGAGCTCTCCCTGAGGATCTATAAAGCCTCACAAGTGATTCCATCAGCTCTGGCTGATGCTGTGGGTGAACAGCTCTGAATCACCACAGGGTTTATTCACTTTTACCTGTTCCCCTTTTCCAGGTCATGGGGAGTGTTGGGCCCCTCAAGTCCCTGTAACACTCCTGGTGGAAGGAACACCCCTCCTTCCTTTTTTTTTTTAATTTTTCCCTTTATTTTACCTAATTTTGGGGTCTCATGAGTCCATCACCTACAGCTTTGCTTTAACCTCTCATGACTGTGTTCCCATGGGATCCCCAGCCCCTCCTAGCTCATATCCAAGCTTTTTTCATCCTTTCTCCTTATCCTAGATCCACCTCCTCTTCCACTCTGGAACCCCTTCTTATCCTGATGCTATCCACCATTTTCCCTTCATACAACACCGGATATTACCCCACCTGCAATGAAAAATTAATCTTGGAGAGGAAAGGCCCCATCCAGGGACTTATTTGGTCCACAGATGAGAATTTTCCTGGATTTGGCTGTCTTGGGACTCTCCTGAAGTCTGGGGTGAGCAGGGCTTTGGCCTTGGGATTGCTGGGGTTTTGCCTGGATGCAGGATGGGGAAACTCTTTTAAATCCCAAGATTTTTATATCTTGGCAGCCAACAGGTTGTAATATTGCTTGGAAAATCCAGTTCTTCCCTGATCAGCTGTAGACATAGTGAGATGAATGTGAATGGGGACTGGAGCATGGAAAAGTCAATGGAAATCTCAGATTTCCAGAGTTTTTGCACCGGTGGGGATTTCAAGTGTCCTGGGAAGTGGCTTCCCTGTGGTTTTGGGTGCACCCTTAGCTGCAGCACCCGTTTTGGCAGCTCTGGAGTTAATCTAAGGGAGGGTCCAGTGGCTCATGTGAAGTAAGAACAGGTATAAACCCCCCCAAAATTCGATAATAACACCAACAAGAGCCAAAGCAGGAGAACGAGGGGGCTCAGCACTCCCAGGGCTTCACGTGGGGATTCACAGGGGTGGAGTGAAGACTCAACCAGAGCCGCCTCAGCAAACTGGCAAAAAAAAAAAAATTAAAATGTTTCCCCTATGGATAAAAGCCCTTAAAAATGAATATTTTTTTTAATGTCCTGCCCCTGCTGGGGATGCAGCCACCTGTGGCTACGTGCGGGCTGCAGGGGAGGGAGAGAGGGAGGGAGGGAGCTTGGCTTAAGTATCGCTCCTGGGTTAGTCTGGATCAAGTTCCTTCGGCTCTGGACACGGCCAGGAGGGAAAAACTGCCCTGGGATAAAGAGAAGGAAAACCTGCTGGTGGTGGGAAAACCACTGGGAAAAGCACCGAGGACACTTCGGGGGCTGTGACAGCATCTCCGAACCTGCTTTAGGTAAGGGGTGACGTGGGAGTGGCTGCGCCGTGCCAGGGGAGGTGGCAGCATTCCCAGCCTGGCATCGGGCAGTGGGATGGGGCCTGGGATACCGGGACAAGCCAGTGCCACCCCATGAAGCTGTCACCACAGGTGACCCCTCAGCTGGAGGAACAGTGGGTGCCCGTTCCCTCGGGCTCAGCCAGCCCCAGCCTCTGCCCACGGGCGCTTTTGCGCTGTGCATTATCCAAACGCTTTTCCAGGGAAGAGAGAGACGAGATGGAAAGAGGATGTTGCATCCCCTCCTTTCTCGACCCACCCTGGGATGTTCTCCTGCACCCCTGGCTCTTTGCTGCCGCTTCCAAAGCGAGCAGGGAAGTGATGCCAAACCCCACGGAGCAGCGGAGGCTGGAGCCGATTCCCATTGTCCGCGGCCCCATCTCCCTCCCGGGCTCTGGGCCACGTGTGTCCTCCTCCTCCTCGGTGTCACTGGGTGCTGCTGGCTGTGCCAAGGGGCTGAGCCCCTGGTTTGGGGGCTGAGCCACCGTCACCGATCCCAGCAGTGGGATTTACTGTGGAAGGGACTCCCTTTAACTCGGCATCAGCGCAGAGAGAACAGAGTTGCAGCTTTCTTCCTTTTAAACGATTTGTAAAAATTTCATTAGTTTTTTGTGCATGCTTTTGGAGCTCTCCCAGAGGATCTTTTGGAGCTCTCCTAGGGGATCTTTTGGAGCTCTCCCAGAGGGTTTTCTCTCCCGTGCTGCTGCAGGAGGGGAGAGCAGCGGAGCCGCGGCATCCCTGCGACCGCACCATGCCCCTCTCTCGCCACACCGGCCAAATCCCGGAGTCCACCTGGACCTTGGGCTTCAGGGAGATGACGGAGCCCTGGAAAGGAGCCGTGGGCTGTCTCGGCGTGGCCGTCTTCTTCGCCATGACCATCGGCATCATCTCGTGGCAGGCTCTGGAGCAGCCCCCGGAGGAGTGGGTGCTGCGGGGCCGGGATGCGGGGATGCTGTGGGAGCGCGGCCGCGGGGCGCTGCTGCTGCGGGCGCTGCCGGCCGGCCGGCCCGTGCTGGCCATCGCCGTGGGCAGCGTGCCGGCCACCGAGCCCCCGCCACCCCGGGACCGCTGCTGGCACGACGGTGGCCAGTTCTGCTATTCCTGGGAGGAGGATGCCGAGCTCCGGCTCTCCCTGGAGCCGCCGGCAGCTCCTGGAAGCGAGTGCTACAGCGTCCGCTGGACCCCGCTGCGCCCCGACGCCACCCTGAAGGTAACGGGGACATCTCTGTCCAGCTCCAAACCCTTTGGGGTCCTACAAGGGACGGTCTGGCCTGACCATAACCCCCCCGCCTCACTTATGGGGTCGCACTGTGGCTGCCTGCCTTCCACATGCGGAAAGTGAGAAAATTTGGAAGCATCGTGGCCCCAAAATCCTGTGGTGGTGCCACGTTGGTGACCCCGGGATGGGAGAGCTGTGTTTATATGGAGACAGAGTAAATACCCGCTGGAGATGACAATGCTGGCGAGAGCCTCGGGAAGGTCTTTTCCAACACAGACACAATGGGCAGCTCCCGCGGGATGGGAATAATCCGTGTCCGCCGCTGCAAACATTTTTGGTATCATTCCCTGTTTTCTCCCTCAGTTAAATAAAAGCAGACTCTGGGAAGGAGCCTTAGGAAGGGAAAGAGCAACGCTGTCAGAGCAGGGTGTCCAGTTGTGGGGAGCCCTCAGAACAGGGAGGGAAGTGGGACAGGATTCTCTGGGATGGAGGATTGTTCCTCTTTAGCCATAAATCTAAAATCATAAGAAATGGCTAAAATCTTGAGCCATAAATCATAAATTTGGGTAGGTGGAAGGTGGGTGTCAGGTCTCCTCCACTGACATTGTTGTAAGGCATTTGAGAGGACGAGTGAGACAGAATAGGCTTTTCCCCACTTTTAAAAAAAACCCCAAACCATTGGAAAATATGATCCAGCGAAATCTGAGTTAAGAACAGACTGTTTTCCCTCTTTCCCAGCTGGTGTAACGAGTTCAGCTGACACCTGGTACAGCTATTCCGAGCCTCCAGGGTTTCCACTTTAATAATTTACATCTCCTCTCCCCACCCCTTGGAGAGACTTCACCTCTCTGCGCCCCCGAATCAGGACTCCAGGAGGAGCCTTGGGATTGGGAATAAACTCGATGTGGGTTGAGTGGGGGATCTCTGAGTCCCTTCTGCCACCCCAGGCCCCCTTCACGGCCCCAGATCTTTCAGGGAAGCCCATCCTGCCTGGGAAGTCACGAGGACGCTAAGTCCTGCTGATCCCTCGATTTGGCAGAAAGTTTGAGAAGCTTTGAAGTGAAAACTGATGATTTCTGGCAGGAGGTGGGTCAAGGATGGGGATGTCCTCCATCCCAGGGCACTGTCAGGCCTATGAGAAGTGCCCCAAATCTCCAAACTGAGTCTCTTGAGGGAAATTCTTGTTATCAGCCCTTGGGAAAGAGGGAAGCTGTGCCTTGGGAGGGAGGATGTGTCACCCTCAGGACATTGGTGCCATTAAGGTGAGAGCTTGAGATGGAGATAAAAACTCTTGAGGACAGCTGCATTTGCAGATTCACCCCAGAAACTCCAGGGAAGGCAGCTGGAGAGCTTAATGTGTTTTTAAAGTAAAATAAAGGAAAAAAAAAATAGAAAAAGAACAACTGAACGAAAAATACCAACCAAATAAAAAAACCGACCAAATAAAAAAATCCCAAGCAAAAAAAAAAAAAGCCCTAAACAAACCAACAAACCAAAATACATAGATTTTCCAGCTGGGTTTCTGAGAGTGCCCTCAATGCATTTTAAAGCTGTTTCCTTGAATTTCCCCCTCTGTTGTCCTGTCCCACAGCCACTCACACCTGCAGAGTCTCTTTGCTCAAACCTTTGCAGCATCTTTTCCTTTTTCACCTGCTACTCAGAGGTGTTTGATAACTGTGGTGGGGTGCAGAAGTGTGATTGCTGTGGCAGTTTGATTTTTATTTGTGCTCCTCCAGCAAAAACTGGCAGGCTTTGGGAAGCACTTCTTGCTTTTCTTTTGTTTTTTTTTTAAACAAAACCATAATTTTACGCTGTAAAAGGGTCACCTTCCACTATCACAGTTTGCTCCAAGCCTGGAATACTCTACTTGAGTATTCCTTGCTCTTTGATGATGCTTTCCTGGCTGCAGGATTGTTTTTCCATGGCCAATGTCTCGTGGTATGGGGGGCCAAGCATCCGTGCCCAGCGCTGGCCCCTCAATGGTGCCGAGAGCCCCGCACAGCCCTTGGTCAGTGGCGACCTCAGCACAAACCCCGATGGCTTTGGGCCTGTCCTGGAGAGATATTTCCTGGGATCCACAGGTAAGCACCTTCCTTTCCTATCCAGTGTCCAACAGCTTCAATCTCTGTGCTTCTCTGCCCCTCTCCTCACCTCTAAAGCAGCTGGTTTGAGAGTAGATGTCTCCAGGAATATAATATCCTGCAAATGTAGCAGCAAAAGGGCATATGGGATGGGTCCCACTGCCTCATCCCTGTGGGAAAGGTGTGATACTGAAGCTGAGTGCCTGAGGATGAGTGGCTCAAGTCACTCCAGGGACATGCCACGCTCTTGGTGTGCCTGGTTTGTTTTTAAGCCCAGATCTGTGCCCATTGCTGCATCCCCAGTTCCACTCGAGCAACTTCCTGATGCCGCTATAGGATGCTGGATTCAGGCAGGAGTTCAGCAGGTGGTGTCATTTTTTGGGGTATATTTGGATTATTCTGCAGAACATCCAACTTCAGGTATTACCCCAATGAGCTGCAGCTGCCCTGCACTGCTGAGGCCGCTGAATGCCAAAAGGCTCCAAAGGGAGAAATCCAGCCCTCGAAAGGCATTTTGGACTCTAGAAGGGAATAGCAGGAGCAGGCTGAGGATGGTTGGCATGGCTGGATCTGTGGTGGGATCAACGCAGGAAGGAACCAGTCAGGCTCTGCCACGCACATCCCTGTAGCTCCCAGGACCGGCTGCTTGCCGAGACACCATTTTCCCATTTTCCCCCAAAAGGAGTGACGGTGACAGCGGCTCCTGACGTGTCCCTGCTGCTGTCCTTGGAGAGCCACCGCCAGTTCTGCCTGGAGACGCCGGCGGGACGAGCGGAGCCGCTGCAGTACCAGCTCTGTGTGAGCGCCGACGTGGCGGCCGCACACCGGCACAGGGCTGGAGCAGCTCGGACACCGCCGGACACCGCGCTCCTGCGGTGAGCACTCCTTCCCCCCAGGGTGGGAACCCTTCCGAATGTCCACCTCTCATCACGTGTTGGGTTGGGGTTGGTGGTTTTTTTGTTTTTTGTTGTTTTTTTTTTTTTTTTTTTTTTAAATATCCAGTTGTTCATTGCAAGGGCGCATCAGTTTTGAAAGGCACAGAGTCGCAAGTGTTAAAGCCCATGTTAAAGTTTTTGGCAAAGAGTTCTAAATAGAAGTAAAGTCCCAATTAGAGGCTGCTCTTGTTGAGGTCCCAATGTTGTTGTGGCAGCTCTTATCTTCTTCAGGTGCTGAAGAGAAGAAAAGCAAGAGAGCAGGAACAAAAGCAAAATCAAATCTCTCCCCAGTGCATAGATTCTTAAAGACAAATTACCCAACTAGCAAAAAACATAAACCAATTTTTCTTAACTTATTAGAATTTTAGTTTCTTAGCACACCAGGTTATGTATAAACTATGCATATGGTCTATCTTGTTCTACTTTAAAAATGTAAGCAATATTCTTACTATAGTTTTATTATGTCTAAAACTATGTTCTTGGAGCTTTTATGGAAACACTAGTATCTATGACCATGTGTTTTAGCCTTTACTAGAACTCACACTTCTATACTGCTATCTAAGACCTTCATTTCTCAAAAGCACTTAAAACATATTCTTACTTAGTTACTTGCTTGCTTATTCTAAAACTTAAACTTACACCTCTACTTTATGTGTAAGTGGCTTAATATACTTCAATCCATCCAAAGGTTTTAATTCAATCCCTGCACTTTGATTTCTCTCTGAAGAATCCAGAGAGACTCCAACAATGAGGAATTTCCCACCCTGCAGGTCTCCCATCTGGCGGTACCACGGCCCGGAAGGTTCTGCTGCCAAAGTCAGGCGAGGGCTGAGGTCGCTGGTGAGGAGGCTGAAGCGACATCGCCTGCAGGAGGGCGTGGTGGCCCTGGGGGAGCGTGGCACCGCCGTCCTCGCCGCCGTGGTACGGCCACCCTGCCACCCCCCGGGCACGTGGGGAGCGTGGTGCTCCCGCAAACCCCTTATTCCATCCTTTCCCACCTGCAGGACCTCGTGCCCTGGGAGCGCAGGAAGAGGCAGGTCCCGGCGCTGGTGGAACCTCTGGAGCTCTCCATCACGCTGTCCCCGTACGCCAGTGTCACCTCCCCGCTCTTCCTGCGCTCCCTGCGGGGTGGAGAGGCTGCGGGATATTGGCTCAGCCGCCAGCCCCGACCTGGGGGCAGCTCGGTACGGGCGCCGAACCAAAATTAAAGCTGAATAAACATGCTCAGGTTTATTATTTATCAAGGGACACAGCCCGATCCCATCCTGCTGGCACACGGCAGTGCTGGGGGAAGCAGCTTTAAAATTTGCACTTCCAGTGTTCAGAAGATTCCCCATCTCTCATTTTGTGTGGTCATTTTGATGATCCCTTAGCCACCAGCTCAGGGATTTTTGGGGAGTTGATGCCTGCACCAAGACAGTGCAGAGTGGGATGGGGGCAGCAGAGCATCCCTCAACCTTGCACCCCGGAGTCAACAGGATATCCTACGGATCTGACAGGGATTTCCATCCTCCTCCTCCATAGATCCCACTGCTGACCACCTGGAAGGGGCAGCTCTGTGCCCGCCTGAACGTCACCAGCGAGGCAGCGCTGGGCTGGTACCTGGCTCGTGCCCGGCGCCTGCAGCAAGCGCTGGGGGCCACCTACGTGGCCTTCGAGGGAGTGGAGGGCAATTCCTTCCTGGAGCAGGATGTCCCTGCTCCTGCTGAGCTGGTGGATGATGGATACACCGAGGTGCTGGCGGCGGCGCTGGCGACGCTGGGCAATGGCACCGTCATCAGTGCCGGGACCAGGTGGGCACCAGGGACAGGCTTGGCTGGGGCTGAGGGGCACAAGAGCTTGCTGGGGGATGGTTGAACCGGTGCTTGGAATGTGCTCTTGGTATTCCAGATGTTCCTTGGTGAGGAAGTGGGGTAGGGCAGGGTACTGGGGTCAATGATCCTTGTGGGATCAGAGGGTGGCAAGGCCCTGGCATAGGGTGCCCAGAACTGCCCCATTCCTGGAAGTGTCCAAAGCCAGGTTGGATGGGGCTTGGAGCAACCTGGGATAGTGGAAAGTGTCCCTGCCCATGGCACAGGACGGGCTTTAAGGTCCCTTCCCACCCAAACCATTCTGGCACTATAATCTGGCCCCAGTTACTCCCAAGCCAGCTGGGCATCGTGGAATTTCATCTCCTGTGCACCCTCTAAGCTCCTTGAAGGGTTTGTGTTATTTCCCCAGATCCAGTCACCTCCCACTGTTTGTCCAGATGAGCCCCCTGAGCTCTGACTGGAGCCACGCTGGGCTGAAGGGGCTCATCCCCTCCGTGCTGCACTACAGCCTCCTGGGCTACAACTTCTTCATCCCTGATGTAGTAGGTAAGGACTGGTTTTCTATTTTTTTCCCCCTAATTCTGGCTTCTCTGCAGTGAATTTTGCAGCTTTTTTTCCAGGCACAAAAGGTGCATTCACACCTTAGTTGTGCTATGGAGCGTTTTGCTCCCCAGTTTTCCGTTGTGCTGGCGTGATTGGGATGAATGTTACCAGGGGAAAAAAGTGAGGAATTAAAAGCAACAGAATATGATGTAAATATTGCCAGGCAGCTCCAGCAGCAGCCGAGTCTCTGGGGATGCCCTTCCCAGAGTTCCACCCCTGTAGGGCTTGTCTTGGGCTAAATCCCACCTGGCACAGCCAGGACCTGCATCCCCAGGCTCCTGGCTGGGGAATGGATATTCCCTAAAACTCCAGCAGCTCTGCTCCAAGTCTGCATTTCTGCTCCGAAGCAAAATGGCTGCAGAAATCCTGAAATAAAAGCTTTATAAAAGGGCAAGAAACAGCCTTTAATCAGGGCCAGGTGGATCCCTTTCCTTTTTTCTTGGAGCTGATGGAGTTAGTGGTGATTAAAACATGCCCTGAGTGTGCAGGGGCTGTGCAGAAGTGTCAAACATGGAGAGTTGAGCTAAACAACAGCCCTGAAATAGGGATTGAGAGCAATATTTCAATTTGACCTCTATTTTTAGCCTGTTTTCCTTAGAAAACGAGGCTTGAGCAATCCCAGCATGGGAGTTTGCTTCCCAAAGAGGTGCTGGAGCCCTTGGCTGGGATGAATGGGAGCACAGATCCTCCTGCACAGAGAGCTGGGCAGTTTGCTGCCAGGGGTTGTGTCCCAGCAGCCTGGGAGCTGCAAGAGTTGGGAAAAGCCTCTGGAGGAAACAGGAATTTGTGGATGGCTGGGTGAGTCCTTGGCATTGGGGAGTTTGTGCCATTTCCAGGGAAGCTGTGCCGGCTTTTCAGAGCGATGGCTCCCAGGAAAAAAGTTTTCCCAGGAAAACTTTCCATGCCGTGTGAGAGCCTCACTCCAGCCCCACGTTCCTGCAGGAGGGAGCGTGGCTGGAGCCACTCCAGGGGACCCGGAGCTGTTTGTGAGGTGGCTGCAGATTGTGACATTCCTGCCCGTGATGGCCTTTGGGACCCCGCCCTGGCTCTGCTGTGACACCTGGGTACGTATCCCACACTCCAGACAGGAATTCTGGCATGGCCAATGCCCCCAAAAGCCATGGATGGCCTGGCAGAGCTGTCCTGCCAGGTGCTGTCCTCAGCTTTCCACTGAAGTGGGAATAAATCCATTATCAAAGGGTTTAGATTTAAATCCAATGGATTTGTATGTTATCAATGGATTTAATTATATTTCAGATCAGTGGATTCATATGCATTATCAGTGGGGTTTAAATCAAATTTATTAAGGTCCTTTATCAGTGGATGTAAATCCATTTAAATACAATTAATTAATAGCCATGATCAATAGATGTAAGTGCATTTAAATCCATGGGTTTATATACATTGTCAATGGATCTAAATTCACTTGAATCCAATGGACTTATATTCATTATCAATGGGTTTAAATATATTTAAATCCAATGGGTTTATATTAATTATCAATAGAATTAAATCCATTTATACCCAATAGATTCATGTTCAATATAAGTGGATTGAAATACATTTAAATCTAATAGGTTCACATCTATTATCAATGCATTTAAACCTGTTTAAATCCAATGTATTTGTAACCACTACCAATGGAGTTAAATGCAACGAATTTATAATAAATATCAACGGATTTAAATCCATTTAAATCAAATGGATTCATATCCATTAGCAATGTATTTAAAATCATTAAAATTCAATGGATTATGGATAATCCAATGGATAATGGATCCATTAGCAGTGTATTTAAACCCATTTAAATCCACTGAATTTAAATTAATTAACAATGGGTTTAAATCTATTAAAATCCAATGCATTCATATTTATCAATAAATTTAAATCCAGCTGATTTATAACACCAATGGATTTATGTCCATTATCAATGAATTTAAATGTATTACAAATGGATTCATATCCAAATCAATTAACATCCACTATCATTCCCATTTGCACCATAACTTGACCAGGACATTCCAATTCAGTAATTTCCCTTCCCAAAGGAATTTATACTTTACTTTTAAATTTTAAATTATTTTTTCCCTGCCTGCTTTGATGTTTCCTGGATGTCAGATTCTTCATGGATTTTTCCCCCACCTGCAGGTCTTGAATCTGACCCGCCAGTGCATCCAGAGGCACCGGGATTTTGTTGTGCCACTGCTCCTAAAATACAGTGAGGAATGGCAGAGTTTGGGATATCCCATCTTCCGTCCTGCCTGGTGGCTCAGCCCCACAGATCCAGTTGCATTCACCATAGAGGATGAGTTTCTCATTGGAGATGAGGTGGGAATTCTGCATTATTCCTGTAAATCCAACTCTGCCCAAGTGCAAACCAGGACTTGGATTTGAGCAGATTTAAATCCAAGCTCAGTTTTGTAGGTTTGGGGTTTTTGCTCCTTGGAAAAGCTTGGCTTTCTTCATGAAACTCTTATTTAGGGCCCTGAAACCCTCTACCAGCTTTGGAAGTGAAATGATTTAGCAGGAATAAATAGTCTCAGAATGTTGGGAACTGCTTTTGGGAACTGCTTTTCCCAGTTCTTGCTTGGAGAAACCTGGGATAGTGGAAAGTGTCCCTGCCCATGGCAGGGAGTGGCACTGGATGGTTTTTCAAGGTCTCTTCCCACCCAAACCATTCCAGGATTCCCTGATGACCATCTCATCCCCACTGTCTAATCCTCCCTCTGCTGAAATTCTTTCTTTTTCTTTTCCCTGCAGGTCCTGATTGCTCCAATAACAGAAAAGGGACAAACGTGGAGGGATATCTACCTGCCAGGAGAGGGGCACCTCTGGCTGGACACCAACTCTGCCCGAGTGTTTGATGGTGGCACCACCCTGAGGAATTACTCTGCCAGCCTGGCAGAGGTGCCAGTGTTTGTAAAAACCTCCTGAATCCAGGCTGGGCAGCTCTGGGACAGAGACCTCCGAGGGCAGTGCTGGCCACAGGCATTCCCTCTTCCCTCAGACTTCCAGCCTTTTGCACTTTTCCAAGATCTTTTTTGTTTTATTTTATTTTATTTTTGTGTGTGGTTTTTTTTTGTTGTTTTTTTTGTTTTTAATTTCAACAGAAATTGTCTCAATTTTCTTACTCGTCATTACCCTAAAATAGTGGCTCTGCCACCAACATCCATCCACACTGAATGCTGCCTTTTTTCCAGGGTTTTCCCTGTGAAATGTCTGTGTGTGTATATTCAGGTGTGCATATCCAGCATTTCCAGGCCCCTGACACCATGCTCAGAGAGGACTTTCCAGGATATAAACAAACACCAGTTTATACCTGAGGAGAAGTTTTGTATTTAATGAAAAAATTAAATCTATCCTGGAAAAACTACCAGGATAATTTTGGTGCTGAGTGTGGCCACCTCCACACCTCCAATGCTTTTCCCCCCTGAGGCTCTGTGTGGTTTCTAGGTAGCAAGAGCCCACATTTTGAGTAGATTTGGGAGAATGAGTAAATTCCAGGTGTATTTGAAACAGGTTTCTGAGGAAGAAAAATAAACTTGATCAAGCAGAGGAGTGGCTCTACTGGAGCATGATGTGGATATCAAAGATCCTTGCTCACCTCCTGTGTGCCCAGGCTCCTGCTTTTCACCATTTGTCGAATTTTATGGCTTTTTTTCCAATTCTTTCTTACAGTGCAAGAGGGATCCAGTGTGACCAGCCTCCTTCCATCCAGCAGAGAATGTATCCATAGGCAAAATCCACATCCCACATGCTGAATATGCATTTAGGGAGATGATCAGCTCTGCTGATACCCCAAATTAGAGATCAATGGCACACTGCAGGTTAGTGGGGTGATTCCAAAGGCTGGCATTTGGGATAAGAGCTGGGAGGGAAGTTTAGGACAAGTTTTGGTCCTGGAGCTGGGCTTGGGCACTTCCAGCACTGAATTTTATCAGTCACACCTTGGGTTTTTGGGGGAAACATTCCGGTACCAAGTGGCTCTGCTGAAAAAATGCTAAGGGATACTAACTTCTCCCAGCAAAGCTTCCCTGGATAAAACTGAAGGGAAAGCAAAGGCAAAATCCAAGTCAGGTTCAGCCATGAAAAGGTTGGAGAGTGGAAGAAACCTCAGGTCCTTCCTTGATCCAGAGAGGCACTCAGTGATGCTGGGGGGAGCTCACAGAGGGAAAGGATGAAGCTCATGAGGGCAGCCCAAGGGCCTGGGATGCTCCAAAATATCTGTGGAGCCTCCTGAGGTGGCAAAAACACAAAAAAAAAAGAAAAAAGAAAGGGAGTGCTGGCTCAAGTGGCATTTGTTTATTTGCAGCGAGTCAAGCCCTGGAACAGGATGTCCAGGGAGGATCTGGTGGCTCCATCCTGGGAGATCACCAAAACCTGCCTGGACATCCTGGGCTGAGCCTGCACGTGGCAATTCCCATTTTGGGAGGCTGGGCTATGAGTCCCTGCTCCTGCGCCGGTGCCGGCTCCTCCCTGAGGAGCGTGGGATGTTGTGCTGGGACCTTGGAGCTCGTTCCTGGTCACCATTCCAGCTCCTCCGCTGCCTCTGCCTCATGGAATTGTCGTGGGCCACCGTTCCCTGGGAGGCTGTGTGGGAGTTCTGGCCTCTCCTGTGGGATCTGCCCCGGCTTCGGCTCCTTGTCCGGTGCTGCTGCCTGGAGGAATCCCTGCCTTGCCACCTCCTCGAGGGGGTGTCATCCTGGGGCCTTGGAGAGTGTCTGTCATCAGCATTCCAGCTCCTCCAGCGCCTCTGGTTTGTGGAATTGTCCTGGGGCACCAATCCCTGGGAGTTCTGGCGTCTCCTGTGGGATCTGCCCCGGTTTCGCCTCCTTCTCGTACGCCATTGTCTGGAGGAATCGGCGTCTTCCCGCTGGTGTGTCTCGCTCCTCTCTGAGGGGACGTCGTGCTGGGGCCTTGGAGCGTGTCTGTCATCAGCATTCCAGCGCCTCCGCCTCATGGAGCGGTGCTGGGAGCCTGTCTGGGTGTCCTGGTCTCTCCTGGAGGCCCTGCTCCGCCGCCTGTCCCAGCTCTGGGAGCGCTCCCTGCCCCTGCTCCACCTGCGGTGGCTCCGTGACCGTTCCTGCTGGCTCCGCGACCTGCGCGACCCGCGCCGGGATCGACTTCCCTGCGAGGAGGCCGGGATGGCCCATTCCAGCCTTGGAGTCTGGCCCTCGTCAGGTGCGTCCTCCCAAGCCCTTCTCTGCTGCTGCTGCCGCTGCCGCCACCTCCTCCTCGGCGAGTCGCTGCCTCGGCTGTGCCACGAGCGCCGGCGGCCATCGCGGGGCCACCTCATGGATCTCCTTCTCCTCCTCTCCCAGGGCCCGCCGCGTGTCAAATACCGGGAGCAGCTCCTCGGCAGCCCCGCCGAGCGGCCGTGCCACCGGCGCTTGTTGTCGTACACGCAGTCCTGCACCTCGTGGTACAGGGCCACGTGCTGGGGGTAGGGGTGGCGCGTGGGCCGCCCGCAGCGAGGGCACACGGCCTGGCTCAGGCTCCAGTCCCACAGGCACAGCTGGCAGAAGCAGTGCCGGCACGAGCTGGAGCACGCCGTGCTGATGTGCCGGCACTCCGGGCACGCGCCGTCCTCCCGGTTCTCGTCCTGCGCCGCGGCCGGGGCGGCCTGGCTGGTGTTGGTGGCAGAAGTGCCCGGCTCTGGAGTGTCCTCCCTCGATGACATCCCGCCCTGCAAGAGGCACAAAGTCGGTTTGCAGGTAGCTGTCCCCAAAACCCCGCAGCTCTTTGTCCTTCCGGGGCTGTCACGCACCTCAGCAGTGGTGGGGTTGGAAGAGCGGTGTTTGCATCCCACAGGTCTCACCGTGGGATTGTGGCTCTGTGTCCCCTGCCCTGCTTTTGTGATGTGGCCCGTGTCCTGTGGCTGCTGTGACATCACTGATGGTGTTGTCACAAAGGGCCACTGTTGGGACAGCCCTGAAGGACTGAGGTGTTGTGCTTGGGTTTAGGGACAGGCATCGGTGGATAAATTTTGTGTCTTGCAGGGCCAGAAGGTGTCACTGAGGGGGAACCCAGAGGGGATCCTCAGGGGGAGGCCACAGCAGGTCCCCGAGGTGGCACCACAACGGCCACAGGTGGCCTCGGCATGCCCAGGGCTACAAACTGGAAAAGGGGAGATGTAGGTGGAATACTGGGAAGAAATTTTTCTCTGGCACAGGTTGCCCAGAGAAGCTATGGCTGTCCCATCCCTGGAAGTGTTCCAGGTGGGTTGGATGGGGTTTGGAGCAACCGGAGATCATGGAACTGGATGATCTTTGAGATCCCTTTGAGCACAAACCATTCCAGGTTTCTCATCAAGAAGAAGGAGGAGGCAGTGGAGCAGGGCTTGGAACAGCACTGACGATGACTTCAGTCTGCACCCTGAGAGCTGAGCCTCTGCTTGGGTGAGGCTCCATGGAGACACACCAGGAATCTTTCTGTTTATTGCACTGCTGGGTAAGAAAACCCTCTCTGAAACAATTCATTTTGCTGGGTTCATGGCTATCCAGTTTTCTTCATGATCTCTTCATGATTTGTTACTGCTGTTGATAAAGGTAAGTCATCTTCAGCCACAAGGAGACAAATCCTACTGCAATAAAGGACTAAGGGCTGAAAAATTCCATGTCCTGTGTATGGGAATAATTGGGTAAGCTTTCTTCTACAGTGCTCACTTCTTTGCGCAGGGGGAAAGGGAGGCCTCTTAGATCAATAAGAAGACAAGAACTTTGCAAGGAATGTGCCTTGGGCCGAGATGGATGCTTTTTGGGGACAACAAAAACAAGTATGTTTTTGGGAACAGGCTGTAGCTGGGCTGGCACCACTCCCCACTGCCACAGGCTTCCCGAGGAGGTGGTGGAGTGCCACCCCTGGAAGGATTTAGTGCGTGAATGCGGATCTGTCTGTGGCACTTGGGGACACGGTCAGTGGTGACCTTGGGGGACCGCGGGACCCCCGTGCTGTTTTCCCTAAGGACTTAGTGCCCGCGCACGGCCCCACGGGACTTGTAGTTTTCCTTCAGTTTCTCCCCGCTCGCAGGCGCCGCTAAAGAACTACAACACCCAGCATGCCCAGCAGGGCACTGCGCACCTTAACCGTTCCCTTTCTCTGGGGTCGCGCGGTGCATCACGGTGCTTGTAGTCCAATCTTCCCAGGCGGCCCGTGGCGCAGCGGCGTGTGGGGACTACATTTCCCAGCGACCGCGGCGCCAAGAGCGGAACCGGGAAGCGCGAAGATGGCGGTGGATAAGGAGCTGCTGGAGCGGGACCTCTACGGGCTGCTGGGAATCGGCGAGAAGGCGTCCGAGAAGGAGGTGAAGTGTCCTGGCGGCTCGGGACGGGCTCCTTCTCTCCCTTCTCTCCTTGTCCCGGTGTCCTCGGGAGCGGCGTGCTCCCGGCTGCTCTGCAGTGCCCAGCTGAGGGGCTGCTCCAAGCGCCTTTGGAGGAGATGGCTCGGAGAGAACCGTGGCGTTGGTCCGGGACACTGTTGCTGTCGCTTTGTTTGTGTGCTTCCAGAAAGGAAATTCGCGTGTTGATCCAAAAATCCTGTTGTTAGAGATCTGTCCCAGTTAATTTTGTGGGGTTGGAATGACATGTTTCTGGGTTTTAATTGAATTTAGTTGGTTAGTCAGTGCTGAACACAGGAAGGAAGCTCCGAGAGAGCTGCAGAGGCTCTGGGAAAGGGCCTGGAATAACAGGATAAGAAGGGAATGGCTTCTCACTGTCACAGAGCAGGGTTGGATGGGACATTGGGAAGGAATTCTTTGCTGAAATGGGAATTTGGAGGATGGAGCCCAGGGAGGAAACGCCTTTCCCTCGGCTGGACTCTTCTGCAGGAGGTGGGGTCATCTGCAGGGCTTTTCCTGCACATTCCCAATCCCGGGAGTTTTGGCCACCAGGTGGGGTCGGGACACAACTTTTCCCACTTGTTTTAGCAGGGAATTGGTTGGGAGTGGGATAGAGGGGCTTCCTTTTTTCCTTTCCTCCTTTTTTTTCCCTTTCCACTTTTTTTTTTCTCCGTTTCCCCATTTTTTGTTCTCTTTACTTCTTTTTTTTCTTTTCTACTTCTTTTTCTTTCCCCATTCGTTTTCCTTTCCCCTTTTTGATTCCCTTTCCCTCTTTTTGGTTCTCTTTCTGGGTCTTTTCCCTTCCCCCATTTTTTTTCCTTCCCTTTCCCTCTCCCATTTTTTTCACCTGAGGTATAACTGCTACAACACAAGACACCTGGAAGTAAAAACAAAGTTTAAAAGCTCCAACTCCTTCTAGACACAGCGATGTCCTGGGCCCAGTGGGTTACCCTTGAACACGGAGATTAATTTGGTTTTCCAAGTTGCTTTTTTTGAGCAGAGACAAACCAGTTTCCCCCCAGTAAGTCCCAGTTTGGCCCCTGCAGGTGAAGACAGCGTTCCGGCAGAAAGCCCTGACCTGCCACCCTGACAAGAACCCGGACAACCCCCGGGCAGGTGAGATGGGGCAGCTCTTCCTGCTGCAGATTTCACTTCTCCAGGCTCCTGGAAGTGGCTCTGCTTCCCTAAATCCTGAGGGAATGGCTGGGTGTGTGTCCTTGGGAATGCACAAGGCTGGGAGTTACTGCTGTTGGTGTTAACTCTGCTTTTTAAGGCTGAACAATCCCTGCTGGGTTTAGAAACACCAGCATTAAGTCACTGCTGGAGTTACAACTGCACCCCTCCAAACTTCCCCAACCTTTTCCTGTTTGGACACAAACAAAACACAGTCAAAACTTCACCAGCACTCGGTAAATCCTATTATTTTGGGATTAAGGATATGGGATTATTATCTTGGGCAGGGCAAGGGGGAATTTCAGCTGCCTGCAGCGAGTGACTGCTGTGGATGGAGGTTGTAGAATTAGCAGTTATTTTGTATTTTGTGTGTCAAGACTGATAATTCATCTTTATAAAAAAATAAATACAATTTGCCAGTGCTTGTAATGGGACAAGAGGAAAGACTTTGAAAGGATAGATGGCTGTAATGCAATAACTTCCAATACAATATAAGCAGGACTTGTTGAAGGAAAAGGATGGAGAAGGAGAAGGAAATCCTGGGCTCCAGCTAAATGTGGCATGAAGGAGATACTGCAACCTAAAATAAAAAAAAAAAAATCAGTAAGAAAAATCGAGCTTTTGTGTTCCAAGATTTCTCTTAAAATGAAACAATCCCAGTTTTTTGTTTCTTTATTTACTCCCAAGTTTGTGTAACACCTTTGAGTTGAGGTGGCCCTGGCTAGAGGTTGACTTACAAATCTCTTGTGGAGGTGATTTTTCTGCCTTGGAGAGATCTTCCTGCAGGAATTATCTTTCCTGTTCTTCCCCAGGTCCCTCGCCTGGTTTCCCTCATCTTGCCCTTATTTCTTCTCGTTCCCAGCGGAAATCTTCCACCAGCTGTCCCAGGCCTTGGCCGTGCTCACAGATGCAGCAGCCAGGGTAAGGATGCTCATTTGGGAAGAGTGGGATTTTGGGGTGTTGCTGGGAACTGTATTCCTGCCTGTCCTGCTCTCTGCTCCAACTGAGACTCCATGAATACAAATCTCAGCTGTTATTCCCCCTGGTTCTCCATGAGATCCATTCTCAGGTGCTTGGAGAAATGTTGTTTTTGGGATTTGCTGCTGGGAGCAGCTCTGCCCTGAGATTCTGCCTTTAATAACATGCTGGACTGGGGCATATCCCATTTAATGACACTAGTGATGGCCATCCTTGATTCAGGAATACCAAATTCACATGGCAATGGTGCATCTGCCATTCCTGTGGAGTCAGAGGCTGACTCCTGGATGCAATACCTGGATGCAATCCCTGAGGCTCCAAGCTTTGCTGTCTATGGGACACAGGAGAGCTTGGATCCTTCTGGAGGTGTGAGGAAGTGGCTGAGAATCCACTGCCCAAAGCCTGAAAGAAACTGGAAATGTCCCTGGAAAGAGTAAAAACAAACCAAAAGTGAGCAAGGAACTCTCTCCAGAAAAGTGTTGATTCCAAGTGATTAAAGCTAAAAACATGAGCTCCTCTTTTCAGGTCCTGGAAAAGCTTGTAATCCAAGAAGCAGCAGATGCTTCACTTCTACTGACAGGGTTTTAGCAATCCCTGATGTCGTTCTATTCCCTGTTTTCCAGTTTCTCTCCTGGTTTCTGTAGTTTCCCACTGTTGTGCTGGTTCCTTGGCAGGCAGCCTATGACAGGGTGAGGAGGGCGAAGAAGGAGGCTGCAGCAAGGACACAGAAACTCGATGAGAAGAGGAAGAAAGTAAAGCTTGGTAAGAAAAATCAAGCCCTCATGTTCTCCTGAAGTCTCCCTTAGCTGGCTGTTTGCATTTCTCCTTCCACAGGAATCCCTCAGGGATCAATCCATGTAGGATGACTCTGGAATCTCCTCCCACAGCCATAGCTGGGGTGGTCCTGCTCTGGGAAGGAGGGAATTAGGTGCTGTTGTGGGAATTAGGGGGTTGAGGACTATGAAGACTCCTTTGGTGTGTGGTGCCAGAGGAGAGACAGCAGAGCTATCAGGATATTGGTGTAGCTGTGGCCAGGTTTGTGATCTCTCCATCTTCCTCTGGTCAGCAGGGAAAATTCAAATTCTCTTTGGATTGTTTTAATTTCGTTTCTTTCTCTGCAGATCTTGAAGCCAGAGAACGAGAAGCCCAGTCCCAGGAGAATGAAGAGGAGGAGATCAGGATAACAAGATCATTAGAGGAAGAAGTAAGGACCAATTCTTAGTTCTCCCTGCTATTTTTGAGAAGAATTGCCGGAAGTATTTCCATTCATGATGAAATCCATGGGATGAGGTGCAAAAAATTTTTGGAGAGCAGTCCTTCAACCTTTGGGATTGAAAGGCTCCGTGAATCAGAGAGTCCTGGAATGGTTTGAGTTCCAGCCCCTGCCATGCCCAGGGACCCCTTCCACCAGACCAGGCAGCTCTTTTTGGAGCTGTCCCAGGGGAACTGGCAGGAGAGGTGTCCCAGGAGCTGGATGTGAGACCCAGGCTGTGTGGAATTGCCATTCCAGTCCTGGCTCTGTGCCTCAGGTGTCCGTGCTGTGTTCCCTGTGCCACAGATAATCCGCCTGCGTGAGGAGGGCTCCCGGCAGCTGGAGGAGCAGCAGAGGCTCATCAGGGAGCAAATCCGCCGGGAAAGGGAGCAGCACAGCCAAGGTGAGCACAGGGGAGCCTGGAGCTCTCACCTGCAGGTGGCACTGGGCTCTCTGCCAGCTTAATTTTTCCAGTTGTCCCAGCAGAAGCTTGTTCCAGGGAAAAACGCCTCAGAACGCGTCTCCTGCTTGTATTTTTGCTGACCTGTTCTAGCCTTGATCATGGCAAGTCTGGGCTTCCTAGAAGGGAAAAATGTTGCCATGGAGTATTCAGTCTGTGCTGCAGTTCCTGTTGCACGAGATTTTTGGGACTGGAATGGTCCAGTGGAAATCTCAAAGTGTTTCATCATGTGTTTGTTCTTAGGGAAAAAGAATTGTGTAAAAAGCTGAGGAATTTTCACCCATGTCCTTTCAATCTCTTTTTTTTTTTTTTTTTTGCTTTTTCTCTCTTTAGGCAAGCAGGAAAGAGATGGAGCAGAAGGCAAAATAACTCCTAAGCTCAAGGTAAAGCATCCTTGAAAAGCTGTGTTTTGGTGAAAACTGATAGAACATGCTGGAAAACAGAAGGGACATTTCAGCCCTGCTGAGCTGGCACATCTTTTTTCATACTGGAGATGAAATTCCTCCATGGAATGTGCATCATCAAGTGAACAGCTCCTGTCCTTGCTGTTAGAATTCCTTCCTCACTCACCTTTTCTTTGTCTGCTCCAGATTTCTGAGCCTGGGATTGAGTTGTCTGTGCTTTAAGCAACAGGGAAACATCTGCTAATTACCCTGGCAGAGCCATTAGCATCCTTTCAAGTGCGATCTTTTTTTATTCCAGTGAGCAGCATTTCTCCCTGTTCCCCAAACAGTTTGTTCCCTGTGCTCACTCCCATGCTGAGATCACTGTCTTGGCAGGCCTGGGAGTGTGGCTGGAAATAGCAGACGTGGGGAATGTGCAGGGGGTTGGGAGCTGCTTCAGCAGGCAGCACTTCCAAAAGGGAAAAATTTAACTCCTGGCGTTTGTTTCCCAGCTCAGGTGGAAATGCAGGAAGGAAGATGAGACAGGAGGGGGATACTCCAAAGACGTGCTGCTGCAGATCCTGCAAAAGGTCCTGTCTGACACTCTTCCCTATTTGTTACTGAGTCTTCCCCTGCTCTCAGTGCTGTAAGAATAGTGGATTCTGGGAAGCTGCATATCACAGAGCCATCGAATGGTTTGGGTTGGAAGGGACCTTAAAAATGATTCAGTTCCACCCCTTGCCACAGGCAGGGACACCTTCCACTATCCCAGGCTGCTCCAAGCCCTGTCCAACCGGGCCTTGGACACTTTCAGGGATGGAGCAGCCACAGCTTCTCTGGGCAACCTGTGCCAGGGCATCCCCACCCTCAGAGGAAGGAAGGAAGGAAGGAATGATTTTATCTTAATAATCTAATCTAAACAGGTAATCTGATCTAAACAGCTATAAACTGGAGTGGCTCATTTCCTTCCCTGTTCATCTTTCTCATGCCTTTTTCAAAGCTCATCAGCATGATCATGGAGTCATTAAGGTTGGAAAAGATCTTTTAAATCATCAAATCCAACCTTTGAGGCAAGTTGGATCCTTTGATCGCTGAGCTGGGAGCTGTTTCTCAGCTAACAGCTCTGCCTGGCTCCCAGCAGGGACTCTTGCTGAAACAGAGCAACTGCAAACTCTTCCTACTGGAAGCCTCCTGCCCACTTAGTCTGGCTCTGTGGTTGTGGTGCACTCATCCTTCACTTCAAGCACTCCACATCCCTGCTGTGGGAAGTGCAGAGACAGGCACAGACAAGCCTTTTGATCTGATCAATTCCAGCCTGGCATCTTTATTTTCCCTCTGAGCTCTGGCTTTGAGCTCAGCAGTCCTCTTGTACTGGGGCTTGCTGGGAGCCAAGTGTGTAGCTCCATGCCTTCCCAGATTATTTCCTGGAATGACAGAAATAGTGGGATCAGGACAGAAATGGTGACAGCTCAAACCTCATGTCTGTGAAAACACATGTTTTCTCTTTGTGTTCATTTGATAAATGAACTTGACATCTCTCCTGACTCTGTAATTAACTTTCCTTCCTTTCTTTCTTTCCACAGTATGGTGATGTGCTCAATTTGTTGATCTCCAGCAGGAAGACTGGGAGTGCAGTGGTGGAATTTGCCACGGTGAAGGCAGCCGTGAGTGTGCAGAACCCCTGCTGGGTGTGCTGGGGGTGGCACAGGCCCGGTGACAGCCAGGACACTGCCCTGTCATTAAGGCAGTGGAGAAGGGTAATGAGAGTCTAAAGGCACAGAGGCACGGAGGGAGTGGCACAGCTGGAGGCACAAACCCAGAGATCAGGCACATAAACAGGTTGTGCATGGAACAGGCTGAGGGAAGAGGCACTGCCTTAAAAATCAGGCACTGAGCACTTACTCAGCTCTCTCTGGAGGTGAAATGCCTTGGAGGTGGGCTTATGTGTTTTGGAGGTGATATCAGGCATTTGCAGTGAAAAACAACCCAAAATGTCTTGACTCACTGTGAGTTAAAATAATTCATGTGGCTGTGGGAGCAGAAGCCATCAGTTACCCTAAATTTTAGTAGTTCCATCAGCTTGGGCTGTACAAGGGTTTCCTTCGAGCTTTTCTTTACTAATATCCAAATAATAAAACCCCCCAAAATTGTGTATGACCGGTATATCAAAAGTACTGGCAGGACTATGGACCATGAAGGTGCTTCTCATGTAGGGCAGCTGTGAAATCTGAGAGTCACGGAATGGTTTGGGTCGGAAAGATCCTTAAAATTTTACAGATTGGAATCACAGAATGGTTTGGGTTTGAAGGGACCTTAAAAGATCATCCATTTCAGAGTGGAAGGTGTCCCTGCCCATGGCTGAGGGCTTGAAATTCAGTCTGAAATTCAGCTGGTGATGGAAGGATGTTTTCCCTGCCAGGAGATGGCTGTGAAGAATGAAGTTGGCCTGCTAAATAACCCGCTGAAGATTTCCTGGCTGGAGGGCCAGCCCCAGAGCCGCCCCAGCACCGTCCTCCCTGACAGCACCAGCCAGCCCAGGACCTCACAGGTGAGGAGAATGGGCTGTGGGGTGGAAATCTGGTGCTGTAACAGCCTAAATCTCAGTGTGCTGTCAGATAGAAGCTCTTGGGGTCAGGCCTGACTTTCTAAAGAACCTCTTTGCCTGGGCAGCAGCACATTCACTGGGAACTGGAGCTATTTGGATGACTGGATCTTCACACATTCCCTTTCTCCCAAGTGAAAAACAAGGATGTTCCTTTCTGAGCCCAAATCCTCCAGTGCCATTCTGATGGGATTTTTTAATATGTCGTGACTTTTGGAATCCTCTGAGTGAGAGCTGCTGAAAGGTTCCACTAGAGAGTCTTGGTTACTCACTGCATTCCCAGGAGGATGAAGTTCCAGTGCTGGAAACCTCTGTTCTTAGGGTCTGCAGGAGGGAGGAGACAGCAATATCAAACTAAATACCCTTTTGTGTGTTCACTCCCTAAATAGTTTAAGCTTGTGAGATTGTTCAGTGCATTCACTCTCTTGATGAGAGTGAATGCTTAATACTTCTATTAATACTTTCATCAAGTATTTTATTTATATTATTTGTAATTATGCATCAGAACACCTAATTGGTATCCTGTCCATCTAGGACCAGGGAGAGTCCTGCAGCCACAGGAGATTCACCAGAGTGTTAGGAAGGAAACTGAGGCAAAAAGCAGAATCCAAAGCACATTGTTTGAGAATTTCTCACTAGCAGAGAGTGAGAACTGGCTCATTCCTACCAAAGGGGGCTGCTGGTGCAATTGGAGCTTGGTAGTGGATTCCAGCTTCTGTGGGTTCAGATCCCTGAGTTTGTCTTGGCCTGTTTCCATGCCCAGAGCTTGTTAGTGTGGAAGTGCAGCGTCTGCCTGCGGTGCAGGATTAGTGTGGTGGGGCAGCAGGGAGAGCAGGAAAGCAGCACACGGTGCTGGTGACTCAGCCCTACCCAGCACAGCCTCCTCAATCCCACCTGGCTCTGGGAATGCTGAGGAGCAGCTGCCAGGGACCTGCACAGCTGGTGCTTTGTTGTCCTTTTAGCTGGAAGGAGCTGCACTCCCTGGGATTGCACTGAAGCCTTGCATCTCCAAGCTGCTCCCCTTCCTTTTTTTCCCTTGTTTCTACTCCAGACCCTCCCCAAATCCTCTTGCTGCATCCACTAGGATGCTTCTAAAACCTGTGATGTGTTTACAGCTCTTCTTGGCTGATCTGCTTCCAGCTTGTGCTCTCCAGTTCAAGACTATGCAGAGTGAGCTCCCAGATCCCTGTTCCCTCTGCCTCTTCCCAGCCACCAAGCTCCACATTCTTGCTTCCAGGCTGCACTTATCTCATTCTGATTTAAGCTGCCCTTGCTTCCTATTCGCTTCCCCCCTCTGTTTTTGTCTGAATCCACCCCCGTTTTGTTCTCACTCTGTGCAAAAGCAGCTCCTTCACTGCTCTGCTTCAGGAATCAGCCCAAATCTGCAGTGTTCTCATGGCAACGTGCTCACTACTCATCCTCTGCTCCCTGTCTGGGACAGGCAGCCAGGTACTCCCTGCCTGGGAGAGCCAGCCAGGACCTGAGTGCCACAATCTACAGGTAAAGGACAGCCAGGGGATTAGAAGCAGTTCCCGGTTGGAAGCTGTGTTGTGGGGAGGCTGCTCATCTTCCACAGCCTTGTTGTCTCCTACAGCAACAGGTGCACGTTGTCCAGCAGTTCCTGGAGAGCTGCTGGAGCCAAGCAGGATCCAGGTTCCCCTTGGAATTCAAAAGCTGTGGCTTGGCCAGTATTACTGCAGGCCTATTGAGAGCAGTGGCTGTGTTATGGTTCAAAGCACACAGTGGCTGCAGAGAGCTTGTTTTGCCACTCCAACAGCTTGCAATGCTCAGTTTGGGGAAGATTTTCCCTGCTCCTTCAGTGGAATCTCCCTGCTAGTGCTTCTCAGCCATTCAGCCCTGATAAAAAGCCTCCTGCCTGGTGTTCTTGTACCGGTCCTAAGCTCCTTCAGAGGTTTCAGAGGGTTTATTTTCTATTACCTGACTTTGGGAGGTGAATCTCACAGGCTAAGAGGCAGTTATGCCTTCCCTGGAATGTCCCTGCACTTTGCTGTGGCCACTTCCAAAGCTCCTGGTTACCTGGAGGCACAGAGGTTTTATTATTATTATTTTTAAACAGAGCTCTAATAGTCAAAAAGGTAAGAACTGGTAGTTTATTTTAACAGTTTGTCCTGTGCTGAGCCTTGCAGAGCCTTTCCCACTGTCCAACTCAGAGTGGGGAACTGTTCCTGTCTTGCCCCGAGCTGTGTGAGCTTTCCTCAGGGGAAAATCAAGTCCCAGCAGCTCTGTCCTTCCCTCAGAGCCACACTGATTCCCCCCTCCCCATCATAAAACCCTGCAGTGCCAGGCAGGATGGACCTGGGCCACTCCAGATACCCTGTGCTCCTGGTGCCTGGGATTTCTGTGGCTTGTTCCCAACGAAATGAGGCAACCAGACACTTCCAGTCACAGATATATTTATTCTTCTATGTCTGTACAGCTGGGAGCTCAGTGCATGCGTGGGGCAGCAGTGTCAGAGACATCTCTTCTCCTGCCAGGAGGATAAATCCACTGCTGGTGCTGTATCAGGAGCCTACTTTGATGCTTACCTGTTTCCAGGCTGGGAGTGCCACCTGCACTGGAGTTAAGGGAAAAGAAACCCACAAGGAGGAGGAGAAAAAACAGAGGAACAGCTTTGAGCTTTCACATCCATCATGGTGGGAGGAGAAGCCCCAGTTCCCATCTCTCAGCCCTCAAAGCTTTGGCTTTGGGGTGCAGTGCTGCTGCCTCCTTGCAGGCTGCCTGCTGTTCCACAAGTGATCCATGACAAATCCCTGCCCCACAGTGTCACATCCCCAGAAGAAGTCTTTCCCAAAAAATGCCAGTCTTCCCTGAGGAGGGGATGCTCAGTCCAGAGTGGGAAATTCCTGGGATGGAGAGTGGAAAGTTGCCCACGAGACAGCATAGAGTGCTCTCACCTGAGCACAGAGCCCATGAGCTCTGCTCCAGAGGATTCCTTGGCAAGGACAGGGATGGTCTGTGGTGGGTGAGGACAATGAAACAGGCCACACACAACAGGCACGCTCCAGTGTCCTTCCTCCTGCCGGAATCAGAGGAACTGGCAGCAGCAGTGAGCAACTGGGATGTGATGGACAAGGAATACCTTCAAATGGCGTAATCCCTCGGGTTCTGTTTCCTGAGGGTCTGCAGCACATCCTCGAGGAGAGATAGCCCCAAATCCACTTTGAAGGACAGGAAAGGGTCAGCCAGGTCGGGAAGAGTGGTGCTGTTTGGGAGACCTGCCTCCGAGGTGCCGTGCTCTGTAGCCTGGTCCTTGTGCGTTGGAGTGGCTTTGTGGTACGGAGCAGCGTCGGAAAAGGAGAGGTCAGAGTGGGAATCCGTGTGATCAATGATGTTGGGGCAGCTGGAACTGTCCAGGTACAGCCGGGGAGGCTTGGGAGGAGCTTGTGCCTTGGCCAGGTTCTGCTCACTCTGACAGGACAGGTACTCAGACTTGTCCCTCAAGCATTCCCTCTTCTGGCTGTCTGTGTCCAGAGTGTGGCTGTTCTGGTTCAGGATGATGACTTGGTTGCCCAGTTTTTTGTGCCTCCTGAGGGAGAAGCGTCGGAAGAAGGTGGTGGATTTGATGGAGCCCCTGCGCCAAGTATCCATGCTGAGGGAAGGCAGCGAGGAGCAGGAACGCTGACTCCTCACAGATGGGATCAGCAGAGAGCCACGCAACAGGAACAACCTCTTCCTGCCCCGTTCCCGGAGCTGCGAGGAAAACAGAGAGGCTGGTAGTGCAGGAAATGCGAACTCCACGCTGTGGCAAGGAGCACTTGGCTCGTCTTGGATCTCAAGGAGTCTACCCCTGGAGTGGAGAGGAGCGGCGGTGTGTGAGCTGAGCGAGCTCGTTAAACGCGTGCTGCGGCTCCGGGCTGGTGGGGAACAGCAGAGGCACAGTCACCATGAGAACAGATCTAATCTGGCATCTAGAACAGAAGGGCACTCGGGTGCCATGGTAACCAAGCACCTTCTGCGGAGGGGCACCGCCGGAAAAGCGCCGTGGGTGGCTGGGAACGAGACGGTGACTCAGTCCCACCGAAGGAACCCAGGGAATACAGGAGAAGGGGGATGTAAAAAGCGACAACGCGGGAGACAACAGTTGGGAGAACAGAGTGCAAAGGAGACTCACGCCCTGTTGGAGCAGCCCGGAGTCCAGGAGAGGAGAAGCTGCTGGAGCACTCAGAGAACTGGGCCTGCCACTCTCACCAGGATGAAGCATCAGCCAGGAGTCCAGGAATTCAGCCAGGTTGGACCCAGAGTGCCAAAACTCCGCAGCGCTGCCGCCGCCGTCCCTTCATGTGCCACCCGTCGCTGCTTCAGTGGCTCCCTGCGTGGATGTGTTTGTTTTGAGCCAAGCCCTTGCTGAGTCAGCCACGTCAGAAACTGGGTTTTACTCCATTGGTAATTGCCAGGATTGCAGGAAGTAGGTGTGTGGAGTGGCAGAGCCTCAGCCCACGCTCAGGAACCCGGGAGCACGTGCTGGGAGCCCACCTGGATTAGGCTGCTCTTCCTCCTGCCACTCCGAGGGCTCCTCGTGTCAGCACAGCTCCCAAACCAGGCTGCAAATAATCTCCTGGCTGGTTTAAATTTCAATCCCAGCGTGAGGTGGGGCTTCAGGTTTGTGTGGGTGATTCATCTGCATGAGTCTCAGGCAGCTTCTTCATCCAGCCTAGCAAATTCCTGGGGTTGGTGGATGGGACTTGGAAGGATCCTGGCTGAGGGCTGATACCATCGGTGCTTTCTCAGACACTGCTGCTGCCAGTACCCAAAGGTCATTTTGCTCAGGTGGCTCCTGAGACACCAATTAGACTCTTAATTTCCCTCTTGATGTTCTTTATCTGTTGTGGGCTTTCATTGTGTCCTCGGAGGAACCACTTTGCTGGCAGGGATAACGAATTGCACTCACCCATGTTTCCATGCAGACACTTATTTAGGCATTCTATTGCCTTTGTATCCCTTCTGCTTCTTAAGAAATCCTTCAGTATCTGGAGAAGCTGTGGCTGCTCCATCCCTGGAAGTGTTCCAAACCAGGTTGGAGCAGCCTGGGATAGTGGAAAGTGTCCCTGCCTGTGGCACGAGGTTGGAACCAGATGATGTTTAAGATCCCTTCCCACCCAAACCATTCCGAGATTCCATGATTCTCTGCCATCACCACTTAACCCGCTTCCTAGAAAAATTAGTATAAAGGGTTGTTTTATTTTTTTCCATTCACCTGCTGTCAAGACACCCTTATTTCCACGTGAACTGTCAAGGAACAAGCTGGATGTTTCCAAGCCTTGCAGTGCTTTCATACATCCAAAATAGCACGGCCACCTACTAGTGTGGAATGGCTTTGGAAGCAGCACTGGAGCAGCTGTCATCTGCTGCCCACGTTCATTAGGCAGAGTCTGCCATCAACTGCCTTGACGTGACAGTTGCTGCCACACACAGCAGGGAGGCTCCAGGAGTTTTTGAAAACTGTTCCATTCCTGTGTCAGGTTTGGGAACATCCCTGGTGGTTTTCTTTCTGCAGCCATTTAGAATTATGGAATTGTTGGTGGAAAAGACTTCTAAGGGCATTGATTGCAGCTGTTAGAATTCTGGAATGGTTTGGGTGGGAAGGGACGTTAAAGCCCATCCAGTTCTACCCCGGGGCAGGGACACCTTCCACTATCCCAGGTTGCTCCAAGTCCCATCCAACCTGGCCTGGAACACTTCCAGGCATGGGGCAGTCACAGCTTCTCTGGGTAACCTGTGCCAAGGCCTCAGCATTGTGAGACAGTTGGAAGTTAGCCACTTCCATGACTAATCCACAAAGGTTTGATTTTTTTTTTTATGGCATTAGCCTTTATAACAGGTGAAGTGTACACTGGACTTCGGGCACCAACGTTGTAGGTGCAGGGTTTGGATCTTGTCATCCACAATAATGCCCCATCCAGCCTCATGGAATGCTGACTCCGTGTTTGTCCCACTTTCCTCATCAACCACACTTACTGCTGGTTATTTTCAATAATCATTTTAATAACAATTCCTGCTTATTTCTTGTAGCCAGGTGGCTTTCACCCACCTCACCCGTTTACTGTGGGATCAAACCACTTCTTGCTGGAAACACTGGTGTTGTGAGGGGGATTTGGGGGAGGTCTGGGAGTCTGTGCTGTCCCTGATGGGTTTGTTTGTGTGTGTTTGCTGCTCTTTCCCAGGCATCCGTGGTGTCAGAGCGGGACTACGAGAGCCTGGTGATGATGAGGATGCGCCAGGCAGCCGAGAGGCAGCAGCTCATCCAGCAGCTCCAGCGGGAAGAAGAGGAGGAAAAGTCCCACACTTAGCACAAAGAATATGGATTCTCCTCACCCCTCCATGCCCCCCGGAGCTGTTTCTTAATTTAAGTCAATAAACCTCCTTTTTTTAGAAGGTGTTGTGGGAATAGAAACTCCCAGGGACTGCGCCCTTATCCCTGTCCGGATTTGGAGAAGGAATGGTTCCCTGAGGTTCACAGAGTGCAGGTGTTACCCTGTCAGTGTGTGTACCCAGAGCACTGCCCCATCCCATGGGACAAGGTGTGAGAGGTGCCATGAGAACACCAAACCTTGGAGCTTTTAATTCTTGGGAGCCATGCATCCAGAGGAATTTGGCAACAGCTTTAAACAACTCACAGAAGGACATTGGTCTCTTTGGAGCAGTGTTTTATTGGTGTTACCCCCACAGCAGGATCCGTGCACAGTCCCAAACATTCCAGCAGTGTTGGGATTAGAGCCTGCACCTGTAACAGTCACACAGCCTCTCTGTGTTATTTTGGGAATCCTGTGTTAGGCTTGGATGGCAGGCTGGGATCTGGAAGTTTGGTGCTGCTGCTGAGGGAAGGGATTCTCAGAGCACTGGGAGTAGCTTTAGTGGAAACCCCTTGGATTTCAGGGATGAGGTGGGATGGTGTCCATGCTTGGTGTCCCTCCCTAACCCCGTGACCCAGGAGAAGGCACGGAGCTCTCCAGGGCAGCCTGAGGAGGAGGCAAACAGGGCTGTTGTTACTGAGCTTCCTCCAGGGCATGCTGAATACATGATTAAAATGTAAAAAGCTGGAATTTGCCAGACTGCCATCCTGCTGAAGGCAGAGCTGGAGCCATCTGTTCCCTCTGCCTGATTCTGGGCATACCTTCCTTTCCCTGCTCTTGGGAAATGGAACAGAGATGGCAAAATTCCACTGGGTCCAGCTCTGCCTTTGCACCGTTCCTCCCCCTGCCCAAGCGCTTGGAGTCTGGGACAGGAAGGAACTAAGGGGGAAATCTGCCACCAGTCCTCCAAGATGATCTCCAGCGGGCTGTTGTCCAGGTGGAAGGCAGGATTCTCCCTGGCTATTCCCTGTGGAGGCACCAGACCAGGGTCTGGCCCACACCAGTCATGCTGACCACGCGGTAGCCGAGGCTCTCCAGCTTGTCCAGGACTACACGTGGAGCGTCGTTCACGTAGTACTCACAGCTGCACCCAGGAAAAATGGGAATAAAGTGAGCTGGGGGAGGAAGAGATCGAATTTCCTGGTGGGAGGAAGTGAGCCTGCCTCGCTCCTGATCCCTGTAAGACCAGCGGCCACACCTGGCACAGGCGTGTGTGACACAGGGCCTCGGTTAACCCCAGGGGAAGGCACGGCCCAAGGTGCCAAACCACGGGAATCCTGTCCAGGAGGGAAGGATCAGGTTGAATGGGAATGTGGCTCAGGGGCTGGTATCCAGAGCCATGTGCTGCTTGGTAACTGGGCTGGCACTGCAGCAGAGGGTTCACAGGTAAACACAGTGAGCGTGTTTTTAATGTGGGAATTCATGGAGGAGGAGAGGTGATAATTCAGGTGCTTCTAAGGAATGAAATCCCAATGTTCTGCCTATGTCAGAGCATAGAGATGGGTGCGTTTGAGAGACTGTTGGAATTTGGGGATTGGGACAAGGTGCTGCTTTCAGCCACGTGGGAAACCTTTGGAAAGCCAGTAGTCATCCATCCTGCATGGATGTGCCAGGCGAGTTGGAGCCCAGGCTCCTCTATTCCAGCAGTCCTGGGAGCTGATACAGAGATCCTTGTCCAGCTCTGATTCTCTTGGTTTGTGCTGCTCCATGCTTGGAGTAGAAGCTGTCCCACATTCCTACCCCTCAATCCCAGAAGCTTGAGGGTGACACTGCTCCCCAGTGAAGGGACCAGGCACAGACTGGGCTGAATTGGGTGGGGACAGCCGAGCTGAGCTGGCCTGTGGGACCTTTGGCACTGGATGTGCCAGCCTCTCCTTTGGCACGACTTCTGGGATAAGGCCCAGAGCAGCTCAGCTGGAGCTGACTTGCAGTGCTGGATAAGCAGATAATGATGGGCTGCAGGATCACTGGGGATCCTGTTTGGGCACCTGAACAAAGCCTCTCCTGCTTTTCCTACTAATAATGATTAAAAAAAAAAAGATCCAAAAGCCTTTCCACAGCTCCTGCTTGGATTTTGGAGCTGTGCTGGAGCTGGGAGTGCTTTAAAGCATGAAATAACCCGAGATGTGAGAGATTTTCCAGTTTCTCAAGACAGACCGTACTTGGCTGTAATTATAGATGTGGTGTAAAGATAATGTGCATTATTATAAGCGTCTTTGAAGTCTGCTCTTTCTCCAGGAGGGTTGCCACATACCCTTCAGATTCACAGTGGGAGCTGGTAAATATTACTCCCATTATTTAGAGGAAGTAGCAGAGGCAGGGATTTGTAGAAACCTAAAAAACGGAGTAGTTGAGCTAAAAGCAGGAGGGAAGAGTTCCCAGGGCTTTACCCCAGCTGTTTGTTGAGGGAAATGAGGATTGCAGGCTGTTGGGTATTGGATGTGCTGCCATCTCCCTGTGCATCCAGTCGGGATGGAGGGGCTGGGATACCTGCAAAGCCTCCAGGTAAACCCCACCCCACCCCTTGCCCCCCACCTGGCTGCCCCAAGGGCTCTGACCCCGGGTGAGAAGGCAGGGACCACATCCCTGCTCCCCACACCTTGTGGGACTTAATGAGGGGCTGTGTGTCTGTGCAAAGCTGCAGAACAGGATCCATGCGCTCCCTCATTACTGGGATTTCAGCTTCACTTCTACATCCCAGTTTCCCAGCAGCTCTGTGCTGCTCAGGCTTATCCTTCAGGCTCCCTACAAGGTCATGGCTAAAGTTTTGAGGCCCAAGATGCCACAGGAAGGGGGTTTGCAGTATCCATAGCCAAGTTCTGCTCATGAAGGTATTGGGGATGGAAAATCCTGCTCGGCCACAGTGCAGATCCTGGAGCTCCCAGCTCTGGTTGGGATTCTGGAGGAGGCAGCAGGGCTGGCCCCACTGGCACGTGGCTGTGCTCTCGGGGGTGCCAGCAGCCACATTCCAGCCAGGGGATTTTCCCCACTGCCTGTTGCTCAGGCACACACGGGCAGGACGTGCTGTGCCGCAGGGATGTGCCGCGGGGACACAGCGGAGCTCCCAGCTGTGACACGGGCCATGCCAAGGAGCAGGTGAGGCAAGAGGAGCTCAAAACGCTCCGGGCCACAGGGAGGGGGGAACGGTGGTGAATCCACCAGGGAGATCCCATAGGAAGCTCCTATCCCTTCCCCAAAACAACGAGGTGCTTCTTGTTCCTTACAGTGCTGCGGCTCCCTCAGCTGCTGGGGCAGGCACCACAGAGGCTTTTATGTGTCTTTGCCTTCCTTTTCCACCTGAATCCCAGGGATCCTTGCCTAAATCTCTCAGGATCCCGTTCCTCCTTGGAGCCTGTCGTGTTTCTCCCTGCTCTGTCTCCCAACCCATTGCATAACTCCGGGCTCGGCACGGCGGGTGGCAGCACGACGCTGGTGCTGCTGCCAATCTCTGCTCACCCACGGGCTTGGGAATAGCAGCTACAGACACGGATCAGCCCGGCAAACCCCACAGGAATTCAGCTGGGATGATGGGGAGGCCCTCAATACTTATATTTTATCTCCTTACTATTAAAATTTTCCCACCCCACTCAGATTTTTAATGCTGCAGCAGCTGAAGATCCAGCCCTTGGTGTTGGCCAGGCTGGTGCTGAGTAGTAGGAGAGTTTTCCCAGCTCTGTGGATGGAACCTTGGGAACATTTGGGATGAGATGTGCCTTCTGTCTTAATGCTTCCTCCTCCTCCTTTTCCTCCTTCTCCTACTCCACACCATGACACATGGGACACAGCAGGAATCGAGCTGCTCCCCTCTGTCAAGTTCTTTTGCATTTGGGGGTTTGTTTTGCTTTTCCACTGTGTTTTGTTTTGGTTTTCTTTCCCCCCCCCAGGGAAAAGCAAGAAGTGGGATGTATCAAGTGAGGTAAAAAAAGGGAAAAAAAGTGTTTCAAACCATGAGGATGATGCTGGTCACATCTCTGAGTGGCACTTGGCCAAAGTCTGGGGTCAAACTTGGTGTGGGCAGAGGTGAGGACATGGAGAATATCCAAGGCTTGGGAACATACCGGTGGAGGGGTTGGAGTCAGGGGTGACACAATGGGAAGCACCTCCAACCCCAGGGCTCAGCTGCCCATGGAAAACATTTGGGAGCTGTTGGGAAGGAGCTGCACTGGAGAGCAGGATGGGATGGGCAGACAGACTGCAGCTGGGAGGGACAGGATGAACAGAACTGGGTGAGCATTCTGGGTGTCTCAGCACCAAGAACAGGCAGAGCAAGGCAGGGGTGGCACTGAGAGAGGGAAAGGGGAGTCAGGTGCTAAAACAGGGTCAGAGCAAGGGAAAATAAAGAACCAAGTGAAATATCAGACAGCATTTCCTCATTAACAGGACACATGCAAGTCCCGGGATTAACTGTACAGCTGGAAGGTGCTGTGGGGAATGCCAGGAGTGAAAATGTTCTGTGTTTCTTGGGAAAATAAGGCGAGGAGGACTTACAAGTTGTTCCCCAGCGTGGTCCTCTTTGTGGCCCCCAGGATACTCATCAGGTGGGGATCTGAGTGCTCATCACCCACCATGGTGGGCCCAGCCTCCTGTGGGACAGGCACAGAGTGGTGAGTGGCACGTGGTGACACAGCCAGCCCCTGTTCCCAGCACAGCTCCAGGGAGAGCCCTTAAGGAAGGGAATTGCCGTCAGCCCATCCTGGGAGGGCCCTCAATCCCAGCCACTGCCAGGTAGGTGCAGTTGCTCACCCAAGCAAGGCCAGGACAGGAAGTTTCCAGCCTCAGCTGGATGCCAAGGTTCACGCTGGAAATGTTTGCTTTGCCCCTTTACCAAAGAGCAGAGTTTCCAAAGTCTCTGGAGAGGGCAGACTGAGCCTGCTGCTCCAGGCTGTTCCCTCCAGTGCCATAATCCATGTGCCCCTTCCTGTACCTCATCCATCATCACTCAATCGACTTGTACGATCCCAAATGCCACTGCCAGGAGATGCTTTGGTGCTGCAGCATCCCCGCACATCCCCATTCCCAATCCACTGCTGCTTTCTTTGGGACATCTCCAGTGGCAGCAGTAGCAGTGGCCATCACAACCCCTTCCCTTTATTCATGTGCTATTTTCACCGTCCCTGCTTCCTGCCCCAAACCACACCGGCAGATCCAGGCTTCGGGAGAGATGATTGTCGGGAAAAGGGAAAGCCCAGATAAACACACAGCTGTGGGTTCCTACAGAGAGTCCTGCGGGATGTGGGTGCTGCCCGTGCTGGGGAGTAACATTTGCTTTGTGGCTTTATCTGATAGCGACAGCCAGCAATCCCACCAGTGCTCCTGGACGGTGATCCCAGCCAGTGATCCCAGCCAGAGATCCCAACCACTGCCCGGCTCCTGCCAGCCCCAGTCATGTCCGCTCCCTCGGCAGCGTTTTCCAGCCTGGAATGGCTGTTTGGGGACGAGGGAAAACCAACTGCGAGGACAAGTGGAGCCGTCCCTTTGGCATTCGTGAGATCCCGCCGCAAGTTTGGGACAGGAGGGTTTGGGGACAGCAGAGCCGGGGTGGGGGCACCGGGAGTTGTGTCACCCCACACCAGCCGTGCTGGGGTCCCCCAAACCTGCATCACCCCCCAGAAGCAGCAGGGTCAGCCCATCCCGGGATCGCAGCGGAGGCAGCGGTGACGGTCGCACCGAGGGCTGAGCGGGTCCCACCGCTCGTCACGGTCGGTCCCTGCCCTTCTCCCGGAATTCCCCACCCTCGGGGGTCCCGCCGGGACTCACCAGGCGGATTTGGGTGCTAATGAGCAGGTACGGCATCTCCGCTCCGCCGCTCCCGCCGCCGCTCCTGGGGGACCGTGCCCGGGGCCGCCCCCGGTCCCGCCCCGCCACCACCGCCCCCGGGCAGTGCGGGGGGAAAAGGCTCCCAAAAAGGGGTCGGGAGGCCCCGCCGGGACTGGGGAGCGGGGAGCACCCGGGAGGCTCCGACAGATCCCTCGGGATGTTGGTGCTGCCGTCCCAAGAAGGGTGAAGGGCTGGAAGGTGATGGAGCAGGAGGGGACAGGGGACAGGAGGCGATGAGGAGGGAGGAGACGGAGCAGGAGATGGTGAGCAGGGAAAGGATGGAGCAGGAGATGAGATGCAGCGACGTGGAGGACAGGGAGATGTAGGACAGGAGATGATGAGCAGGGAGGCAATGAACAAGGAGATGATGGATAAGGGAGACGAAGAAAACGGAAATTAATAGCAGGGAGATAAAGGACCAGGAAATAACAGCAGGGAGATGAGGACTGGGAGATGATGGAGCAGGAGCCAGGCAGGTGGGGAGGCGTGGGCCCTGCAGAGCGTTCCCACTCCCACCCCACAGCCTGACCAAACACTCCCCTGAAGCAGAATGTTCAGCATTACCAACATTTTTTGGGAATATCTGTTTTTCTGCTGGCTGTTATTATCTGGGAACACAGGAGGTTTAAATCCCTTCAAAATTTGAGAAGTCCCATTTCAAGGGACTGGGACAGGCAGAGGCACTGCATATATCCATTATTATTAATGTGTTATTGTTATTAATTGTTGTTGTATTTATTATTGTTGTTGTTAATCGTTATTATTGACATTGTCATTGACCTCTTGGTTTGGTGAGATACAAGAAACCCCTGATGGTCTCATCTTCCTAAAGCATGTCCCACACATCCCAAAATGTCCATTTGGAGTTCTCTGTGGGATACCTCCCCCCACGGGTTAAACATCAGCTTGTTTTGATCATTCCCATCCTCAGCAGAGCCTCCTCCCCAGGTCCTGGAACAGCTGGAATGTTTGCTCATTGCTCTCCTGTCCCAGTGCAAACCTGTTGCCTAATGAACCAAGGGCACATTTCACCCAGCTGGATTGGATTTTGACAGAATTCCCATAATCCATGACCCCTTTGGACATCCACTGGGCACATGTGGTCTGTGGTTATGCAGGGAATAATATGGATACGAAATCCAGACCTTTCCAGAAATTAAAGGAAAACTAGCCAGGGTTCTGGCAGCCTGCTCAGCTCCAGGTCTGACTCTTATGTGGCTCTTTCCTGGGGAAAAAAGATAGTAAGGAAAAAAGAGGGAAATGAGAGCAGAGCTATACATAACATTTTAATATTGAATTTCTTGAGGAGATACTGAAATCTGGGAGGCAGCCGGAGTGCTGATGGATCTCATCCATCATCCCAAAGCAGCTTATCACCCTCTGGCTCCGAGCTGGCTGCTCCCAGCTCTCCTTGGACTGGGCTGGCTCGGAATCGCTCCTAATAATTCAGATAAAGGGAAGCAGAAGGTTCTGCTTGGGTTTGGCTCAGCCCAAATCCTGCTGTCACCCAAACCCCCAGGAGCGGGGAGCGCACAAAGGGTTTGGTTTTCCCTCTCCTGACTGCCCCTTTCTCCTAAGGAATCCTTTGGCTCTTCCAGAAAAAGGATTCTGGGACAAAGATCTTCCTAGGGAGGTCCTACCAGGAAGGTAACCACCCACCACATTTCCCGTAGAAGGGAGAATTCCAACCCCAAATGCCTGGGACGATTGTTTGGCCATTCCAGTCTCCTTTGCCTATTCCTCCTGAAATCCATCATCTCATCCCCAAACCCGGCGGCTCTGTGCCCACAATCCCACAAACCCCGTGCTCAGCTGCCATGGGCATCCCAAATCCCCTTTTTTGGGGAGGGACACGACACAGAGTGCCGGGCTGTGCGGGGACACCCGGCCTGTCCCCTCCGCAAGGCGTTGTGACCACGACGGGACAGGCGCCGAGGTGACAGCAGCAGGTGCGGAGCCGGCGGCCTTGGAGGTTATTTTCCCGGGACACTGGGCGGACCCAGCGCCTGGGGGCCGGCGGTGACACCTGCGGAGGGTGACACAGCCCCGGGTGCCCGTCCAGGTCCGAGTGTCGCCACACGCTGTGGGCGTGGCCTCGCCGCCCCGCGCTCCGGTGACGTCACACGCGCACAGACCACCCCTTCGCTTCCCGATTGTAGCGTATCAGTGACGTCATCGCGCCGCGCCGCCGGCCGTGTCGCGCGCCCGGAGCGGCCATGGCGGTGCCGGTGGCGGAGCCGGCCCGGGCCGGACCCCGGCTGGGAATGGCGCTGGGGCTGGCGGCGGGCGCCGGCCTCTGCCTCGGGGTGATCTGGGCCGTGCGCCGCCGCTCCAACGAGGCGGCGAGGTCGCCGCGCCGCGGTACGGGCGGGATCGAGCGGCGGGGAGGCCGGGTCGGATTGAGGGAAATGGGGCTGGAGTTGGCCTTGGAATTGGGGTTGGAATAGAGGGAGTGAGGCTGGAATGTGGGAAAATGGGATAGGGAGGCGTGGAGCTGGAATGGGGGAAATGGAATGGGGTTGGAAAAGGAAGAATGTGGGAAATAGGCCTGGAGAATAGGGATTGAGTGCCGGGAATGGGATATAATGGGGGAGTGGGGTTGGGATAGGGGGCAGTGAGGTTGGAGTGTTGAGCTTTTAGAAATGCTGATTCAGAACCCTGAGCTTGCTGGGTTTCATCCATGTCTGTGCAAAACTTCGGGGACAGAAAGTGAAACCGCGTTTTTCACAGCAATCATAGAATAATGGAATCCTGGAATGGTTTGGGTGGGATGGGACCTTAAAGCTCATCCAGTCCTACCCCCTACCTTGGACAAGGACACCTTCCACTATCCCAGGTTGCTCCAAGCACCATCCAGCCTGGCCTTGGGCGCTTCCAGGGATAGGGTAACCACAGCTGCTCTGGACAACCCCATCCTCTCAGGGAAAGATTCCTTCCCAGTATCCCATATAAAGCTCCCCTTTTCTAGTTTGAAGTTATTCCCCGCTGTCCTGTCATTCCAGGCCCTTTTAAAGAGTCTCTTGCTATTTTTTCCTCAGGCTCCTTCAGGCACTGGAAGGAGCAGTTGGGTCACCCCAGAGCCTTCACTTTTCTAGTCTGAACAATCCCAATTCTCCCAGCCTTTCCCTGCAGCAGAGCTGCTCCATCCCTCTGATCCCCTCGGTATCCTTTCCAAATCAAGCTTCCTATCCCCTGCCAACAGACCCATGGCCAGATTTCCCTCCCCCTGGAATCCTTTCCTGCTTGGGTCTGACAGCTCCGTTGTGCTCTGGTGCAGCCCAGCCCGTGCCCGTGCGCAGAGCGCAGCTCCCGTCGGGTGAGGGTGCGCGCGATGGAGCCGTGCCCACCCCCCTGCTGAGGCAGAACGAGCAGCTGGAGCTGCTGGAGCGCCTGGACTTTGTGCTGAAGAACGTGATGGAGCTGAAGAAGGAGGTGGAGGAGCTGCGGAACAGCCTCCAGCACCTGGCGGTGGAGATCGTGGGGGAAGTCAGGTACTGCCCCCTCTCCTGGAGTTGGAGCATGGGGTTCCCAGGATCTGGGAATGCCTGGGCTGGGAGGGACCTCAAAGCCCACCCACCCATGGGCAGAGACACCTTCCACTATCCCAGGTTGCTCCAGCTTGTCCTGGAACACTTCCAAGGGATGGGGCAGCCACAGCTTCTCTGGGAAATCCATTCTAATGCTGCACTACCCTCACAGGGAAAGATTCATTCCCTATATCCAACCTAAATTTCCACTCTTCCAGTCTGAACCCATTCTGTCACTCCAGTTCTTGATGCAGAGGTTGGATGAACATCACATCTATGGATTCTGTATGGATTGTCCATGGAGGAGGATGTGCTTTACCTGTAGAATACAACAACAGTTCCGTTTGAGTTTACATAAACAGGAACAAACCATCTTGTGAATTCTTTGGATATAAAGGGAATTGGATGGAGTCTGCTGGAGAGGAGCAGGGGAATAACAGATATTCCACTACCAAATATTTATTTTTCTTCCTTTTTCTTTCCCTCCAGGAATCACCTGGAAGAAACCCAGCGTGTGACTCGCCGGAGGAAGATCCCCTTCTTCAGGGACAGAAGTGACTCCACAGGCTCCAGCTCCATTTATTTCACAGCCAGCTCAGGGAACATCAACACAGATGATGGAGAGAGTGAAGGGGGGTAAGCAGAGCACTGGGACAGATGTTTTAGGGGATTTGGTGCCACATCTGGGTAGTTTAGAACATAAAGGAAGGAATTTTCCTCCCTTACAGCCTGTTCTAATTTGCTTTCATTACAGTAAGTGTGTTACTGCCAGAGTCAGACTGAGAGATCTGAAATGATCCTGACTTTTAGAGAAAGGAAAAAAAAATTTGAGGGGGTTTTAAAGAAATAATTTGATTAAGGAACCTTGCAGAAGGAAGGAAAGTATGAGTCCATCCTAGCAATGGAGTGAGAGAGTTTGGAAATCAAATTTCCAGACAGTATATATTATAATTATCAAATCATTGAATCAGTGAATATCCTGAGGGGGAAGGGACCCAGGAGGATCATCCAAGTCCAGCTCCTGGCCCTGCACACGACTGAAAAGTTCTGTGTGGTGTAAGAACATCATTAAAAATGACAATATAGCTGCTGGTCTATTCTTGTTAGGTAACAAGTTCTGCACCTGTGATTGCTGATTTTCTGAGGAAATGCTGCTCTTTTGTGCCTCAATCTGACCACTTTTGTAGCTTCTGGGATATGGAAGTGTGTCCCAAAACAGTTGGTGTTGCTGTATGCGTTTTCCCAGAGCAGTTGGGATGAAATGTCATTTAAACATGAGTGGGAGCATTTCAGGGGGAATTTGGGCAGCCATATGACCTGGGGGCTGGTGCCAGCTGGCATTTCAGCAGGAATTTGTCCTCCCAGGACAAAGGACAGGGATCTGTGACTGCCCTAAACTCGTGTTTATCTCTGATAACTGGAGCTGGTGAGACAGCAGGGAACTGCTGTGATCTCACTGGGATTGTAGAGCTTCATTCAGCTCAGGTGGGTGTTGGAATGAGAGGGAAATTAAGGAGGGAGTGATTCATGGTGGTGTAATAAGTAACAAGACTGCAGAACAGATTTTAGAACTGTGCAGTTGGTTGTGAAGGCAGGACTTGGGTATTTGGGTAACAGCAGGTGCACTGAGTCACCAGGGGGGACAATGGTTTGTGTAAAACTGCTGGGAAAAAGGAATTTTGTCCACACATCCCAGCCCTGGCTGTCCTCAGATCATGGAAAATTGGGAGTTGTGACAGAGGCCACGAATTCAGAGTTACAGAAAAGGCACCTGCTGAGGGGACAGGGGTGTATTTTACTGCAAAACCTCATTAATTTATTGGGAATCCAGTGGTGGTTGGTGGAGTCCTTACATTTTAATTAACATCTGTAATTAGCTGTAATAACCACTGTGGGGATTGGTGGATTAGCAGCTGTCACCTGATTTAAAACTGGAATCTCAGGTAATGCCTCACTTGGTGAGGTATAAAAACATCAGTCAGGTCAGGACCAGCTGCCTGTAATGTGCAGTGTTCTCTGCTAGGGATGTAAATGTGCTTGAAAAGTAACATTTTCAGGTTAGGAAATGTAAATTTTGGGAAAAAAAATTGAAGCTTTGGACCAGGCACTGGGAGGAAGAATGAGCCTATTGCCAACAGATGGATTCCTTGCTGACAGCTGAATTCTTTCAGTGAAATTCAGAACAAAGAACCTCCATTTCAGCTTTATTTTGTAAACCATGTGGGCATGAACAGCTTCTCCAATTTCAGGCCCAATTTCCAAAAATCTAAGAGTTTTCAGGGGCGTTGTGCTGCTTAATTTCCCTGCGTGGCTTTGGGTTTTGAGCTTCTTCATCTCCTCTTTCCATGGGCTCTGTTTTCCTTCAGGATTGCCATATTAAAGCACTCCAGAGCTTTCCATCACTGTAAACTCAGGACAACAGGCTGATAACACCTAAATCCCTTAATCTCCCTGAAAACTTTGTGTTTCCTTTTCTTTTTGAACTGGCAGAATCTCGTAGGGGCTGTCTAGCAGAAAACACGGTTGTGTTTTGAGCTGAAGGACTGAAATCTTGGCAGCTGCCTGTAAAATGTTGGGGGTTAGGGTGGGGAAATCAGAGAATTCGAGGAGTTTGAGTTTAATTACTGGAAATGAGGTGATAATGCCATTAAGAAATGTGAATAAATGAGGGTTTTAATGTGAGACAGAGCCGTGCCAGTGTCACCTACCCTTGTGTTGGTCCATTAATTCAGTGTCATCTCTAGCGTGGCGTCCTTACTTTTCCTGCCTTTGCAGTGTGAGGCTGATGCTTTATTTCTTGCCTTAAAATGTTTCAGGACATCACGGTGGGGTTGGAGGCTGTGGTGGGGGAGCAGAGAGGGGAGTTCTTGAGAATTAGGGATGGTCCTCAGGAAGCTTTGATAGCCAAACGTGTCTTGTTATCTGTGTGTGGGCAAAGCCCTGTCACTGCCTCCTTCAGATAGGGGCTGTGGTCACATATCTGTGTCCCCAGACAAAGGCAGGGCCGCAGGGCTGTCCCTGGCAGGGGCAATCAGACCAGGACAGAGGGAAGCACAGCTGGAAGTACCCAGTGCCCTCAGGGTGCAGGGAACTCCCCTCCAGCAGAGCTGCTGAAGTTCTCTTGGGCAGTTACTGACTTAAATCAACAAAATCCACATGTTCAAGTGCACGTTTTGAAATGACTGGCTGATTTGTTAAGAGCTTGCAGGTAAAAGTAAGTGGCACAGATAGTCTTGTTTGAAAAGGAATCAGCTCTAAGTAGATTCCCTCCTGTTGTGGTACCAATGGTTTAAATTTCAAATTTTAAATTCCCAGCTTGGCTGCTGGGGGAACTTAATTTTCACCATTTTCAGGAGCTTTGATCTGAGCTTTACAGGATCGCTGAGGTTGGGAGAGATCTCCAAAGTCATGGAGTCCCACCAGCACCTCCATAATCCCTCATGTCCTGCTTTGTCTGACTGCTTCAGCTGCTGGTCATTCCCTGGGTTTTTAGCCTTGTGGTGAACCCTTGCTGGGTTCATGGGACATAGTCCTGGTGGTTTTCCTGTTGTTCTGCAGCTTTCCAGGTGGCACTGAGAACAAGCTGTGTAGCATTTAATATTCAGGATGATAGAGGTGTGAGGGATTGCCAGGACAGCTGTTGTGCCTGAAATTCCCTGGAACAGGCTAAAACCCCCAGGTTATATTTTGCACAGGGATTATTGAAGTTCTCTTTTATCACCTGTATGTTTAACTGCATTGTCCTGGCTCTGCTTTTAGCTGTTTAATTCTCTTATCCTGAAGGGCTGTGAGGGGGGAGCTGACAGGGTGTGCAAGGTGGGGACAGTTAAAATCCTGGAATGGTTTGGGTGTGAAGGGACCTTAAAGCTCATCCAGTGCCACCTGGCAGGGACACCTTCCATGGACCAGGTTGCTCAAAACTGACTTGGGACTTAACTTTGTTGTTGTGTGAGACACTTGGGTTGTGCAGTTTTCTCTGGGATAAACTAAGATACTCTTCCTCTCCTGGGGAACAGCTCCTCAAACTGCTTTGGTGATTTTTTTTTTTTCCCCCCAAAGTTACACGACGGCCAACGCCGAGTCCGACTACGACCGGGAGTCGGAGCGGGAGAGCGAGGACGAAGTGAGCTGTGACACAGTGAGGACAGTGCGCAGGGACTCCCTGGATCTGGTCCCTGAGGATGAAAACCCTCTGCTCGTGGATTCCTTGCTGGAGGAGGGGCTGGGGCAGCTCCTGGAGCAGGCTGACCGCCTGCACAGCGGGGATGAGCAGGACAGGAGAGAAGGATTCCAGTTACTCCTCAACAACAAGCTGGCGGTATAGGTGCCTTGTTGTATTTTCCAGCACCAGGGGAGGGTCAGTTTGGATGTCAGGAGGGGTTTCTTCACTCAAAGTCCAACGTGGAACTGATCCCCACCTTGTGACCCAGCCCAGAGCACTGAGTGCCATGTCCAGTCATTCCTTGGACACCTCTAGAGACAGAGACTCCATCACCTCCCTGGGCAGCCCCTTCCATTGCCTGACCACCCTTTCCAGGAAAAAATTCCCCCTGGTGTCCAACCTGAGCCTGCCCTGGCACAGCTTGAGGCCATTTCCTCTTGTCATATCCCTTGTTCCCTGGGAGCAGAGCCTGATTCCCCCTGGCTGCCCCTCCTGTCAGGGTGTTGTGGAGAGGGAGCAGGTCCCCCCTGAGCCTCCTTTTGTCCCTCCAGCCCCATTCCTTTCCCTGAACATGCTCCATCCTCACTGCCTTTCCTGTCTAGGGAAGCCCAGAGCTGGGCACAGCACTGGAGATGCCCCTGCAGTTCCCAGCACAGGGGGACAATCCCTGCCCCACTCCCATGACCACACTGAGTTGTAAATTTGCTGTGGTTCCACTTCAGTTCTTCTGGCATTGGGGCATTTTAAAGCTTAGAAAAATCCCTGCATGACTTCAGCTGTGAGTGCCGTGCTCAGCCTTTGTTCCTGACTCCTTGCTGGGGGCAGGACAAGCTCTGAGGTGGGATGTGTGGGATGTTTGTGTCGCCTGCAGTACGCAGGGCAGCGGGAATTCCTGTGGCGCCTGGCGCGGGCTCACTGTGACATGTGGGAGCTGACGGAGGACGCGGAGGAGAGGAGATCCTACGCCACCGGGGGTAAGGAATTCCCTGCTGGCGCTCAGCTTACAACCCCTCCACTATTGGTTTGTAACTTCATTTCTCCTCTTCAGAGTCGGGATTGAAATCACAAGAGATGAAGTTTTGTGTTTGGACTCAGTTGTTTATTAATTCTTATCTACAGCACTTCTAGCTAACAAGCTAAAAGCGAAAAAATGGAGCACTATCTTGCTTGTTACAAAGTCTTTTAAGGCCTAATTGTCCAATTAAAAACTAACAGCTAAATTACTTTTACTTTTGACCCAATGACCAAACACCTGTGACTCACAGTGTGGCATTTTCTATCCAATTAAAAAATGCTACCTATACCCAAGAAGAAGAAAAATAAGAAGGAATAAAAACCAACACCCCAAAACCTCCATCTTGTCCCATACATATTCCTATATTCTAAAACCCCAGTGTTGCACACTTCTATTCCAACTACACACCAGGGATTGTAGTTCTGTCATTCAATTTTGGAAGCCTTCTCCATGGCCTCGAGTCAAAAGCAATGTTCTTTTGGGGGTCAGAAAGTTCAAAACTCCCAGGTTCCAGGGTTCCAGCACTCCACCTGCTAGCTGATCTTATTTATTGGTTTTCCCTAAAATCTGGTTTTTGGGGGAGTGGGAAGCAATGCTTGAAACAAATTTTTTATGTTTAAAAAACTGAGCTTTCTGAAAGAGTCTAAATAGACTGAGACCTACTTAGAGCTGGGAAAGTTGTTTCTCAAACCTGTCATCTATTTCTCTGTGATACCAAAATAAATAATAAAATAAATACAAAATAAACAAGCTTTGGCTGTTTATCCAGCACACTGGATTATTTTTTGTTGCCAGCACATGCAGATCTAAAAACAGTACCTATTTTTAAATTTGCTTAAGGGATCCACTTTAATTTCATTCCCTCATTCTTCTTTACCACCTCAAAGGTGCCCTCAAGGTTTTAGGTGAGTCAGAATAGAGCAAAAATCATCTTTAGTACAGTTAAGATGTGCAACAAAAGATACTAATCTAAATAATTTCTATCTGGTTCATTATGCACTTAACTAAATAGAGTTAGTTAATACTGTAGCTAATATAATTATTCTTTTTATAGCATATATTAATATAATTAATAACATAATATATATAATTACATATAATTACTCCACTGGGAATCAGTGGAGTCATTTAAACATGGAATTCTAAGTTGAATATTGTCCTTTTAGCCATCAATAAGTGCTTAGTTTTCACTTTTTGAACCTCCCAGAGGATAAAATTATGTGTGGGATGTTTTCACGCCGAATATATTATCAAATTAACAAATAAATTATTTTTATGCCATTCAGTTACTCTGACAGCCTCAGAGAAAGAAATTGGGAGAGAAAACAACAGAATTTCTTACCTCTGACTACTTATTATTTTATTCCAGGGAAGGAAGAGCTGGAACTCGCCTTGCAGAAATGGGATCAAAGTGCTGAGTGCCACCAGTGGTAAGTGACTTTTTACTTCTTGCTTTTAAGAAATGTAGGGAAAGGACCTGGAGGTTTTTGTGAATTAAATAAATAATAAATACAACCCCCCCCCCAAACTTTTTTGCTGTTACTTGCACTGTGCCACACTGGTGGTGTTTTTCCATAAAAAGCCATTTTTAACAGCTTTGCTTACTTGGTGTAAGGAATTGACAGACAGTAGGTTTGGTTGTGATGGTAGGAATAAATTTAATCAATTTAATTATGAGTTTCTCTCTGAAGAGTTCTGGAGGAAAAGCTCTCAAGTGGAGCTGCTTTTGAGGCAAGAGGGGATGTGTTTGACTCCATCAGCCAAGGCTGTGAGTGTGGGCTTGGTGCTGTGCCAAATTCCCTCTTTTCCACTTAATTCTGGAGGAAGGAGATCCATCACTCTTACTGAACAGGCTTTTAGAGTCTCCTGGAAGTGTTTTCTGGCACTTCTCTCATCTCCCTGCAAGGCCCTTGGCTTGGAAATGAAAGGGCACAGCAGCATGTGGCTCTTTTTTATTTAAACAAAGATATTTTTTGTGTTTGTTCCATGCTAAAGGAAGGGATGATCTGCAGTTCAGCCAACCAACATTTCTGCACGGGGTTTTGGGAAGGAGGCAGGAGAGGGGGAAGGACCTTGCTCCCTTCAGCAGCCTGGATGAGCAGGCTGTGCTTCCAGCTCATGTGTGGAATTTTTAAATGTCCTTTACAAAAATTGCTCCAAAAGAGTTTGTGGAGTGGCACAGATATTTGTGGAGATAAGGGAACGTGCTTTTCTGCTAATCTGGTGAATTCCTGTGTGGATGGTGTTTGTCAGCAGTTGCTCTGAAAGACTGACAACACTTAAATTAGAATAAAAGAGATTTTTTTGTCTTCTTTCATGAAAACTATTGGGAAAAGAGGTTGCTAAATATCTTTACCAAACAAGATATCTGCTCTGGCAATGAGTAAATTTGCTTTAAGCCTTGTTTTGAGCTGAATAAATGACTTTATCATCTTAATCTGTATTTCACCTGTTGGTGATGAATTACTGCTCTCAATTATTAAGTTTTGATAGGAAGAAGGAATTTGGGAGCAGGAAAATCTCCAGCAGATCTTGGTGCTGGGCTCTGTCTGCTGGCTTAACATCTTTGAATTAATGGGGTTTAGTTACCAGGGTGAATCTTAAAATTCGTATTTTACAAAGCCAGGTTCTACTTCAGTGTCCAAATATTGACAATTTTGCCTTGGAATTCCAAGTCTGGGACAATTCTTGGCCCCTCAGACCCCTTTCCCAAACAGGGATAAGGCTCCTTCCTGCACAGCTACATCTTACTTTCAGTTCTCCAGGGCAGCTGGAGAAAGGAAACAGCAGAGCAGCACGTGGGAGGCGTGGGATTTCTTAGGAATGAATATTTGAGTCCCTTTATCAGCACACAAATTACTATTTTCCACCATGAATAGAACAGGAAATGATTCTCTTCCCAGCTCTGAAGTGGTCACAAGCTGCCTTAATTGCAGTCTTTCTTTATGCTAATTGAATTTACCCCTAGGAGAAAAAACAGCAGAGGTTTTAAAGCTTTTCTGGGGTGAATTTGATGCCCCAGCTCTTGGGAGAAGTGATCAGAGAACGTTGTTGACATTTATTTAAATTGCAGTTTTATTGTCATATTTCTCTCTAGTGACTAATTCCCTTGCTGAAGACTCTAATCCTTTGTTACCTTCTGTCATAGGGGAATAATTTATTATGTCTCACCACCCATGTTGTCTTTCCAATATTCTTCTCCCTCTCCCTTACAGTTTTTCTGACAAAAGTGGGGGAATTCAGTGCAGGACACGAGCTGTGGGAGTGGCATGGCTTTGTCCTGGTGTGATGGCCCTTTGCATTTTTTCTTCTACACACAGCAGTCAACATCATCTTTAAACGGCCACTTTAATAGAAATGTTCTTAGTTAGTTTGCTGCTTAGTTATTTTGTTGCTTAGGTTTTTTTTTTCACTCAGCCTGATGGTGCAGGTCTCCTGGCCTTTTTTTGGCTCTGTGTGTGCATCATTTCATGTTGATTTTCTCTTAAAAGTTTCCGGATTCCTTCAGATGAAATTGTGCTGTTTTTTGGTGCTTATTCATTGTCCTTTGTGCTCATTATTTCCTCCTGCTGCCCACATCAAGACAAGAGTTTGCCTACAGTTATCCTTGCAAGGAAAGCTTTTTCCCCTCAGTGCCTCGTTGTTGTTCAGTCATCACTGACATTTTAAAGGAACAAAGGAAGAAAATAGCTGGTGAGGGGAAGGATTTCTGCTGGGGAATCAGAGCTGGCTGCAGCTCCTTTTGGGGTTGGATGGCTGGAAGGATTTGACAGCAGGAGGAAAAGTGGTTTCTCAGGAGTGACAGGGAGAGCAGTAAGTGCCTGGCCTGGCTTTGGGATCTGCCCAAGCACAGAGAGGTTTTCATGGCTCTGTTGTGTCTGTGGAGTGGGGACAAAGCTCTGCTTGTAGTCGTTGTTGTTGGAAGGCAGCCGGTCCCAAGGGAGCCATCTCTGGGCAGGATGGAGCTGGAGTTTGCTCGGGGCTGCACAGACAAGGCAGCCTTGTGCAGAGGGGCTGATCTCTGCCCCTGCTGCCCTTGGGAAATTCCCTTGGGAAAGGGGGCAGCTCTGTTAAATGGGCATTAAATGCATTTAGTGCCTTAAGAGTATGGGAAGTGAGGGATTTACAGGGAATGATCTTAGAGCCTCTCTGCTCCTGACTTACAATTACCTGGTTCTTACCTTGGATTTGGACACCAGAGTCATTCTCTGCTTTGATTGTCAAAGATCCCTGAGCAGGTAGAATTTTTTTTGTCCATTTAAACTGATTTCTCCATGAGCCGATTTCAGCTCTTGAGTAGGACAGAGCGAGTTCCTAAGTCTGTTCTTGCTTTTAGGGATGCATGGATGGATGGATGGATGGATGGATGAGCATCAGTGGTTGCACAGAGCTTTCAGAAAGGAATCAAGAAACAACTGTGGCCTTTTAGAATTCCCAGCCCATTCCAATGCAGCTGCAAGCACAGGCAGCAGCTTTAGGGGTTAGGAAAGGAGAGAGAGCTGTGGATTTGCCTTGGCTTCCATTCTTCTTGCTACAAGTAATACTGGAAGTGCAACCAGAGGGATTTCAGAGAAATCTGAGGATAATGGTGCAGGTGCTGTGCCAGGAGCTGTAGTTTGACATTTTGCTCTGGAAATGCAGCACTGCCTGCTCCCATCCCATGGCTGGGGAAGGAATAATAAGCTCCAGCCCTCTGGGAGTTATCCTGTGTGTTATGGAGAAGTGGGATTGGGTTGGATGAGTCTCCAAAATGCGCCCTTTCCTCTGGAGAGTCTGACAGTTTGGTGGAACATCTTGCTCACCAGCCCTGCTCAGTTCTGTGGGTACATCTGGCTGTCCGTGGGCAGATCCTGGATTTTTGAAAAGTCACAGCATTCCGGATATGCCTGGGAGATGACTTTAATTTAACACCTGGCACTGCTTCAGGATTTAACTCTTGGTGCATCACTGCCCAGATCTGGCCAGTTCTGGATTTATGAGCTGAGCATTTTGTGTTCTGCTGGCAGATTAAAGAGGGAATTTGCTGTCAGTGTGATATGGGTGGGGGCAATTCTAGGGAATAGGTGTTAGGAGACAGTTCAGAATGTAGAGAAGGGAAAATAATATGGAATTAGAGCTGTCTGAATGCACCCCCTGGAAGGTGAATTCAGAAATGTGAACATCCAGAATACAGGAGCTCTCCCATATGGATATTTGTGGGCTGGAAGGAAAGGGAACATCAGCCTTCCCCACTTTTTCCTTCCATCTTGTCTCCCCTTGGAAGAGCCAAAGCTTTTTTTTCCAGCCTCTTCAGGATCAGCTGGTCATTAATTTCAGGTTGGATTTCAGGAATTCTGCTGTCTCTCCCAAAGTACTAATTCCCAAATATTATTTTAAATTTTGGTTGTTACAGCCTAAATACCTGCCTGCTAATTCCCTGTCCCCTTACTCGAGTGCAGGGACTCACATACATCTAACAGTGCACAGAAAGGTGAAAAACTGGGAATGCTCATAAAATATTGGGAAAATTATCTTTGAGGTGGTTAAAAGAGCTAAGAGCTGTGTTTGGGCCAGCAGAGCAGAGCACCCTGTCTGTGCAGGGGGAAGCTCTGTATTCCATGGCAGAGTCCTGCTTCCAGGGAAGTCAGAGGGCAGAACCCAAAAAGTCTTCACAGTCCTGAGCCTGGGGATTTAAGCTGGAAGATCAGGCTCTCTCAGCTGGGGGTTCCTGCTTCCACTGAGTTTATTTTTTAATAAATGGGGGAATCCTGAGCTGAGATTCCTATGGGAACTGGTGTGTCAGCAGCTTAATGAGGAGTCTGGCTACTAATTAATCAAGGGATATCCTGAGGAAAGCTCTGGATGGATCTGAGCACTAATGCATAGGGCACCCACTGGTTACAGGGGATGAAAACCCCCAAAATCATTATTTTTAATTATTTTTCCTGGTCCTGCTGCTCAGCCCTGCTGCACCTCCACAGTGCCTCTGGTGATGCTCATCCCATCGAATGAGCTGGAATGAATGACTCCATTCTGCCCAGCTGAGCAAGCAGGGGAGAGAACAGCACAAAGCAGAGCCTAAAATCCCACAAGTGCAGAGTTGTGGGTGTGAAAATCCCCATCAGTCCAGTGGTCCTGAACCTGGGATCAGCAAAGCTGGGTTGGGAAGAATCATCTTTCCTGGGAATACAGTGAAAAACCAGATCCCACATATAATTTTTTAGTTTATTTCATGGCACCAGAATAGGACTGAAATTTAATTTACTACTGCTTTTATGGCTTTTTCATCAACATTTCACCAGGCTGTTAAAAAAGCCCTGGAATTTATATTTGACATGAGACAACTTTGTGATTTATTGTCTAGGAATATTTTATCTCATGCTCTTAGAAAATAAGCTTTTTATTGGCTTGTATTTCTCAACCCCTGTCATGTTGTGGTTAGGGATGTTTTGTCCAGGCTGGTATTTGTTGGGAAATAAACTGGAGAAGATCCTAAAAAGACTTCTCCATCATCTGCACACAACAGAGTGGGGCAGTGGAGCCCCAGCAGCAGGAAAAGATTTTTTTTTCCAGCTTTTCCAGGAAAAGATTTTTGTCCCATAACACACTGATCTGATAATCCTTGCCATTACCATGAAAAATAAATTTTAGAGCTGATCTAGAGCTTTTCCACAAGAAAGTTGACAAATTAAAGGAAGAGATTTAAGGCAAAATGCTAAATTGGTCATGAAACACAACTTTGTGCTGTAACTTACACACTGGAAGTGGAGCAGTGAGGTATGAGGAGATTTGTGGGATTTTCTGACTCTGAGGAAAGTGTAATTGGAGATTTAAAGGTCTCCTGACAGATCTCTGCACATTTGCTGTGGTTAATCATCCCAAAGGATGCTGTGGGATATTGATGTCAGTATCTGTGGCAGCACTGGGGTGTGGGTGTAGGAAAGGGGATTTATATTTGCATCTTTCTGCTTTTCAACTTTTTTTTTTTTTTTCTGTAAGAATGAGCCACGTTACTTATTTCTGTCTGTTCCATCTGATATTTTTTGAGCCAAACTCGGAGAAGGGATGGAAATGTCCTCCACTCCCAGAGCTCTCACCCAAGCAGGATAAGAGAGGCCAAACTTCCATCTGCGTGTTCTGTCCCACTTGAGAGCTCTGTGAGCTCTTGTTTCTCGGGAAGTGATGCAGGGAGGGAGGTTTTGAACCGCCGTGATGGGAGGGCACAAATCCACAGGGAATTAATCTCAAATGTCACAGCTCGTGCAATAACTGCTTTTGCTGGACTGAGGCTCACAACTCGCAGTCTCCTACTGGGTAAAACTAAATGGCTTTGCACTTTCAACACTGAACATGTGTCATTCTGTTTCCCAGCTGCAGGATGTAGGTAGGTTTTCCAAGTATTTCCCTGGAAGTAGAAGCCTGTGTGCTGTAGCTGGGCTGCTGCATAAAGAGGCTGCTGTGCCCTGTAGTTCATTGGAGCTGCTCCTGGTCTGCCTCTTGCTGCAGTCACTTCACTCTGCACTGCTCTGTGTCCTGGCACAGTTTTCCCTGCTCAGAGAAGCAATTCCAGGTGTGGAAGTGTGCTGCTCCTGGTTTTTAGCCATCAGTGCAGTGAGTCTGTGTCACACCCAGCCCCTCCACCTGCCTCATCCTTCCAGCTCATTCCTTCCTGGGTGCTGCATTTTTGCTGCTTGTGTCTTTTCCCTGTGAGGGATGTCCTGTATTCCTTGTTTTCCCCACTAAGGTGTGAAGCTTTAATGCACTTCACAGAATCCTGGGATGGTTTGTGTAAACATCCTGAGAAAACAATTCGGAAAACTTCTAAAAATTACAAATAAAAAATGAAAAAAAAACCCTCTCATCTCTTCCTGTAACTCCTCACACAGGATACCACTTGTAAACGTGGTACTTGTATTATTTAATTAGTGACTTGTTGTCATTTTCTTTTGTCTTCACTTAGAGTCAGGATTAAAAACATGAAGGAAATGAATTTTCTCGTGTTTGGGCTTGGTTGTTTATTAAATCTTATCTAAAGTACAGAGAGTTTTGTAACACTTCTAGCTACCAGCTAAAAGCCAGCAAAATGGAGGTGAATTTAAAAGACAAGGTTTTTTTAAAGCTAAACAGTCCAATAAAGAACTAACACCTATATTATTTATACTTTTCACCCAATAACTAAACTCCTGTCACCCACAGTATAGCACTAACTATCCAACCAGAAACTACTACCTAAAATCATTAAAAAAAAAAGACAACACCCCAAATCCTCCGTCTTGTTCCATACCTATTGCTATATTGTAAAACCTTCAAATTCAAAACCCTTCATGTAAAATCACACACTTCTGTTTTAACTACACACAACTCTAACTCCATCACTTAAATTTGGAAGCCTTCTCCAAGGCCTTAAATCAAAACCAGTACTCTCCTGAGGGTCAGTGTCAAAAAACACAAAAAACTCAAAAATCCCAAGTTTCTAAGTTCCAGCAGGTTTGGGTTGGAAGGAATCTTAAAGCTCATCCCATTCCACCCCTGCCATGGACAGGGACACCTCCCACTATCCCAGGCTGCTCCAAGCTCTGTCCAGCCTGGCTTTGAGCACTCATAGACCTTCCTTCTGCAGCTGTGGACAGCAGGTAATGGATTAAATGTGGATTCAACCCCAGCTGGCTCATGCAGGTGTTTCCCCATGCAGGTTTGCCATCCTTTGTGGGCGGGTTTCAGAACAGGAGAGCATTCCCAAACGCATCCAGGCTGGATATGTTTTCAAGGTGAGTGGCCAGGAGGTGCTGGGCTTTGTGTGAGTATCAAACAACATTCATTTCTGCAGCAGGAAATTGGGAAAATTGGCTCCAGTTCTTCTTAGGGAAGCAGGAGATCTCAGAGGTGCCACGAGTGGATGGTTTGGGGTGAGGAGGCTGATTCCAGCCTTGCCTTTTGGGAGTGACTGGGCTGACTGTGCAGTTTTACACACAGTAGCTGCAGAAAAAAAATCTTGCAAATTAATTTAGGTAAAGGATGAGACTTAGAGCTTGAAACGTGGAATTATTATGTGGTGACAAGATACAGCACCAGCTTGTCTGCAGTAAGTGCCTGTGAACAGCCCACACCCTCCCAGGAAGCAGTTACTGCTCAAAGAGGATTTAATTTCCCTCAGATTCCCTTTTTTTTTTTTATTCCTATTATTATTACTATTGCTATGGTGCCTTGTGGATGTTCCAGGGGAAAAGGATGTACGTGGAACAGGCCACAGGTAATTGTTTCCCCATCAGCCTTTGGAATGATCAGCGAGGTTATGGCAAAGCTCTAGAGCAGGAATAAAATGCAAGGCAGCTGCTTTGTGAGTGTTTGCAGTAATTCCTGTCCTCGAGGCTGGAGAAACGCTGCTTTTCCTTGCTCACTGAATCCACTCTAAGAAAATTCAGGATCTGTGTCTGCAGCTTTACTGATTGTGACATTTAAATTGTGGATTTCTTCCTTTCCTCTTTCTCCACTGCTCTTCTCATGGGTATTTTATTTGCTTCTGACAAAGCTGTGACACTGCTGGTGATGCTTTCCCACAGGAGCACATTGATAAAGCCATTGCCCTGAAGCCTCAGGACCCACAGCTCTATTATCTCCTGGGCAGGTGGTGTTACCAGGTAAGAGAGTTTATTTATTATCACCTCCTTCAGGCCTCTGAAGAGTTCAGAGCTGCACCTTTGGGTTTTTAGTCACTGCTGGTGGCATGGGAGGTGAAATGGGTTAGGAGAAGCCCGAGCTGCAAAGTCCTTTGCTGTTCCCAGTGCTTTACTCGGTAAAAACAACATTCCTTCCATCCTCTGAGCACACAGGGTTGTGGCCAAGGCCATCTGAGGAGCTTCTGCTCACAGGGTTGGTGTCTGATGTGCTGCATGTGTCCCCCTGCCACACTGGCAGCACGTGCCAGCTGCTTTATGCTTCCTGACAGGGAAAAGCTTGGAGTCAGATGCCATCAATCAGATTTAGAGCCTAAAAATGGGAATAAAAGTCTGCAGTGACTGTTGCTGTTCCATTTGTGCCATTGGAAAGCACTTTGTTGGGAATGGGGCCACGGTGCAGAGATTGTGACTGGGATAATTGGCAGTGGGAATTACAGAGCAGCCCTGAGCTGAGCTGCTGGGAGCTCCTGGCTCTTTTCCTGTGTGGAAAAAGAATCTTCCTTCAAACTCAGCCTGGAGGTGCTGCAGCCATGGAATAAAGCCATGGATGGAGAAGTATGGTCGTGCTTCATCCTAGTCTGCATTGTTAGAATTATACAGGATTAAACAAGGTATTGTCAGAGGGAGGTGCTGGAGTCCCCGTCCCTGGAGGTGTTCAGGGAACGCCTGGAGGTGGCACTCAGTGCTCTGGGCTGGGTGACAAGGTGGGGATTGTCACAGATTGGCCTCCGTGGGCTGGGAGGGTTCTTCCAACCTAAGTGATCCCATGGTTATCTGGGGAAAGGGTTCAGCCTGCCTCTCCCAAGGAATCTCAGGGTGGGGAGAGCAGGTTCTTGTGGAAGGGAGGGCACAGGTGGGGACTGGTGTGGATGCAGCAGGGCAGGTTGGGATTTGGGACCATCCAAATCCCAGATGTCTGGAACTGCAAAAGCTGACTTGGGAAGAGGGAAACCACATCGGTTGAATTCTGTGGATAGTCTTGGATACTCCATGGGAATATTCCACCAGTGCCGAGGGGTTTGGCTTCCTCCCGGGTGCAGGAGCAGCTCCCAGGGACTGGGCAGGTCCTTGTTCCTGTGCTGGGGTGGGATGGATGGGCCAGGTTGCCCTTTTCTCCCTGCAGGTTGCCCACCTGGGCTGGCTGGAGAAGAGGACGGTGTCAGCGCTGTTCGAGGCCCCTCCCACGGCCACGGTGCAGGACGCGCTCCAGAACTTCCTGCGGGTATGGAAATCTGGGAATCTGCCAGGAGAGGGCATCACTGCCCTGCACAGCCCACACGGATGGGAGGGGGTGCCTGGATCCCTCCTGGTGCTTCCCATGGGACCTGGGTGGAAGGAAAGCTGGTGAGAGAGAAAGCTGAGAAGCATCAATTCTAGAACAGCCATACAAGAGAATGGGATGTTGAAAATGTCAGAATTACAGCCCCAAGTGTTGGGGATTGGTTTGGGGGGGTTGGTTTTCCTTCCTAAGGCTGCACAGTGATTCCTTGCTCTGTGCTGGATACATCTGGGCTGTGCTTCCAGGGCCTGGGAGCTGGGAGCTTCTCCCTCAGAATATTTTACTTAAAGCCTGGCTGACTTTTCCATTTCGAACTTTTCCAGACAACTGCTTGAAGGTTTCAGGGGCATAGTGCTTTATATATTTAGTAAGATTCTCCTGCCATCTGGTTTTTTTTCCTTTAAAAGCTTCCTGATATAAGAATTAACTGTGTCCTTGCATATCCTAATGTCTTCTCTTCCCTGTCACACCCTCCCTCTGTTCCTGTAGGTCGAGGAGCTGAGCCCAGGGTTTTCCAAAGCAGGAAGAGTTTACATTGCCAAGGTAACCACTCACTTCCTCTTTGTTCAGATGGTAACAAATACTTGTATTAAAAATCACCTTTGGCTATAAAGTGCTGACTAGTGGAAAACACTCTATGCAGGAGCAAGATTTTATAGGATGATATTTCCTTTTATCTTCTAAATCTTTTTAGGCCTAATCACCTGGTGCAGAGGCTTTAAAATTCAGGAGTTTTACCTTTGAGTCACCCAGTGGAGCATCCCTGGTTTTTAACAGATTAAATTCTGTATAAAGCAGGAACTTGGCAGCCATGGGCTGGAGGTTTAATCCTTCACCACCATGACTTCTGTGGTGATACACCAGAGAATCATGGGGAGAGGTAAAGGATAAAGTATTTTTCTTTTCCTGTCCATCAGAGGAATCTTGAGCCCTCTTGCTGAGGGATTTTTAGCTTCCTCTTCCTGGATGCATTTCATGGTCTCCAAATACCTCCAAGACTCTCTGGGCACACAAAATCTTCCTGTTCCCTGAGGGATCACTGTGCCTCAGCTTCTGGTCACATGGAGAATATTTCATAGCTATTTTGGGACCTGAGACTCCTGTAGATAATATTTATTACATTTTCAGCAGGCTAGGAAACGATGTGCTGCCAGCAGAGAGGTTTTGTGGAGAAAATGGTGTGAGGAAGAGAGGAAATAGCAACTGAAAATCGAAGCAGAGCTTTGAAAAGGGTGAAAACCACAGAGACACCTTCAAATGTCCAAGCAAAACCCGGTCTCCTTCCCCAGAATGAAAGGGAGTAAAATATATTCAGTATTCCAAGATCTGGTGGTGCTTCTGAGGCCGTGTGGCTGAGGATGCTGCAGTGCAGAGGGTTAAGAGGCAGGAACAGCTCTTTTGAGCAGTTGCCCAGTTCCATTTGCTGCCTGTTTTTTCCCATTTAACCCTTCTCCCGATGCAATTTTCTCTTCCCAGTGCTACAGGGACCTTGGGAATGCCTCAGCAGCCTTGCTGTGGATGGACCTCGCCTCAGAGCTGCCAGGGAACACCAAAGAGGTGACACTCAGCAGGGAGCAAAAGTGGATTGTGCCCCACAGAGAGGACAGGGAGCAAATCCAGAGGAGGGACAATAAGTTAGTTGGAGGGATGGAGCACTGAGAGAACTGGAATAAAGAAGCTCGTGGTCCCCTAATTGTGGCCTTCCAGTGACAGGAAAGATGGAGAGAGACAATGTACAAGGGTCTGGAATGACAGGAAAAGGGGGAATGGCTTCAAACTGAACGAGATTATGCTTGGATCAGGTATTAGGAGGAAATGCTTCCCTGTGAGGTGCTGAGGCCCTGGCACAGGGTGCCCAGAGAAGCTGTGGCTGCCCCATCCCTGGAAGTGTCCAAGGCCAGGCTGGATGGGGTTTGGAGCAGCCTGGGATAGTGAAAGGTGTCCCTGCCCATGGACTTTAAAGTCCTTTTCAACCCAAACCATTCCAAGACTCCACAATATCCATAAAAGCTGGTTAGGGGTTGGAGAAAAAGAAGGGAAATGGTGTTTTTAATTTGCTTTAATTTATCTATTTCCCTCTTGCGTTTCCAGGATGCAGAAAGTGAGAAGGAGCTTCAGGAGATGCGCTCAGTCTGGGAGGAATAATTTTGGAAACACTCATCCCACTGCAGAGACAGTAAAATTCCAAATGGATTTCACGATCCTGACAATTCCAAGCACACTTCATGGACAAGGAACAAGAGGTTACAGGAAAACACCCAGCAGCACATCCAGGAAAACATCTTGGAATGAATGGGATAAAATCGTGGTTTATTTTCCTTTGTGCAGCACTGCATGTGTTTGATTTTAGGGTCCCTAAAAATGTTACATTCCTGAAAAAAAGGGGAGAATGTGGGGAGTTACAGGTAGAGTTTGTGATATAAAAATATTTGTGGTTATATGTATATGGCAGATATACGTGAGATGTGTGGTATAAATACGTATTATATATTTTTATATGTGTGTGTATAAATATATATATATTTATTTATATATAATATATATATGCACATATATATTTTTTATCACTCACTCTGCCTGTTGGAAAGCCTTGCTGGTGAGCTCCCAATTCATTCCTTGAATGGAAAACTTGAGCCAAATTTTTTCCAGTTTATTTGTACTCTCTTTTCTGTAGTAATTAATGGAATCAGTTGTAATAACTCATAAATGCCTTTTTGGGAGATCAATTTCCATGTGGGACCAAGGAACTTTTCTGCACAATCCAGACTAGATTTTAAGAGGTTCATTAGTCAAAGAAATGAGGAATAGGATTTTAAACTTCACGATTTTCTCCCAGTGAAGTTTCTGTTTTCTCTCACACGAGGCTGAAAAAAACTTCTGTCCCTTCAAACTGTGCTGCTGGAATTTGTGAAGTAGTTCTTGATCAGAGAACAGGTTACAGGAGCAGGAATATCCTGTGGCAAAGATGATGTTTCGCTGTGATGATCCTCTGCCACTGACCAGATTAATTCTCTTCGAATTAATTATCTCCTGGACTAATGAGGCGGCGCCGAGGAGGTGAAGCCAACGACTGACATTCCTCTTGCAGCTCCTGGGGACCAAACAGGAACAGGGAATTGTGCTGGATGCTGACACAGATGGGGAAGGAAAGCGTGTTGTGGAATTCCCCACATATTTATCAAGCTGATATCCCTTAAAATTCCAATGGCAGCTACTGAACACTAATTCCTGAATGAATGTCTTGTTTCATGCTGGGGTGGTTGTGAGGGGTAAAGTGATGAGTGTATGAGTAAAACATTCCTTAAATGTTTCCTGTTTTTTTTTTTGCCTTGCACTGTGTTGGGTTTGTTGCTTCCTGAAATGAACACTGAAGGGGGAAAGTGCAGCAGACTCCAGCATGAAAAATTCCTGGATTGCAGGCGTGGATGCTGCAGGGCTGGGTGACAGCCTGGGGGCTGGCCAGGGCACAGACCTGGGGGAGGTTTGGGAGGAACTGGATGGAGCCATGGGGCTGTGCTCATGCCTGGCACCTTGTCAGGAATGTGGTGGCAGCCCCGGGAGGTGACAACTGGGCCACTGTCTGGGACTGATCCAGGCCAGGTCAGTTTTTCCCTGTGAGGGTTGGCCCCACACGCTGAGTTTAAGCAGGATCAGGGTGACAGATGCTGCATTTTGTGCTCCCTGAGAGTTTCTGTCTCCCCTAGAGATTTCCTGCCGGGATGTGACAGGGATCAGAACAAAACCCGCAGCTCCTGTGGGCATTGCTGGCCTTTGTCTCTCTGTTGTGCCATCAGCCTCTGGGAATTTGCTGCTGTCACTGCCACTGCCCCTGCCACTGCCACCCCACCTGGGGGCTGCATCCTCCTGGCAGCCCTGGCCAGCCCCACACACGAGCTCCAGTGGTGCCTCTGTGCCGTGGTGGGAGCATTTGCTGGGAATGTGCCTCATCCCTGGGAGAATCCTTCTGTTCCAGAGCAGCCAGAGAGAGATTTGGGCTTGTCAGTTTGATTGCAGAAATCCCTGAAAAGAAGAATAACAACGAGGTTTGTTAAAGCGGTGCTTTCAGACGCCACCTGTCAGTCTGTGCTTTGTGTTGGAGGTTGTTGTGTATTTGCACTGCAGGGAATGAATGTCCCCTTCCCAATTCAGCCCAGCAGATCCCAAAGGCTCTTACAGGAATATTGATCCTTTGCTTCCCTTTGTGATAACTTATTCTCCACCCTTCCCTGAGCCATTCCTTGATTTCTTCTGGAGAAAACCTCAGGGCAGAGGCAGTTGGCAAAGGAGCCCAGAGCTGTGTTTGGAGCTGCCCCAGCCTGGCACCATCCCCGTGCAACAGCCTGGGCAGATGGGATGAGATGGAGCAAAATCCCTTCAAGGAAGAGATTTTCTGCTGTGCAAACCAGGCATGGGACAGGCAGTGAGCTTTGGGAATCAGCTGATTTCCCCCAGGAATGATCACTCCCATCAGCATGAATGACAGCTGCCCACAGCTCAGGATTCACCCAGCCAAAATCAAGAACAAAGGTTGGTTGGAGTCTGAGAACTTGAAATAACTTTGAAAGAGAAGAAATCATCGTTTTCTTCTTCCTTCCTTTCTTTCAGACGCTGGAATTGCCTCTCTGGATGTGTGCTGAGCTCTTGCTGCAGGGCACTGTCAGGCTTTAATGGCTGTGACTTCGTGTTCTCCTCACTGGGAAACTGGAAATAATTGCTAATTAATTAATTGAATAAACGTTTTCTGAAACCTTTCCCCTTTGCTGGTAGATCTTCTCTTTCTGCCTTTGAATTTACAGCTGTTCCCTGCTGTCATTTGCCCTGCCTGAATTCCTTGCAGCTCCTAACTGGGAAACCTGGGGTAACTTAGAGGGGACAGAGGTGACATTTTTAGGGGTAATTGAGAGGGGACACAAGAATTGTTTGTGTAGGAAAACGTGAGGGAATATCAAGGGGACCGAGGTGGCATTTTTAAGGGAAAAGTTGAGGTGATGTTTAGGGGAGAGGATGCAAATTTTTAGGGTAGAAAAGAGTTAAGATAATATTGTACAGGAAGGAATAATTTGTGTAATCAAATAAAAAAATCTGTAATCTGTAGGGGACAGAATGTATATTTTGGAGTAAAAATTAAGTCCTCAGCAGTAGACAAGGAAAATTTTGAAGGCAAAACTTGACAAAATCTCAAGAGTTAAGAATGAACACCGAGGGAAAAATGGGGTGAAAAGTAGTGGCCATGTAGAGAAAATTTTGAGGATAAATCTTGACAAAAACTACATGATAGAAAGTAAATAATGAAGGAAAAATGAGGAGAACAGTAGTGGACAGGTAGGGGAATTTAGGGGGGCAAAACGCTAAATAATCTAAAGGTTGAGAATATTTTTAGGTAAAAATGAAGTAATAAGTTGTGGACAGTTAAAGAAAATTTGGGGAGTAAAACTTGGGAAGATCTGCAGGGCAGAGAATGAAAATAATGAGGTAGAAATGAAGTGATCAGTAATCAACATTAGGTAGAATTTAGGGGGCAAACCCTGAGGTAATTATGTAGGAACAAGAAGTGGTTTTTGGGCAAAAATCTGATTAAATTTGTAGAAGACAGAATGAACATTTTGAGGATAAAGAGACATAAACCCGTGCGGTTCTGGTTTTAAAACCTAGTTAGTAAATAGGGGACAAAATAGACATTTTGGTAAAAAAATCAGAGTTAATCTGTAAAGGAAACAATGGATATTTTGAGGTAAAGAGGAGGTAATCAGTATTGGGCAGGTAAGGAAAATTGAGGGGGTAAAATATGAGATTATCTCTAGGAGAGGGCAGGAACACCCTGAGGTAAATTAAGGAAATTGCTGTGGACAGGTGGGTAAATCTAGGGATAAAACTGAGGGAATCTCCACAGTAGAAAATGAATATTTTGAGGCAAAAATGAGGTACTCAGAGGTGGAGAGGTAGGGAAAATTTCCTGGGTAAAATCTGAGGTGATCTGTAGCAGAGAGAATGCACTTCATGGGGTAAACTGGGGTAATCAGTTATGGACAGGTAGGGAAATTATGGGGGAGGAAAAATTGAAAGCATCCGTGAAGTAAAGAATAAAAATACTGAGGTGGAAATGAGGAAATAGGGTAGGTAGGGAAAATTTTGGGAGTAAGGCTTGTGGTAATCTCCAGAGTAGAGAGAGAATGCTTTCTTGTAAAAAATTAAGAAATCAGAAGGGGACAGAGAGGGAAAATTTTGGGGGAGAATCTCAGGGAATCTCAAGGTGAGGGAATGGCTGTTCTGAGGTGAATTTGGGATTTGCTGTGTCCTCCTTCCTTGGCAGCAGCTGGCAGGGAAGGGAGGAGGCCTGGGGCAGGAGAAAGGCACTGTGGGCAAAGGAACCTCCCTGGCATCCCCAGGGCACCTGTGGGGCACAGAAGGGACACGCTGGGATCAGATGGAGGTGATGGGATTGTCCATGTAGATAATTCCATCCATTTGGCTGCTGAAATTTCCCAGCCCAGGGCTTTGGCTGACAGGGCAGCACAGAACTCCAGATTTGGAGTTCATCTTTGCTATTTTAGATGAATTACAGCTACAGCCCTGAACTCCCTGCTGAATTCCTGCTGGAATAATCTCACAGTGCCTCCTGGAGTGTGGATATTCCCATGCAGAGCCTGTTTAACACCAGCGGTGTCAGGAGCCAGCAGAGCTTCCAAAGAAGCTCAGTGGGATCAGGACAAGGACAGGTTTCTATTCCATAGAATTTGCTATTTATAACCCTCATCCCCCAGTCCCACCCATGTCCCTGGGGGGCACTTGACAGAGTTCCCTGGAATTCAGCAGATTCCACCCCTGAGCTCGGGCTCCAGTTGATATTTTTGGGCAGGAGAAGGCGCTGGCCAGACGCACTCCTGGCCGTGCTGAGGCAGCTCCTGTGCCCACATCCCTCCCTGCAGGAGCCGAGTTCATTCCAGAGCCTCAGGAGTGGCCTCTGGGAATTCTTTTTTCTGAGGAAAGAGATGCACATCCCTGACTTCAGGGCACCTGCAGTGTGACCCACCTGTGAAAGCTTCCCATCAGTTCTGTGGTTCCAGCTGGCTCCCTGAAAAACTCCCAACTTAATCCAGACAAAACTTCATCCACCTCTAACCTTTTATTTTAAGGCATCTTTTGCTTGGGATTTAATTTCTGCGAGGGAAAATCCCTTGGCTTTAACCCTGCTAATGGAGGATGTCCCCAGGCTGGGAGGGAAGGGATTTGGGGTGGCTGGGACATCCCTGGTGGCTGTCCCCTCGGCACACGGTGGGGACCCAGAGGAGCTTTACCTGTGTAAAATGAAGATGACATCCTGGTCCAGTGCATTCCCAGCAGGATTGGACACTCCTGGCCAAGGTGACCAGTCCATGGAAGTTGCACCTGTGACTCCAGGGGGGATTTTTCAATTGGATTCTTGCAGATTTAATTGGGCAGAAACTCCAGTTCGTTTTGACACCTCTTGTTTAAATGTCTCCCTGCTGGAAGAGGTCAATTAGGGGTCTTTACCAGATTGCCAGAGGCAGGGAAGACCAGCCAGCATTCCCTGAACTTCTCTCTCACTTCCATGTCCACCTGCAAGCAGTGGCCAAAGGCCAGGAGCCAGCCCAGGACAGGCTCAGAGATGAGGCTTCCAACCCAAAATATCCCGTGATGATTCCATGATCTCTCCCTGCATTAATTTTGCACCGTTCCTTCTCAAATTTAAATTCCCGAATTTAGATTATTTATTGAAGGATTAATTTTAAATTATTCCAGGAATATAAAGGGGAACATCAAACATACAAGAATCATTCCTACATCCATCAAATCATTATCATTTGGAAACCTATTCCCACATCTCTTTCCTTGTTTAGTTTTCCTGGAAATCAGTATGATCCCACAGTTTCTCAGAGCCATCAGCTGGGATTATTGGAAGGTTTGGTCTGTCAGAAATCCAGGGGAGTTTACAACACTTGTTCCTCTGCATCTTTATCCCTTACCCAGGTTTCCTCTAGAATGGTGTTGTGGGAGAACTTTGGAATTACTAGAAATGGATCAGATTTGCAGTTTTTCCCCACTGTTTTTCAAATGTTTTGAAATTCTTAGAATTACCCTCACATGTGCCCTAGAACACTGCTGAGAAATGATAAATCAGAGGAATATCGAGGAAAGAGAAAACCACATCCAGCAGCAGCCAAAACAATCTCATTGCTGTTCTTACCTGGTCTCCAGGTGCTGCTGCCAGAGCTCCCAACAGCCCTTGCCATTCCCGAACAGGAGCTGTGGAAGACATTCCTGCTCTCCACGAGGTGAGGAGGTACTTTTGGATATTCTTTGCTGTGGAATCAGACACAGCCTGTAAATGATCTTTGTGGTCCCTTCCAGGCCAAACCCCCCCATGATTCCATGGAATGATCAGCACCTATCCCAATTCCATTCCAGAAACATCCTCTCGCTAACCCAGAACTTTCCTTTTTCTGCACCACATCAGGGATGTGCTGCCGAGTGAGTGCCCTGGGCAGGGAATGCCTCAGCATTCCATGGGACACCTCAGCTTTCCCCGGGATGTCTCCGCATTCCCGGGATGCCGCTCCACGCCGATCTCGCCGTTCAGCGCCGTCCCGGGCTGCAGTGCCGGGCCCTGCCCACGGGGCGGCAGCACCGGGCGCGAGCAGCCCCGCCCGGTCCCGGTTTCCAGGTATCCCCGTGTCCCGGTTTCCAGGTGTCCCCGTGTCCCGGTTTCCAGGTGTCCCGGTATCCCGGTATCCAGGTGTCCAGGTATCCCCGTGTCCCCGTGTCCCGGTTTCCAGGTGTCCCCGTGTCCCGGTTTCCAGGTGTCCCCGTGTCCCGGTGTCCCGGTGTCCAGGTATCCCCGTGTCCCGGTGTCCCGGTGTCCAGGTGTCCCCGTGTCCCGGTATCCAGGTGTCCAGGTATCCCCGTGTCCAGGTGTCCCGGTGTCCCGGTGTCCAGGTGTCCCCATGTCCCGGCCCCGCTGCTCCCCGCACTTTCCGCCGTTGCCGCTCCCGGCTCCTCGCCTGAGCTCCTAAGGCTGCGGCGTTTCCCGGCCTCGGCCCCAGATAGAGAAATATATTTGTGTTTTCAAACCCTCTAGCTCCGTAATCAGAATTCCTTACAGTCTATATCTGTAACACAGCAGATACAGGGTTTTATTTCAGAATCAGATTTAAATGCATTAAAATTTCTCAGAATGTACAAAAATGGGAATATTTGCAGATCTCAGTATTTTACACACAAATCCCTCATGAATTTTCTGGCCTTTTGGGGCTATAACCTCCTCAGTCAGGTCCCCTCACCCCTCACTCACCTGGTCCCCCACCACACTGGGCTGTGCCAAGCGACATCATCACCCTCCAGACTCCTCCACCCTCTTTTTCCTCTCTGCCCAAAGAAGGCACAAAAGGAGTCCAAGTGCCCTCCCTGGCCAGCAGCTCGATGCTTCCACAAAGTCTTTTCCACATGGACATCCACCAAAAAATGGGGGAAAAGTCAAGGCAGGGCAGGGCAACCCTAAAAGGCTTCTGTCCCACAGGCCAGTGGCTGCCCCACGGCACAGGGAATGTCCCTGAGGATGATTCCTTGTCCTAGATTGTCCCATGGGACACTGCAAAGTGTCACTGCCCTGCTCAGTAACCACCAAACCACGTGTGTTATCCGCAGCATTACCATCCTGAATCCAAATCCAGCAAAGATTCCCCATCGCAGTTAAATCCAGCACAGCACCCAGCACACCCCCATCCCCTCTCACCTCGAGCTGGACACCTCCAGAAGGATTCTGTGAGGGACAGGGCCAAAACTCCTCCTACAATCCCAAAAATGAGCAGGCTCTGCCTTCTCATCACCTCTCAGCTGGAGGACCTTGTGACAGCAGGATAGGAAACCAGTTAGATGGGAATTTCTCTCCGTTATTCTGAGCTGCCTGTGCCTGACGCAGGTATTGTCCTTGAATTGCTTTCCCAGCAGGGTCCAGTGTGACCTTCTCCACAATTTTTCTTGGTACTGAAGCTAGATTATCAGGGCTGGATTTTCCTGGAAAAGTCCAAGCAAGATACAGCTGGAAAATGCCCAGCCAGCAATGGAGCTCCTCAGGCTTCCAGGACCTTGGGTGGAAGATTGAGGGGGTTCCTTCTGGGATGAGTCCCGTACAAGATCCCATTCATGGATACTGAAGTGGTCCAAGCAGTCCCCAGTGATCCCTGTCACAGTGCAAGCTGGCTTGTAGTGGCCAGTTAATTTGGCAATGTATGGGAGAAGCAGCCTGGCCTGATAGACAGGCCTCCAGGGAACAGAGATAGGACGGAACTGGAAACAGACAGGGATTTGACCCAGTAAGTCCCAACGTAAGCTGCAGGAACTATTGGTCAGAGAGCTGAGCAGCCTGAACCTTCAACCAATCACAAGTGCTTACCTGGGAACATTAAGAAAGGTATTTAAGGTGAAGTCAGAACAATAAAGGGCTTTTTGTCACACAGATCCTCAAGTGCTGTGTCTCTGTATCAGGCACAGTGCCAGTCAACGTTACAATCCCAAATGGAAAATCACCGCCCCTCCTCCCCCGCTGGACACACAGATAAAGGGTGGCTGTGGGAGGGCAGGTGACTGGAGAAGGACACTGGGAACAGCTAAAAGCAGAGAGGACGCCCAGAGAGCAGAATTCCCACAGGACTCTCCCACCCTGAGTGGTTCAGCTGACTCCAGGAGATGTTTGGCGTGGCTTTGGGCATCGGGGTCCTGCTGGCCCTGGTGGGCTGCGCAGCCACCGAGGGCTGTGGTGAGTGTCAGCCGCCCACGGAGAAGCAGGAGAGACCACAGATGGGACACAGGATGGGACACAGGACCCTGGTGACCTCTCCTCTCTTTCCAGTGGCCCCGCAGGACATGGTCTCCCAGCTGCTCCAGCGCTTGGAGGGATCTGTAAATTTTGAGGAGGCGGCAAATCCCAGTGTCCTGCTGGCCATGAACCTGGCTGGGGGGGACAGCGATGGTCCCACCCACAAGTGGCTGCTCCATGAGATCAAGGAGGAGGTGGTGAGGAGAGCCCAGAAAGGTAGGGAGGGAAAGAAGGAAAGGCAGCAGCTCCTGGGGGACCAGGTTTCCACCTGTTCTTGGGGTGCCCAGCCCAGCCCAGCTGCCCTCTTGTCCCCACAGGCATGACCTCAGGACAGGTGGCTCTGCACGTCCTCGCCCTCCTTTCCTCCTGCCAGGATCCCCAGCGTGTCCATGCCCTGGAGCAGACACTCGACCTGATCCACGTCCTGCAGCAGAAAACAGACGAGGAGATGGCCAAACTGGGTTTGTTGGGATCTGGGGGCCTGGGGGGTGTCACTGTCCCCACACCCTGTCATCTTACCACTCTTTGCTTTCAGAGGCCGAGGGGGTTCCCAAAACTACCCTGTACAGCGTGGGCCTGGACACCCTGGCCCTGTGCCTGGCGGAGGCAAGCGGCGCTCAAGGGCCATCGGTGGCCCTGGCCAAGCAGGTGCTGAGCCCTGAGAGCCACATCTCCGTGGGTAAGGAACCCCTCTGCTCCCACATTCCCACTCCTGGGGACTATCCCGAGCCTTGGTGGTGACTCCAGGATCCCACAGACACCCGGGCCATGGTGGCACTGGCGCTGAGCTGCGTCTACAACTACGTGGAGCTCCAGGATGTGCGGGAATTGCTCCAGGAGGCCCTTCGGACAGTGAGCAACAGCTTCCTGGATGAGCAGGAGAGGAGGAATGGCATGATCGGGAATATCTACAGCATGGGGCTGGCCCTGCAGGTAGGGGAGGTGCCAGGGGAGTGTGGCTTCATGGCCACCTGGTCCCATTCCCAGCTGTGTCATTCCCACCCTCTCCACAGGCGCTGGAGGCCACAAGGAAGTTTTACGCCCCACGGAACTGGGACTGCACCCAGGCCTTCTCTGTGGTGTATGCCCACGACTACCAGCAGCCCATGGCCATAGCCCAGGTGCTGCCAGCCCTGGTGGGTAGGTCCTACCTGGATGCAGCTGGCCTGGACTGCGCTGCCACCAAGGATATGTCCCCAAGCCGACAGTTGCCCCTGTCCCCAAAGCTGGGGACACACGGCATTCCCAGAGGTACGCTGATCCCACCTGGGGTCCCCCAGACTCTGCAGGGATGATATTCCCACCCTGTGCCTGCTGGGGGTGTGCCCAGTGCCCACCCTGCCGCTCTCTCCCTGCACAGCCTCCATCCAGGTGCATTACTCCATCACCAACACGCTCCAGGGAAAACACTTCCACTACTCCACCACAGTGACAGTCCCAAGTGGCTCCACTCTGCTCCAGGTGATGGAGGTGGCAGCAGAGGAGAATCCCCAAGACTTTAGGTGAGAGCCAGGGTGGCTTTGAGGATGGGATTTGGCATTTCCCCACCCAGGCCTGAGCCCCCTCAACTCTCCCACAGTTTCCAGACAGAGCAGACATCCTGGGGTCCCTTTGTGACCTCCATCCACGGGCTGGCTGGCAGCGAGGATGACAGGACCTACTGGCAGTTCCTCAGTGCTGGGAATGCTCTGGAAGAAGGTGAGAGAGAGGCCCAGGGATGGGGGTAGGGGGGATCTCCATGTCCCAGCCTCACTCATCCCTCTGCCACAGGGGTCGGAACCTACAAACCACACAACGACGAGCACATCCAGGCTGTCTTCAGCACCTACTGAAACCATCAAGATACCCTGGACACCACCATGGAGCAATAAAGTGCCATTCCAGCATGTCCCTCTGTGTGTGTGTGTCCCTGGGAGGAAACACAGCTCACATCCCTTTTGTCTTCCTGCTTAACTCCATGAGCTCAGCTCCTCTCCTTCTCTTCCCCAGCACCACACACAAGCTCAGCCTCACCCAAACTCCATGGAGCCAACTCCCCCCTGCACATCAACAAAGCCTTTCCTCAGGAGCCATGGGCTTCTTCCTGTGGTCACATTCCTGTGCTTCACTTCAACCTATCCTGATCCCCACACAAACTCTCATGGCATTAATCAGATGCAATTACCTCCCTTTGATTCTTACTACACCAATTAGCATCAGCCTCAGGCCACCAGTTGCATTTCCCCCCCGGAAATCCACAGGGGGTGGCCTGCAGGGGTTGCAGCTGATTCCAATCCCAATTCAGTGACTCCATCCCTGGCCAGGAGTCACCAGCACCTCCCAGTTGGGTCCCAACTGCTCTCCAGCCAGCCCCATTCCCTACTCCCACTGGGCCTTGCCCAGCCAGACCTTCAGCCTGCACCTGCTCCCAGCTGGACTCTTCCCACCCAAACCATTCTATGATTCCACAGACACCGTCTCCAGGAGGAGCTGGGAGGGATGGGGATCCAAACTCTTCCTAACAGCTCAAAATCAGCATCCATCACCTTCCATCATATCCAGTGCTCGTGATCTTATCCCAGACATCAAATTAGTCAGACAGGAGCCACCCATCCTCAGCCCATGGTGACGGTGCCACCCTTCAGGTCCTTCCGTGACCACACAGATAAACTGGCACAATGTGGCTACACCACAGCAGGAGTGGACAGGCAGGTGACCTCAGGATGGCACCAGGAGCAGATAAAAGCAGGAGGCACAGCTGGAGAGATGAGTGCCCGTGGAACTCTGCTGCCTGGAGTGGATCAGCTCTCCTGAGGACAGAGGATGCCCGGCATGGCTTACAGCATCGGGGTCCTGCTGGCCCTGGCAGGTGCCATGGTCACGCAGGGCTGTGGTGAGTATCACTCCTCCTGCAGTGGCAGCACAGACAGACCGGTGACACTGCAGGGGGACGAGTGGATGATGCACAGGGCTCCTGCTGACCTGCCCTCGGTGGCTGACGGGTGCCAGGCTGCAGTCGCCCACCACCACCTGATCCAGGAGCTGCTGCACCGCATGGAGAAATCCGTCGAGTTTGACAAACCACCGAACCCCAGCATCCTGCTGGCCATGAACCTGGCTGGAGCCACCCACGGCCACGTTCACAGCTGGCTGCTCCAGCAGATAAAGAAGGACGCAGTGGAGAGAGCCCAAACAGGTGGGGAAGGGACACAGGGTAGGGGAGAGGGTGTACATGATCCCAGCAGACCCTGTACTGCAGGCTCGGCACCGCCAGCTCTTGGGATGCCGCGCCCAATCCCACCACTCTGTCCTCTTGTCCCCACAGACATGACCTCGGGACAGGTGGCTCTGTATGTCCTTGCCCTCCTCTCCTCCTGCCAGGACCCCTGGCGTGTTCATGCCATGGGGAAGACCGTCAACCTGATCCCCATCCTGAAGCAGAAAATGAATGAGGAGATCAGCAGAAACGGTACACAGGGACATGAGGGAAGGACTGGGGGATGTCACCCTTGCTGCACCCCGTCAGCTCACCCCTCTTTGCCTTGCAGTGATCACCTGGTACAACGAGAGCCTGGACATCCTGGCCCTTTGCCTGGCGAAGGAATATGACATCCAAGATGCAGTCAAGGCTGTGGCTGAGAAGCTGCTGAAGTCTAGGAGTTGCCTCTGTGTGGGTAAGGGAACCCTCCAGCCCCCCTGTGTCCCCTCTGCTCCCAGAGGTGTCTCTGGGTTGCTGGCAGTGACACCGGGATCCCACAGACACCCAAGCCATGGCGGTACTGGCGCTGGTGTGCGCCTACAACCACACAGACAAGCAGGATCTGATCCATGATGCACTAAAGGTGGTGACCAACGATTTCCTGGATGAGCAAGAGAGGAGGAATGGCATGATTGGGAATATCTACAGCATGGGGCTCGCCCTGCAGGTATGGAGAGGGGCTGTGGGGTCACAGTTCCTCTCCCAGGCTGCTTGTGCCACCTTCCACCTCCTCCGCAGGCTCTGGAGACCTCGAGTGAGTTTTACGCCCCTCGGAAGTGGGACCGTGCCCAGGCCTTCAGCGTGGTCTACAACCACGACTACCAGCAGCCCATGGCCATAGCCCAGGTGCTGCCTCCCCTCGTGGGCAAGTCGTACCTGAACGCAGGTAGGTGGGGCTGTGCTGCCATCAACGGAATGGCCCCGAGCCAACCGCTGCCCCTGTCACCAATGCCGGGGACAATCGGGGTTCCAACCTGGAGCCAGCCCCGTGGGTATGACACTCCTGCCCTGTGCCAGGTGGGCTGTGCCAGGTGCCCACCCTGCTCCCCTCCCCGCCCACAGATGCCATCACGGTGCAGTTCTCCATAACCAACACGCTGAAGAATTACTTCCACTACTCCACCTCGGTGTGTGTCCCAGGTAACTCCACGCTGCTCCGGGTGATGGAGGTGGCAAGGAATGAGAAACCTGACGTCTTTTGGTGAGAAACAGAGGCTGGGAGAGAAGGGGAAGGGCTTCCATCTGCCCAGCCAGCTCTGAGCCCACTTCCTTTGCTGGCAGCTTCAAGATAAAGAAGGAAAAACTGGGTCCCTTTGTGACCTCCATCCACGGGCTGGATGGCAACAAAACAGAAGGGACCTACTGGCAGTTCTTCAGCTGCTGGAGTCCCCTCCAGGAAGGTGGGCACTTGGAGGGGTGTAGGGCACGAGGGGCTTTACTTGGGGGTCTCCATGTCCCATTCTCACTCATCCCTCTGCCACAGGGGTCGGAACCTACAAGCCTAAAAACTGGGAGCACATCCAGGCCATCTTCAGCATCTGCCGAAGGCACCAAGAAACCCTGGACACCACCATGGAGCAATAAAGTGCCATTCCAGCATGTCCCTCTGTGTGTGTGTGTCCCTGGGAGGAAACACAGCTCACATCCCTTTTGTCTTCCTGCTTAACTCCATGAGCTCAGCTCCTCTCCTTCTCTTCCCCAGCACCACACACAAGCTCAGCTTCACCCAAACTCCATGGAGCCAACTCCTCCCTGCACATCAACAAAGCCTTTCCTCAGGAGCCATGGGCTTCTTCCTGTGGTCACATTCCTGTGCTTCACTTCAACCTATCCTGATCCCCACACAAACTCTCATGGCATTAATCAGATGCAATTACCTCCCTTTGATTCTTACTACACCAATTAGCATCAGCCTCAGGCCACCAGTTGCATTTCCCCCCCGGAAATCCACAGGGGGTGGCCTGCAGGGGTTGCAGCTGATTCCAATCCCAATTCAGTGACTCCATCCCTGGCCAGGAGTCACCAGCACCTCCCAGTTGGGTCCCAACTGCTCTCCAGCCAGCCCCATTCCCTACTCCCACTGGGCCTTGCCCAGCCAGACCTTCAGCCTGCACCTGCTCCCAGCTGGACTCTTCCCACCCAAACCATTCTATGATTCCACAGACACCGTCTCCAGGAGGAGCTGGGAAGGATGGGGATCCAAACTCTTCCTAACAGCTCAAAATCAGCATCCATCACTTTCCATCATCTCCAGTGCTCGTTGTCTTATCCCAGACATCAAACCATTCAGACAGGAGCCACCCATCCTCAGCCCATGGTGATGTGGTCCTTCTGTGACCACATAGATAGGCTGGCACCATGTGGCAGTGCCACTGCTAGTGTAGATATCAGGTGCTCCAATGGAGATGACATTCTTGCCCTGTGCCAAATGAGATGTCCTGGGTACCCAGTCTGTCCCTCTGTCCCCTGCTAAATTCCATCTTGAGGCAGTTCTCCATCACCAACATGCTCCACGGAAAACACTTCTGCTGCTCTGCCTCAGTGGTTTCCTTCTTTGCTTTTAGTAGGATTCACAGGGTTCATTTTCTTCACATTGTGTGGCACAGCCAGGCGTTTGGATTCAGGATGGGAATGCTGTGGATAATACAGAGGTAGTTTGATGGTTGGTGAGAAGAACTTTTCTTCCTCCAGCACTCTGCAGTGTCCCATGGGACAATCCATGTCCCTGGCATTGTCAGCCAGGAGCTGAGACCATCATCCTCCTCCTCATCACTGTGTCCTACTTGGCTGAGAATCTTTCCATCTGTTCTGCCCCAGAGGGCCACCAGTGCCCACATGGAGCCCCTCAGCCTTGGGGTGCGGCGGGGCTGTGACGTCACACAGGTGTCCCACCCGCAGCACTGTGACATCAGCACGGTGTCTCTGCAGGACATGTGCCACCACCCCCTGGCTCCCAGTGCGGCCACCATGGGACATGGATGAAGCCATGAGTTTCCTGCTCCCCACGCTTGTCCTGCTGGTGGCCACTACGGCCGTCCTGCTGGCCACCTGCATTTGGAAGGTGCGGAAGCGCCTCGGGAGCCGGGCCAGGAGATCCCGGCGCGGGCGAGCGGCCCCGGGGGCTCCGGGTTCACCCCCGGCTGAGGAGAGCCCTCCCCAGGGCCCGGCTGCCCCCGGGAGCCCCCTGTACATCCCCTGCGGCTGCGGCCCCGGCTGCACCCCCTGTGCCACGGCGGCCCAGGAGCTGCAGGACCTGGTGACGCCGCTGTGGCCCGGGGTGTCCTTCCCGCGGGACTCGGAGATGTGGCAGCTGTCGTGGGAGGACCTGGAGCAGCTGCTGGAGCGAGGCCACCTGCCCTGCTGCGCCTCCTCCAGCTCCTCTGGGAGCCCCCAGGGCCGCTCCAGGAGCTGGAGCCAGACAAGACCCCTGATCCGTCGGAAAACATCTGCCACTGGAAAAGCCTCCGTCCTCCGCAGAACCTGGTTGAGATCCTCCACTCTTCCAAGAATGTCCATTCCTCGGAAAGGCTCCCCCCTTCCCATTGAGACCTTCTGTGACCTGTGCTGTGCTCTAACTGGAACCTGGCCTGTTCCTGCCAAGCAGGAAGTGTCCTGGAGCCGCCGGTGCCCAATCCACGGCTCCCAGGATCCCGTGGCAGAACCATCAGGACAGACTCTCCGCACGCTGCTGGACAAGAGACTCCGGCGGCAAAGGCGGCTGATCCCATGTTCAGGATGCTCCCCGGAGCTGGCTGGGAAGGACAAGGACAAGGAAGATTTCCACACCGGGGATATTTCTAGCCAAGACCTCCATCCCTGCCAGAGCCTCCATGAGATCTGCTGGACTCCAGATGGAGAAGCCCACACGGACATTTCTTCCTGCTGCCTCAGAGCCGTGGCTAGGCACAGAACTCACCAGATACCCACGGCCAGCAAAAGCCTGGAAATACAAGTGGGAGCCCAAGCCGTTCCAGCAAGGCATTCCCAGCAGCAAGTGTCCCTGAGCCGCTGGTGCCCAGTGCACGGCTCCCAGGACACTGGAGCAGCGGCACCGGAGAAAACGCTGCGGGCAGTGCTGGGCAGGAGGCTCCAGCGGGAACGGCAACACCTCCTTTTCAAGGGAGCTCTCGGGAGGTGGCTGGCACGGCTCAGGGCGCAGCTCGTGGCAGCAGCTGACACATTCTGAAGCGTTCTTCGTGCTGCATAAATTTGGGGTTTCCCCAAAAACTGTCTGAGAGCTCCCACTGTTCTGCTTTCCACTGGGACAGGGCTCCTTTCTGCCCAGGAGCTGGGTTGGGATTCAGGATGGGAATGCTGTGGGTAACACATGGTCCAGCTAGCTGGAAAACTGGGATGAAGAAGTTGAAAATTCATTTAATTAGAACTAAGAGGTGGAAAAGCCCCGAATCTCCCATGCCCTCTTTGATTGGCTCTGCTGGGTTTCTAGCTTCCCACAGCACTTGCTTCTGGGATAAAGAGTGGAACTGGAATCCATCTGTAATAATATCAGTATCAGAAGCAGTGGGAATCTTTGGAATAAGAAATGGAGGAAAAATGGAGTGAAATACCACAAAGCACCAGGTAGGGAAAGAGTGGTGGAAAAGCAGCTGGTAAATTTCCAGACTTATTTCCAGATATTATTATTTTAAAATAATTTTTTATCCCTCCACCACAAAACCATACCTGTACCTATGAAGATATCTGGATATAAAAGAGGAACACTTAATTTAAGAACTTCTGGGGGAAAAAAAATTATGGATTGAAACACGTAAGAGAATCCACACCAAGGAAATATAAATCCCAATTTTAGCAAGATTAATGGATAATAAATATTAAATATAATTTCCCCACAAAACAAGCTAGCTTATTTTCCAAACTGGCAAAGAGCAGACTCATAGATTTTGGATGTCTATGAAGCATCCAAAGAGCTCAAAATTGGAATTCTTTGTGTTCCAGACTGCATTTGGTTTGTTGGGTGCTATGGAATTCCCTCTAAAGCTGGGATTTTCATTTAAAACTACGGTTTAAGCCACTTCTCTGGAGAAAGAGAAACAGAGTCTTTGTGTTCAAATTTTATTCTGAAAACAAAACCCATCCTGTGGCTCTGACAAGCAAAAAACCTATAGAAAATACAGAATAAAATAAAAAGTTTTCATTCCCATCCTGGGAATGTAAGAGTGTACAACACGGAAAAATGCCTCTGGAATTCAGGGACTGAAGAGGCTGCAGTTCTAGGCTTATGGATATTTTTCTTTTCAAGCATTTCTAAGCAAATTTCAGGCCGGGACAGCTGCAGTCTGGGCTCAGCTTTCCTTGCATTATGCATTAAAAGCGGGCCAGGATATTGCTGGAATTGAGAACACAACTAGGTTTTGAATAAGGAGTGACCACAAAAAGGGAAGGAAAAACCTTCCTGAACTCTCTTGGGTTAAAGGGAGAATTTTACCTCATTACTTGAAGCCTCCTTCCCAATTCCAGCTTGCCTTCTACTCCTACCTTTCTAGTTTCTGCTTGCATCTACCTCTTCTGGGATGGATGGGATGAGGCTGAAATCTAACTTGTCCTGAGTCTGCTCTGCAGCTGTTCAGCTTTGGAATTCTGAAATCTGGGAGTGTTTGTGCCCAGAAGCTGCTCCACTCTGCTGCCCTCATCCCTTCCTTCCCAGCACTAGCACGCAGCACTGACACACAACTGCCATTAGGCTAAAATTCCTCATTAAGCCCCCCAAAACCCCAATCCCAGAGGTCTGCGGGCACCCAATCAGGTTATTTTGCCTTTTTAGTCTTTGTGGCCGCGTTGCCGTTGGGCTTGGAGTTGGTCTTGGCTTTCTTCTTGGCCGATCCCTTGGGCTCCGGCTCCTTGCGCTTGGCCGAGGTGATGGACCCGGTGACCTTGAAGAAGTCGTCGAGCCGGCCCTGGGTGCTTCCCTGGCGGCTCTTGCTCAGCCTCCTGACGCCGTTGCGGATGCGCTCCTCGTTGAACTGCTTCTCCCCACACATGAACTGCACCAGCTGCTCCTCGTCGGGCTCGCTCCACTTCAGCTCCACGGCGTCGGGATCGATCACGTCGGGCTCCAGGAAGAGCTTCTGGGCCTCCTTGTGCAGCCAGTTCTCGGGCAGGGGGTACTTCTTGGTGTCCAGCTGCTGCACGATCCTCTCGATGGATTTGTGCTCCCGGATGAGCTCCACGGCGCGCTTCGGCCCGATGCCGCGGATGCTGCCGCAGTAGTCGCAGCCCAGCAGGATGCACAGGTCCACAAACTGCTCCCAGGTCAGCTGCAGATCCTGCAGGATCCGGTTCAGGTGGAACTCCTGGATGGGCAGCTTCTTGGTCTCGCTGGCCGTGAGGTGCCGCATCAGCACGGGGCTGCCGAAGGTGAGGCAATCCATGTCCTCCGTGGCGGCGGCGTACACCTTCCCGGCCTTCACCAGGGTGGCACAGCTGGCCTCCGCCTCTCCGGGTGCCTCCACGTAGGGAATTCCCATCAGTGTCAGCAGCTTCTTGCACTCCTGCGTGTGCTGTGGGGTCACCTTGACCAGCCTCTTGCTGTACTTCTCGATGTTCTCCTCCTCCCCGGCCTCCTGCGCTTCCTGCAGGTGCTTCTCCGCCTCGGCCCGGCGCTCCGTGCGCTTGGCCAGCTCCCCGGATTTCAGCTGCGGGGGCTTCCCGTCGAACACGTACACCGGCTTGATGCCGTTCTCCACCATGCGGATGGTGCGGTAGAACATTCCCATGAGGTGGCTGGTGGTCTCCCCGTCCTCATTCTGGAGCACGTCAGCTCCCTGCCGCACGGCGATCAGGAACTGGTAGATGCTCATGGAGGCGTCGATGGCCACTTTCCGGCCGAAGTAGGACTTGATGTCGTTCTCCCGGATGGCCCCGGGAGCCACGTCGGCGATAAGCTTGGCCAAGCCATGGATTCCCATCCTGGGAGGGAAAATGAGGATGTTGAGAGCAGGCTCTGAAGCAAAAAGAGCAGTGCTTCCTCTACAAACCATCACTCCAAGGGCTGTGTCCTCTACTGGCAGCCTTTATCCCGAATCCTGCCTCAGGCCACCCTTATCCCTCACCACGCCCCTTCGGTCCATCATTACTCCCCTTCCCATCTGCCCCTCCCATCCCAATCCTCCTCCCCAGAATTCCATTATCTCCACCATTACAACCATCCAGACCCCATCACCTCCCCATTCTCATCTTCTTATTTCTCAGCTCCCCAGGCCTGCCATCAACCCCTCTTCCCTCCCCCTCAGATCCCCCGTTTCCCCTCAGCCACCACTACCCCCTCAGGGCCCTCGTTCTCTTTAAACCACCATTACCCCCGGAGACCCCCGTTCTCCCTCAACCGCCATTACCGCCTCACAGCCCCCGTCTCCCCTGAGCCGCCATTAATGTCTCAGAGCCTCCGTTTCCCCTCAGACCCCCGTTCTCCCTCAGCCGCCATTACCGCCTCACAGCCCCCGTCTCCCCTGAGCCGCCATTAATGTCTCAGAGCCTCCGTTTCCCCTCAGACCCCCGTTCTCCCTCAGCCGCCATTACCGCCTCACAGCCCCCGTCTCCCCTGAGCCGCCATTAATGTCTCAGAGCCTCCGTTTCCCCTCAGACCCCCGTTCTCCCTCAGCCGCCATTACCGCCTCACAGCCCCCGTCTCCCCTGAGCCGCCATTAATGTCTCAGAGCCTCCGTTTCCCCTCAGACCCCCGCTCTCCCTCAGCCGCCATTACCGCCTCACAGCCCCCGTTTCCCCTCAGACCCCCGTTCTCCCTCAGCCGCCATTACCCGGCCGCTCGCGCGCCGCCGCTCCCGCGCTCCGCCGCCGAGCCCGCCGGGAGCCGCCGCCAGCCAATGGGGAAGCGGCTCGCGCTCGCCACGCCTCGTTCCCGCCCTCACTTCCACTTCCGGCGGCCGAAGGGGGCGGACGTGCGGCGGCGGCAGCGGAGCCGACGTGTCGCAGCAGGAACCGGCGACATGGTGAGTGTTGGCATGGGGGGACCGGGGGATGTCACAGGCGGCCCAGCCCCGCTGAACACCCTCTGTGTCTCCTCAGGAGCTGGAGGCGATGAGCAGATACACGAGCCCGGTGAACCCGGCCGTGTTCCCGCACCTCACCGTGGTGCTGCTGGCCATCGGCATGTTCTTCACCGCCTGGTTCTTCGTGTATCCCCGCGGCTGAGCGGGCGGGGGGTGCCGTCTCCTCGCTGTACCTCCCAATCCCGGATTATCGCCCTAATTCCCGGGCTCAGGGGAGCGGGTGGGGGGCCCCTGGCCTTGCTGTGTCTCTGTTATCACCTTAACTCCCGGCCTGGCAGCTATGAGGTGACATCGACCAAGTACACCCGGGACATCTACAAGGAGCTGCTGATCTCGCTGGTGGCCTCGCTCTTCATGGGCTTCGGCGTCCTCTTCCTTCTGCTCTGGGTCGGGATCTACGTCTGAACGCCTCGGATGGGGGACTCGGGGAAGCTCTTTTTATATTTCTTTTATATTTCAAGGAGAAAATAGGTATGGTCTGCGACAGGCAGTGACCCGCAGGTGAATAAAAGTGGCTCTGTGTGACACACCAGCCTGGGGACTGCTGGTTTGTCTCTTCTTTTCTTTTTTTTTTTTTAACCTGGCTTTTCCAAAAGGCTTGTATAGAACTACGGGAAGTCTAAGGCTGGAAAAGCCCTCTAGGATCACCCAGTCCATCCACTCTCCAGCATTGCCAAGGCCACCACTAACCCGTGTCCCCAAGTGCCACAGCCACACAGCTTTTAAATCCCTCCAGGGATGGGGACTCCACCTCTGGAGCCTGTTCCAGTGCTCTAAAACCCTTTCCACGAAGGCATTTTTCCTAAAGCCCAACCTAAACCTCCCCTGGTGCAGCCTGAGGCTGTTTCCTCTTGTCCTGCCCTTTCCCTGGGAGCAGAGACCAATCCTACCTGGCTCCACTCTCCTGTCACAGAGTTGTCGAGAGTGAAAAGGTTCCCCCCGAGCCTCCTTTTCTTCATACTGAAGAAGTATTAATTTCTTAATTCTTCATTTTATTCATACAAAATCCAGGTGTTTTGGGATATGCCAGGTGTTACCCCAGATTTCTGTGCCGTGTGTGTTCACCGGTGTTCCAGTGCCACCTTGTGTCGTGGCTCTGCAAAATAAATCCTGAATCTGCTTTTAATCCCTCTGCCTTCTTTGCCATCGCATCCCCTCAACGTTTTTTTGGGAATGCTGTGCCTGTTCTTATCCCTAACTAGGAATTTTGTGGTTTTGGATGTGCCCTTCATTAACTCCTGAATTAACTGCCTGGCCTAGAAACAAGGAAACGATTTATGTGTCTTCAAGAGGCAGACTGGAATTTTAGCCCAGCTTTCAAACCATTCCACTTCCAAATCACACATTCAAGCCCAAGTTTCCTATTTGGGAAGATTTCCTTCTGTGGACTTTTGGATCTTTCTGGATTTGAGCCTGCCCTCTGATGTGAGCAATGAGAGGTCAGAGGCAGATTTTCCTTTCTTTTTCCTTCCTTTTTCCTTTTTTTTTCTTCCTCCTTTTCTTTGTCCTTCTGCTTTCTCCTTCCTTTTCCCATTGTCCATTTAACCTTTCTTGTCTCTCTTATTTTCTTCATTTTTCTCCTTCCTTCATTTTCCCTTCCTAATTTCTTTCCCCTTCTTCTTCCTTTCTTTCTCCTTTTTATCCCCATTCCAAAGAACCATAACTGGGCATATCCACAAACTTCCACTGACTAAAGACTTGGAATTTCCTCCATCCATGGGCAGTTTTACAGCCATTCACCTGAGTTACTCCCTAGGATGGGAGGAAAACACCAGGAGCCATCCTTGGATACAAAGCAGTATTTATATATTTTATTCATATGGGCACATTTACCTCCAGCATAAAACAAAGTCTAAATAAGCAAAACAAAACAAACAAACAAAAAAATCCGGCGACTCAGCCCTCAAATTCAGCAAAATATAAATATAAATCAGGAAGAAAAGAGGGAAACCACGCTTGTTCCCCACAAATAAAAACCAGAAATCAATAATAACCTGCTACAAATGCAACTCTACGAACTGGCTGGCAAAATACAGTGATTAAAGCTGTGGCAGCAACATTTAAACCAACAAAATTAGTGCTTTACGTGGTGGTTTTTTTCCTTAATTCTTCCAGTGGTGCCATAGTCTCTATTTACAGGCTTTAAGCTCCAACAGTAGGACAGAAGAGTTGGGAATTTGCTTTTGAAACAACTCCCAAACAGCCTCGTTCTGCATCCTTTTGTCTTCCTTCCTGCCAGGAATGTCTCTTTGCCGCTGGATAAGGGAGGGATTTCCCCAAGCTGGAGAGGTCGGCTCAGAATTCCCTCGGAATTCCCTCCGTCCCACGCAGGGAAAGGCCTGATTGTGAACTCTCTTGGTACTGATTGGGGACAGGGAAGGGGCAGAGATGTGTTTTGGGGGGGAAATCCATGCAGACAGCTGTTTCCACGGGTCTGGAAGCAATTCCATGACTCCTTCATTTTATAATTCTGAACCCCTTTGGAGCTCGGTGCTGCCTTGCTGGGAAGCGGCCGATGGATGATTTTTATCATGGAATCCTGGAATGGTTTGGGTGAGAAGGGACCTTAAAGCCCATTTGGTCCCACTCTTGCCATGGGCAGGGACATCTTCCACTAGTCCAGGCAGCTCCAAACCCATCCAACCTGTCCTGGAACACTTCAGGGATGGAACATCCAAAACTTCTCCGGGCAACCTGTGCCACTTTAAGACATAAGGTACTATTGACACTCAAACCTTCATCCTGAATCCCTGTCCTCTCCTGATGCCAAGGATTGCTGCCAGCTCCATGTGGGTAGGGCTGGCTTTGGCACTCCAGGAATTGCCACATCCCAGTTAAACCACCCAGGCACCATTTCTGAGGCAGCATTTGGGAATATATGTGGGAAAACACTGCTCCCTGGGGCTGTTCCATACGGAAAAAGGCACTACAGATGTTTCCAAGCCCTCAGGCACTTGGTTTGTTTGGGATCTCCCTAAATCCCATGGCTGAGCATCCTGGGGACACCTGAGAGATCCCAACTCCTCCTGGGCCACCACTGATTGATTCCTTCCCTCTGGAGTGGGGTGGGATGTACTGGGGTGTCTTGGCTGACGGGGGAGTGATTGCAGGTTCTGGTCTCCCCAACATTCCCTGTTTCCTCTTCCAGGGGCTTTTATCCCAGCTTGGTATCACTCACCTGAGGAAGGATGTGCCAGCCTGGGCCACTGATTGCCAAGGGGACAATAAACCTGCCAAGGAAGTCACTTCCCAGTTTAAAACGAGGAAAAACCACTCAGGGCAGGTGGAGGGAAGAGCACTCAGCTACATCCAGGTGTTTCCTTCCCAATTTCAGGGAAAAACAGAGACTCCCATGCTTGTGCAGAGGTATTCCCAAGCCTTGGGGCATCCTGTTGTCCCACCAAGCTTCCAAAACTTTTGGGAAGTTTTTGGAAGGGTTTTCGAACTGCTTAGCTGCTCAGAATTCCCTGCTTGCCCACTATTCCCTGCTTCCCAGCATTCAGTGGATTTTAATAACTATAACTCAGCGTTTCCAGGCCTTGAAACCTCCCTACAAACAGTTTTTGGGGGCAGATGCCAAATCCAAGTGACATCACCAGGAATTTTAGGGCTGCTTTGTTGGGATAAGCTCAGGAGGAGGATGACGGGGGATGACAAAAGCAGATGTGCCCAGGAACCATCGCTTTACCTGGATAAAACCCATCTTTGTTTTTCCAGAGTAGCTTCAGAGTGTCTTTAGGATCAGCATGTGGCATTCCCCCCTGACTTGTTTCCTCAGGGAAATCCATCTTGGAATAACCTGGAGGTGGCTGAGCCTCCAGGAATGCAGACAACTCCTTTGTAGACGGGGAGGAGGAAGCACAGGGAGCCACTTGGCTTTCCCATAGGACACACGTGGTTCAATGGGGTCGGAAGGAAATTCCCGGGTTTTTTTTACGGCTTAAACCCCATAAGAATTCAGTAGTTTAGCAAGTTAAGTTCTTGTAACAGTAAAATATCCCAAATCCCCCCAGCACAACTCTGTGAGGGCAGCTGCTGCCATCCCAGCTTTTGGGAGAACACCACCCCTCTCCCGAGGCAGAGATCCTGCCTGGACACGGATCCTGGTGTTCCCAGGGACTCAGCCTTGCTCTGCAGGGCTTTGCCAGTGCTGCACATCTGGGCAGAGGTTGGCATTGGCTCCAGAGCTGACCAGGCAGCTCCGCACACGCCGCTTCCAAGTGGAGATAAATGGATCCCACCACACTTGATGTGGGTAAGTCCCGGTCATTTGTCACCCCCTGCCTTGAGGACGAGTGTCCCCAGCTGTGGCATGGCCTCAGCAGCAGCTTGAGTGGGGGTTTTATCCATCCTGGATGTCCCACATGGATATGGGATTTAAGAGCACAAAGAAGAGGGGGGGATGATGTCGAAGCTGCTCCTTTTCCGGTTGTTCCTAGAGGAACGTGTCCATTGGCAGGTCCGGGAGTCTCTGGGAAGTCTGTGGGAAGTGGCCCTGGGCCAAGCAGAAGGAACAGCAACTCCAGTGTATGACTTCCAGTAGGTCCAGGCACAGCCATCCTTTCCAGGCCAAACTCCAGCATTTGGCTCTTGGAAAGGGCTCCAGTGTTGAAGCAATTCCAGTGTTGTGAAGAACTGATGTGGAACATCTGGGAGCACCAGGATGGGGCTCCTGTCCATGGAAGGAGCATCCCTCTGCGACATGGCAGAGCTGTCCATGCTCAGTCTGGTGTCATGCTTCCAAATACAGTGTTGGAAGGGGAGGGGGAAGTGACGGAGGACACAAACACCCCCATTAGGGAAGGAGAGGGATGTGGGATGCTGGGAATTGGTGCGAGGTCCCCCCCAGGAGCCACCACAGGTCTAGTGGTGGCCTTTAGGTCCTGTGTGTGCTGAGCTTCAGTGTCTCCAGCCATCACCATTCCAGCTCCAGAGCTGCCGCAGGACACGGGGATGAGGTGGGGCTGGGGGCCAGCGGAGCAGGGAATTCGGGAGGCTCCCAGTGGCACCAGTTCCCCTCCTGTCTCTGAGCAGAGGGCACTGGTGCTGCTGGGACTCACTCACAGAGCCAGTAGAACTGGAAGTAATAGTCAGTGAAGAGGTGTCCCAGCTGCTCCAGGGAAGTGCTGCAGTCTGCTCGGCCCTGGGAACGGGAAAAGCAGCTTAGAGAGGGCAGAATTCAGCCTGGATTATGAGCTGGAGCAGGGACAGATCATCCTCCTACCACCCACAGGACTGTGGGATGCTCTTGGTGCTAAAGCTGCATTTCCCACATTTCATAAATGCCACATTTCTCTCCTTCTGTGGGCCACGGACAAGCAACTCACCGGCTGTGCCACTCGGAAGTGGTAGGAGAACTCCCGGAAAGACAGCATCACCAGAGGCCAGCGGTGGGTGGTGTCCTGGGGAAAGGAGAGGAGATAAAATCAGGGATGAGCTTGGGAGATGTTCTCCAGGCTGGATCTGTGAGGAAATCCACAGTGCTGTCAAGTGAACCCATGGATGTTTCCCAGAACACAAGTGGGATGAGGAAGGGCTCTGGGAGCTGGGGGGGCTCAGCCTGGAGAAAAGGAGGCTCTGGGAGGAGCTTCTGGCTCTGCACAACTCCCTGACAGGAGAGGGCAGCCAGGTGGGATCAGGCTCTGCTCCCAGGGAACAAAGGACAGGATGAGAGGAAACAGCATCAAACTCTGCCAGAGGAGGTTTAAATTGGATATTAGGGAAAATTCCTTCATGGGAAGGGCTGCCCAGGACAGCAGTGGAGTCCCCATTCCTGGAGAGATTTAAAAGCCGTGTGGATGTAGCACTTGGGCACATGGTGGCCTTGGGAGTGCTGGGGGAATGGTTGGATTTTTCCAACCTCCTTGATTCCATGTGTATTTTGTGAGCTGTCCCCTTCTCCCTACCTGTGCATCTGTGGAATCAGTCGAGCTGTTCCCGCTCACAGCATCCTGGCAGGGATCACTGGACACAAGGCCACAGAGGGAGATGGACACAGCGGAGGAGGAGCTGGGAAGAGAGGACACCATGAGAGCCTGGAAGGAGGAACACGTGTCCCTTTCCCATGGAGACACTGTGGCCACATCAGCCACTCCCGGGGCTCCCAAAGGATGTGATCCATGGGCACTCACTTCATCTCCAGGGTCAGGTTGGTGTTCACGGCCGTCCGCTGGTTCACAGGGATGCGGTAGCTGAAATTCCCAGTCCTGGGAACACAGAGAGAGCATTAGGTGTCACCAGGCTGTGGGAAGGCCAAGACAGGAGCCAAAATCCCTGGCAGGCTGAGAACTCAAAGAGGAGAACTTCCCAATGTCCCAAGGACAAGCCTACCATCAAACACAACCCCTGAGGGAAAGCTGGGAGCACCAGCTCCTCTTCCCATGGAGCAGCATGAAGTGATGGCAGGAAACACCCAAGAAAATCTTAGAAAAACTCCCAGATTTTCCTATTTGCTGCTCCCACAGTGCTGCTGCCACTGAAGTGACACCAAGGTGCCACCAGCCAGCCCTTCCTGCTCACCTGCAGGCATCAGCAGCAGCGCAGTACTGGGAATGGATGGCCAGGTTGATCTCCAGGATCCGGACGGATTGCAGCACCGGGCTCGGCCCTGCTGGGGAGAGAACAGGATGTGTAGGAACAGCAAAGGCTGGAAAATCCCAAAAGCAGAGGCTGGAATGGAAAGAAGATGGGATGCACGTACCATCCGTGCCGGGCTGCTCCGTGCGCGGCCGCTCGCTCACCGGCTGCCGGAGGCTGCGCTGCTGCCGGGAGCTGCTGCGGGAGAGCGAGAGGTTGGAGATGTACTTGGATTTGCCCTGGATGTGGGAGAAGGGGGAGGAGGGGCTGGCATTGGGGCTGCCGAAGCTCTGAGACCTGTCAGGAGTCTTTGGCCACTTGGTGTAGGAGGTGGATTTCCCGGTGATGCCCCTGGATTTGGCTTTGATATTTGTCACCGGCAGGAGGGAGGGCTGGCTTTGGTCTGCGGAAAAACGGGAGAGAAAGTTGTGCTGAGAGGCAGAGAGAGGCTGGGAGCACTGGGATCACCCTGTCCCCATGTCACCTCCTGATGCTTCCCAAGTTGCCCACAGAATCTGTGGCTGCCCCATCCCTGGAAGTGTTCCAGGCCAGGTTGGACAGGGCTTGGAGTGACCTGGGACAATGGAAGGTTCCCTGCCCATGGCAGGGGTGGAACTGGATGGGATTTAAGGTCCCTTCTGACCCGAAGCATTCCAGGATTCTGTGCTTCCATTCCCTCTGTGCCCGATGGAGCTGGTGATGGAATGAGGAGGGAATGAGGTCAGACCTCCAGGTAGGGCTGCTCAGGTGAGCTGTGCCTGGTGAAGCTTCCCATGACTTTTTGCTGGCAACGTGGGAAGCTCCAAATCTTTTCCAGCCCCCACATTCCCCTGGCAACAGGATCCAAACTGCACCATGTGGGCAGAGAAGGCTATAAAGGATATATCCAAGGATAAGGATAGAAGGGGTATAGGCTATTAGAGAGCTTCCAAAGGAGTGGAGTGAGAAGGATGAAACATCTGGAGGGGAGAGGGAGCTGGAATTGTTCATCCTGGAGGAGACCTTCTCACAAGGAGCAGGGCAAGGGACACGAGGTGACACAAACCTTGGAGATGTCCCAGCATTTGTGGGAACCTGGGCTGGCCCTCACCTGTCCGGTTGGTGACATGGGCAGGGCTGGTCTCCGAGGGGACAACGGATGAGATGTCAGTGGGAGCAGCAGAGCAGCACGTGGAAAAACAGGGAGGGCTGAAACAGGCCAGCACACCACCACCAGGAATGCCAAGGGCTACTCCATGCCCCTCATCCAGGACTGCAGGGACACAGGGAATAAGTCAAGGGATGGAACCCGGTGTCCTGCAGCCCTCCCATGAAACCAGAGCCATCCCAATCCATCACCCACCGTGCTCTGGGGGGCTCCTGCTGCTGGCTCCCTTGGATGCAGCTGTGGATCGCACTGTCTGTGTCTTGTCAATGTTCTGGCTTGACCTGGAATGCAGGAAAAGATGCTGGAAACCTCCTGGATGTGGATAATAGGGTCACTTGTAGGAGGGGAGAAAAGTGGCTGCAGCAGGAGGATGGGAAGAGGAACATGGAGTAAGTGGAGATGTGGAGGAGAACAGAGTGATCTGGGAAAGGCAGGAGAAGGGCACAAGAACCGTGAAGACAGCAAGGAGAGCTCAGAAATTCCACAGGGAATCGTGTGGCAGTTCCATGTCTGGCAGGGAAAAGTCCCAGCTGGTTCAGAGGACACCAGCAACCCTCCTGGAATATGCTGGAACAGGGTGTACATGGCAGATGTGGCTCCCATCAGGAATATCCTGGGTGAATTCAGGTGCTTGGGAATCAAAAGGCTGCAAGCTCTCACCATTCCCTAAGGAATGCTCCTTATCCCCTGAAGACAGAACTGTTCCTCACCTTGTTCCTTAGAAAAACACACAATCTCCCCCCTCCCCCAAATTCATCCCATGGAATTCCAGGTGTTTCACTGCAGCTATCCAAGACCTGAGCTGAGGACACCACAGGCACCATCTGAGGATAAGGGAGATGGGAAATGGAGGGAATCTTTCTCCCAGGTCTGCAGAACAAGGAGCACTCCTGGACACCTGTGTCCATGTCTTACCTGTCCCTGACCATTGCTCCAGGTTTCTGTGGGATTAACGGAGCTTCACTCATTTAGAGGAATTTAAAAAAACACTTTGTCATCTCCAATATTTGTCTAATTACAGGGATTTCTTTTCCAAGTGAAGAGACTCAATGCCAGTCTCCCAAAGGGAATGTGGGCACAAGCCTCTGGAGCTTCACTTTCATCCCAGTCTAAATCCAATCCCTATCCCTCATGTTCCTCCACTGCCTCATCCCTTTTCCTTACACAGCTTTATCTTGTTCCCGCTCTCCCTGCAGGATGCAATTTCTTCATTTATCCTTTGATCAACTGATTTTTCCATCTCCTACTCCTAATTTCCCTTCCCTGACAAGATCCATAACCCTTCCTCCTGGAATCCCACTGGAAGTCTCGCATCCTTTTCTCTGTTTTTAGTTTCTTGGTCTTTCATGGTGCAGGAAAAAAAAAGAGGAATTCAATAATGAAATAATGAAACAGGCACATACCGTGGACACAGAGCGACCGGAATTCCGGGACCCCCGTGCCGAAAGAGGGCCAGGAGACAGGCAGTGGGTACAGCAAAGTAGCTACAGGACAGTGCAGGGAGAACAGGAAAGTGGGAAGATGACCAGGAAGACAGGGAATGAAAGAGGATATGGAAGATAAGGGGAAGGAAAAGACGAAAACGGGGAAATTGAAGACAAAGTGGAAGGAAAATGGGTTGGATGAGAAATGCAAGGAGGAGAGGAAAATGGGAGAGGGAAGAGAGAGGGAGAAAAAGAGACTCATTATCAGGTTACACGAGCTCCCAAAGCTGATCCAGCCCTGCTGCACCAGTGGGATGAGGCTGTTTTAGTCCAGCTGGAGGCATCCAAGGAACATTCAGCACATCCTTACAGGACATTCCCTTTTCCTTCTCTACTCCTCGCTTCTTGCTCCAGATAATTCAACTGCCATCAGACCGGGATGTGTGGCTGTGCTTGGCAGGGTTTGCAGCTCTGGAATTGTGCTCATCAATCCCAGTTTCTGTGCTCCAGCCTCTCCCAGGTGACCTGATCCCTCCCAGCCATTCCCAAAATACCCACCCATCGATGTCCACGAGATCCTCCTCGCTGCGCAGGCTCAGCACGTAGAGCGTGGACATGGACACCACGCTGGAAAAGAGAGAAGGGCAGGATGAGGAGGAGCAGGGATCAGTCTGCTTCCACAGGATTCCAGCCCAGGAGAAATGGATGCCCCATCCCTGGAAGTGTTTGAGGCCAGTGGGATAGTGGAAGTTCCCAGCTCATGGCAAGGGGTTGGAACCAGATAAACTTTAAGGTCTCTTCCAATCCAAAGCATTTCAGGATTCTCTGGAAGAATCCACAGCCCCTCGCTGCACACCCCGTGGATAGATGAGCTGGAGAGAGGTGATGCAGCAGCCCAGGAGTGGGGTCTCACCTGAATGCCATGATGATGACCAGGGCAATGATGGTGCCCTGAAGGAAGCGCTGGCTGATGCAGGCCTGCTCCGGGACAACCGACGGAGACTGCGAGGGAAAAAATCCTGGATCAGCTCAGGACCCCCTGGATCAGCTCAGCTCCCTCACTGCTCTGGTCCTTGCATGGATCACCCCCAGCCCATCCTGACCTCTCTTCCTGCCTCCCTAAAAATCCTGAACTCGCCAAGTTTAGAAGTCATTTAATGTCTCCATTAGGAGATGGAAAGGAAGATCATGGGAAAACTGAGGCTGGAAAAGCCCTCTAGGATCATGGAGTCCAACCCTTCCCCCAGCACTGCCAAGGCCACCACTAATCCATGTCCCCAAGTGCCACATCCACACGGTTTTTAAAACCCACCAGCAATGGGGACTCCACCACTGGAGCCCACTCCAGTGCCTGACAGCCCTTTCCATGAAGAAATTCTCCCTAATATTCAGCCTGGCCCTCCCCTGGAACAATCTGAGGCCGTTTCCTCTTGGATAAGGCAGGGAGGAGAGCCTGATCTCTTAGCTCCAACCTCCTTCCAGGGATTTGTGGACAGTGAGGTTCCCCCTGTTCCTCCTTTTCTCCAGGCTGAACCTTCTCTGCTCCTGGCACTGCTCCTTTGGGATCCATCCCTTACCTTGCTGGCGACTTTGTGGGGTCTCTTTTTGTGGGGCACGCTTCCTGCCCGGCTGAACTGGCTCCCAGTTTGGCTGCAAGGAAAAAGGAGGAATGGGGCTGAGCTGGGCAGGGATAGCTCTCCAAGCCATTCCCAGGCAGAAATGGGATTTTCTGGGAGGCAAAAGACCTCTTTGTGGTGTGACAGCCACAAACCTTTTTGGTGCTTTGCCACAAAACCAGCATAAGCAGGGTCAGGATGGAAATTTTGGAAGTATGGGAAACTCTTTGCCATGAGAAAGCCACTGACTTTAGGGAAACATGGAGACCATTTCATCCTGGGTGTTGTTGGGCTGGTCCTGTGGGAATTCTAAACCTCCCCAAGCTCAGCTCTTTAAATCTACTCCAGGCCAAGAGACACCAGCCAACATCCCACTCCTTCCTCATCTCCCTGTTCCCAATCCGAGCTGCCCCTTGGAGCTTCCTGGGAAGAAAGGGGACATTCCCTGTGGCTCTATGGGTACCTGAAGGCTCCAGAGCTCACAGTTGACTTCATGCTGTCCAGTCTCTTCAGCTTGGCCAGCTTGTGGCTCCACCTTTCCAGCTCATCAATCCGTGTCTCCAGGTTATCCGTCAGCTTGCACAGCTCCTTCACGGCTCCCACGTTCTCCATGAAAATCCTCTCCTGCCAGGGAATCAGGCCAGCAGGTTGAGGCACACCTGGATCTGGATGATCCATGCCCTCCATGTGTGCCCTGGGAGACTGTCCCCTCGATTCCCAGAGCAGCAACCATGCTGCCACACTTTGGGAAAGGTCAGGAAACCAGGTGCTCCAGGTTATCCTGACATAAGCACCTTATCTTATCTAGGAAGGGGAGATTAGGACTGGGAGCCTCCCTGCAGGAAGCTGCCAACAAGGAGCCCTTCCCAAGGGAGATGCTGCCAAATTTCACCAGCACCAGGCTGGTTCCTCCCTGCTGGTGTCCAATATCCACCCAGGGCTGCTCCTGACTTCTGAAGACCAGGCAGGTCTGAAACTCATCTGAGGGCCTTTCCCAGGCATCACACTTTCCATCTTCCATATCCAGCTCCACAATTCCCTCAAGCCAGGTTTCCCAGCCTCTTGGCTGCCACCAACCTTGTTCACCACCAGGAAGTTCTCCAGGGTTTTCCCATTGGAAAAGACCAGATCCCCAGTGTCTTTGACAGCTTCTGGGAGGATCTCCTTCACTTCCTGAGCGATGACACCTGTGTGGAGATGGAACAGTGGGATGGGATGATCCTGCACCCTCTGGACACTCTGGGAGTGACACCAGGGCTGTCCCCTCCTCATTCCAAGCTGTGCAGAGCTCCTTGGGGACCCTGAAGGGCAGAGAATGGTCAGACAAGGCTGATTCCCAAATTCTATGGATAGGGATCATCACCCCACCATAATGTACCTGGAGAAACCTTCTGCCTGTGGGAAGTGCCACCTTCTCTCCCACTCGCTAAAAAAGGGAATTTCATTAGAGTCCTTAATTTGGGAGGTGAGAAGGCCTCTCTTGCCCACCCCAAACCTGGGGGGCTGCCCTGGTGCAGAGCTGGGTACAGCCTCTGGGAAAGGCAGGGACTTCCTGAGGGACATTCCTGACTCACAGGTGTATTCCCATGGGATGTACCTGTCTCAGAGGTGCTGTCAATGCCCACTGTGGCTGCAAACTCGGGTTTGTAGTTGTAGTGCACCAGCCTCATCCTGGAGATCCGCTTTAGCTGCTCCGTGGTGTCCACCTGGGATAAAACAGGCTCATGGAATTCCCAAAGGGATATTGCTTCTGAAATCCTCACCACTCTGCCTCTAAACAGGACCACTCCCTATGGCCCATGGGAATTCCTTTGGGAGATAGCCCTGAACCCTGCTCTGAGCAGCCACAAGGACAAACTCTGGGGTTAATGTCCAGGTCAGGACAAGATCCTTGGACAGGGAAATCAGGAGACTGAGTGTCCTTGAAGAACCACAGGGAAGAGACAGTTCCCAAAACCAGGTGACATGATTATATCCAGCTTTTCTGGACAGACAAATCCAGCTGAGAGGAATTCAGAGTAGAGCCAAGCCTCTCACCCAGGCTCTGGCAAGGCCCAGTGTGGTACCTGCCATATTGAGCTTTTTCCACTTGTTTTCCACTGTTTGCTACTTCTGGCTAGCACTGGAAGAGTCAATAGACACGACATGGTGGACTGGCCGTGCTTGGGACAGAAAGAATCCTAAACCACTTCCCATCTGCTCTACAGCCATAGGATCATGGAATATCCCCAGTTGGAAGGGACTCTCAAAAAACACTGGAGTTCTTCGACTCTTGGTGACCCCAAGCCCACCTCGTTTTCCAGGTTCTCACCTCCTGGATGTCCTCCTTCACTCGGACATCTGAAGGGTGCATCAGGGACCCCATGACCTTCACATTGCCATGGACCACCAGGGCCTCATCCGGGCGGTCCGTGTTGATTCCCACACGGCCATGGTGGAACACGGTGTCTGGGAGCTGTGCCCGCTGCCAGAGCACGTCACTGTCACTCTCAAACTGCCCTGGGTTGGAAGCCTGCAGAGAAATGGAAAAACAGGGACTCAGTGAAAGGCAGGGAGGAGGGGGGAGGCAGAGATGGGGAAGGTTGGCCTCCTCTCCTCTCCTCTCCTCTCCTCTCCTCTCCTCTCCTCTCCTCTCCTCTCCTCTCCTCTCCTCTCCTCTCCTCTCCTCTCCTCTCCTCTCCTCTCCTCTCCTCTCCTCTCCTCTCCTCTCCTCTCCTCTCCTCTCCTCTCCTCTCCTCTCCTCTCCTCTCCTCTCCTCTCCTCTCCATCCCAGCTATCAGTGTTCCACCCACTCAGGACAGCAGGAAACCAAGTGACATGAATGATGCTCTTGGGTTCCACATTCAGAGCATTCCAGGCTGCCTGAAATTCCCTAAAATTCTGTACTGGGCATCCTGGAAGCTGCCTAATCCATCGTGGACTTCTTGTCTGAGGTCTCTGTTTGGGTTTTACTACTTGCTTTCATGTTTTGGAGCTGAGTGCTCCAGCAAAACCCTGGGAATGGTGCCTTTCTTTTCCCACTCCTCTGCCTTAGGACATGAAAAGCTGATATTCTGGGAAAGTGCCCAGTTTTCCTGAATCTTCTTGTTCCTGCTGCAGAGTTCCAACAACACTCTTCCCTCATTCCCAACAAATCTACTGGACACTGATCCCATTTGGAGAATGGGATTCCTTCCTTATCCTTACAGGTTCTTGAACCAGGTATGGAAAATCTGAAGCCAGAACCCAAGTGTGGACAGGGAAAGCTACAGACAAGGCAGGGAAAGCCTGGAGGAGGTGGGAAAGGTGGGAAATCAAGTTTGGAAAAGACCTCTAAGAACATCAAAGCCAACCCAGCACCACCACCACCACCACATTCACCACTAAACCACGACCTCAGGTGCCACATCCACACCTTTTCTGAATGTGGAATGTGGGAAACAGCCCAGGATGGTGCAGCAAAGGGGGCAGAGGGAGAGGACAGGGATTTACCCGGACAATGATCCGCTCGGAGATGTGGGCTGCCAGCGTGTAGTTCTGGTTCTGGGCATGTGCCTGCAGGGCCACCACCAGCATGAAGTACCTGCAGAGGGACACAGCTCAGGGACACATCCTGTGCTGGGAAGAGCCATCTCCATCCCCTCTGGAGCACTGGGCACCACGGTGGGCTCCCTCTCCTTGTGCTGGGTGTCCCCAACCCCTCCCAGAGCAGGGACACTCTTTTGGTGTCTGCAACTCAGGCCCTATTCCCACATCCCACTCCAGCCACTCTGCCCAACCCAGGGACAGGCAGATCCACAGGATGTTCTGGAGGAGGCCCCTGTGTCCTCCCTCACCTCTGGTCTGGGTTGGGTTTGCCTTTTTTCCTCATGTTGTTGGCCGTGGTCTCGCTGAAGTGCAGCCGCCCCACGGTGACCTTGGTGACCTGCTCCGGGGGCAGGTTCACCCTGGAAGGAAAGGAAAACAAAGGAATGAGTGAAGCAGGTGCCTATCTGGGAATGGTGCCTATCTTTTACACTTTTCTCCTATCTCTTCCTTCCTTAGGTGGGAAGTACACAGTTTTCCTGCACCTGGAGGCCTTGAACCCAACAACAGTCTTCCCTCATTCCCAGCTGGACACTGGTCCAATCTTGGGACCTGCAACACATTCTTCATGCCCTGAGGAACCAGGTATGGAGAGGCTGGAGCCACAACCTGGAGAGGAGGGCTTTTTTGGGAATGACCATCTCCTGGCCTGCTCCACCATGGCATGAACCGGGCACAGAGCAGGGCTGGGAGTGCAGGGAGAGGAAAAGAGGAGAAAACTGGAGAGTCTGACACCCACACAGTGGAGTGGGAGACCTCCAACTGCACCATCTCCCCACGTTCTCCTGCTGTTGCTTATTCCCTGGACACATAGGATCCCATGGACATACTCACGTGACGGGGTTGAAGGGCCGTTTGCTGCGGTCCGACTGCGACTGCTCGATGTTGATGGACTGGTTCAGGGCCTCGAGCTGGACAGAAGGATTTGGGAATGTGGCAAAGAGCACGGAGACCTTCCCCATCCCACCTCCTCCTTCCCAGCTCTCTGCCCACACTTCCATGCCTGGGTAGATCCAACTCTGAACACCCAGCCTGAGTGTGGGCATTGTCCAAGTGTTAAGAAAGTTGAGGGTAGAAGGATCTTCCCTAAGTGCTTTTATCCCTCCAGAGTCAAAGGTGAGTGGGAAGCAACCCTGAAGACAGCCAGACTGAGCCCATCCTAGGACTTGTATTTCTGTGGCCTCAGGGGATGTTTAGATTGGATATTAGGGAAAATTCCTTCACGGAAAGGGTGGTGAGACATTGAAACAGGCTGCCCAGGGCAGTGTTGAGTTATTGTTGAATGCAGAGCCATCATTCCTAGAGGGATTTAAAAGCTGTGTGGATGTGGCTCTTGGGGACATGGATTAGTGGTGGGGGAAGAGCTGGACTCCGTGATCCTAGAGGGCTTTTCCAACCTAACCAATTCCACGATTGCGTGATTCCACACATTCCTCTACTACACGAAGAGCTGGTGTTACCTGTTCCCAGCCACCCTCTTTTCCCAGCTGGATTCACCACGGTCCCTCAGCTCCATTACCTTCACTCCATGCAGCTTCAGGTAGAAGCATTCCAAGGGTTTCAGGCCCTCGGGGGTCTTCACGTACTTGGGATCACCGAGCATTCCAATGTACACAGTGACCTGGAAGTGGTTCTTCTTCTGGCACACGAAGGCGTCGTCTCCCACGGAGAAGTTGAAGCCCTTGTCGGCATCCACGCGGTACGTGAGCATCGGGCTGGGAAGAGGGAGCAGGTGAGACCAGGAATTCCCCACAGAAACTGTGGATATCCCATCCCTGGAAGTGTTTTGTGCCAGGCTGGAGGGGCTTGGAGCAATCTGGGCTAGTGGAAGGTGTCCCTGCTGCTGGATCATCACTGGATGATCCATAAGGTCCCTTCTGACCCACATCATTCTACGGCTCTTCCCATTCAGCTGGGAATGAGTATGGAGATCCCAAGCCTGGAGCATCCCTTTAACGTGGCTCACTGGGAGAAGCAGCTCAGACTGACCCACACCTTGTGGCATTCCCAGTGTCACCTCTTACCAGGCTGCACCCCTGTATCCCAAATTCCTGCTGAAATCACAACCACCTGCTCCGGCTGCTGTGGAAAAGCTTCCAGCTCCCAGCGGACAGGTCTGGAGGAGGAGGGGTCCTGGCTGCTCCATGAACACACACCAGCTGGAAAGGTTTAATCTACATCTCCTTAATGGGCTGGTTTCCATGGGAATCAGGGAAATATGTGGCCTTTGCAGCGAGTCTGTTTTGCTCACCATCCATAAAGCCCAGTCCTGGGCTGCTGGGCCCTCGGAAGGGGGGAAGGAGCTGCCTCTCATCCCACAGAACACCCAAATCCCATTGTTTTTAATTAAGGAACAAAGTAAAAGGGGAGCTCAGCCCAGCCTTGGATCTCAGGCTTAAAAATTACGGAGTACTTTTCCCACAAAACCAAACCACTTCTGACTTCCACCTCCAGAAAGACTGGGAGGGGAACAGGCGGACAGTGAGGAATGTGGCAGAACTCAGGAGACTCTGGGAAGCAGGAGATAGGGATTCTTCACTGGTATCCCTCCTTTTTTTTTTTTTTTTTTTTTGGAATAAAACCATTCTCCCTCTGTAATCACCTGAAGAGTTAATGTGGATGAGAGCTGGGGGTGATTCCAGGTTGCCATGAGTAATTCTGGGATGGCCACGAGGAACTACTCGCTCCTTACGCCCCAGGGAGTTGGGAATGCTGTGCCCTGCTCCAGACACAAACCAGGCGGTGGGAGCAGAGCACTACCTTAGCCCAGAGGCACGAGAGGAATTCCTCAACCTCCTCCCAGCCTCAGCCCTGGATTCTCCATCTGGATATTCAGGACTGGGACAGGCAGCAGAAGCTGATCCCTCATCCCAAGGGGATTCAAGTAAAGCCATCCCTGGCTGTTTTTATGGCTCCCGAGTGTTCACCACTCTTCCCAGTGTTTTTTAACTGGCAAAGCCAAGGAGAGGGAGGGTCTGTCTGAATTTCCACGCCATGGATACTTCCCAAATGGGAAAACTGATGGCTGCTAAATGTGTGCTGACAGAGGGGAGACAGGCAGGCTCCCCTTCCTCTGCCTTCTGGAAATTCCAGGTCTTTCACAATCCCCTTTCAGAGGCTCCTTATCACTGATTTTCCCATTTTCCCAATGGCTATCTCTGCACTGGGATTGATCAGAGGGAAGAAGTTGTTTTCCATGCTGGCTTTTCCAGGGAGAGTGCAGGATCCAAAGAGCAGTGTCAGGAATAAAAGGTCTGGGGTCAAATGGATTATTTGATCCTGAACATCCCCACTGCAGGGGTGGATTAAAGCAGGACAGAAGGGCAGGATCAGAGGAGGTTTTTCCCAATCCCAGCGAGGGTGAGGGGTTACAAACTCCCCACTGGGAATTGTATTGGGATTTGGCCAAGAGCAGGAGAGCAGAGGGATGCTCATGTTCCCCCATTCCTTCCTTCCAGGTTTCCCCATATCTAAACCATTCCTAAGACACACTATTGGGAGATCCCTAATCCAAAAACATTCCCTAATTCCATGCATTCCCTGATTTCTTTTGCTTCCAGGACACAAACTCCAGCTGGGCAGCAGGACACTGTCATCTCTCCACACAATCCCACCTGTGTGTCCACACCATGTATTCCCTTCAGCTTCCCAGGACACAGCCATGATCCATCACCAGCACCCTGTATCACATCTCCCAAAACACTTCCAGCAGGTCTGGACCACATCCCACTGGTCCCCATTTCCTTGGGGAGATCCAGGATGTGCAGCATGGCCAAGTTTGGAGCTGTTTCTCCAGACGCTTCTCCCAGCCAAGGAGTGCAACCCCAAAACCCCAGAGAGCACCAGTTTGCTGGATGAGGAAAGCACCTTCCCAGTTTCCCAGATCCAAGGCTCTGGCCTCAGCATGGAGGTGTTTCCATGAAAGGCTGCACTATTCCCAGCTGCCTTCCCTCAAGCTGGGAGAAGGAGGAGGGAGCTGGAATTTATCAGAGCCCACTGTCAGGGAGATGAATGGCTCCTTCTCCCAGGAGTAAATTAGGGAATTGCCCGGTTCCAGGCCTCTTTGGCTCCGCTGCTGGAAACCAGCTCATCCCTGGAAAAGTTCACTGAGTCTAAAACCACAAAATCAGAGCAAAAGGCCAAAAACATTGTATGCTATCCATAAAATTAATCCAAGGATTTCTGTCTCCTTCAACAACACAGATTCCTTGGCAAAAGCTGAGACATGGGAATCTAATCCCTATCCCATCCCCTTATGGAACATCATTTTTTGTGTGCAAAGGGAGGAAAACATGGAATAGCATTAATTGTATTTTTTGCCCTGCAATCGCTCCCAAGAATCTGGTAAGAACCTGGACAGCTTCCCATGCTCTCCCTCCTTCACCTCCTTTCTGGACTCTTTTCTTAGGATCAAGAGTAGGAAAAATCAGATAATTCAGATGATTCACATTCCTGAGGCTGTGAAAAGGTTTTGGGCACCTGGATCACAGGGAACTCAAACAGCACATCGAGACTGGGGACAGCTTCCAGCAGAAACCAGACTGGGAAAAATTATGGATCTGGATGTGGATGCTGTGGACACCCAAAAGCAGAAAGGAAGGAGACAATTCCCACCTGCCAAATTTGAATTAACCGACCTAAAAAATGCCATCATAGGAGCAAGGAAAGATGGATTTTTTTTTTTGGTGTTTCTCATAGATTATCCCAGGAAAGTACTGCACCAGAGAATGAAAGGATATTCCATTTCAAAAGAGATGTAGATCCAGCTTGAACAAGAGCAGGAAGAGTCCCCTGAGGTAATATGGAGCTAAAAATTAATTAATCAGCCTTTAACCCTTAATTCCACTCAAATCCAGCACCACAACAATGCCCACGTGGCTTCCTCAAATCTCTATGGAGTCACCTCAATGGAATTTATTCCTTACACAACAGCATGACGACCTCAATGCCTCAGGAGTGGGTTTGCTCTGGCTTTTACCCTAAATCCTGAAAGCAGGAATTAGGGAAGTGATCCCAAGATCCAAAGAGCAGGGCTGGTGTTGTAGGTGCTCTCCAGCAACTCCTCCACATGCAGCAGAAAATATCATGGAGTTTGTCTCTGCCAGTGCACCTGGGGACACCAGGGTGTATGAAAAACCCCTGGAGCTGGGATAGAAATGCCTGGAAATGGCCAGGTACAAGCTGTGATGTGTTTGGGATGGAAAATCATTTTCCCAGAGCAGGAAGCAGCGAGAAGGAAAAGGGAGGCTGGAAAACCAAAGGATAAGAGGTGACATGTCCAGACAGAGGTGACAGGAGGTGGCAGTGGAATTCCTGCACATGGAAGAGGGATTTGGGGGCAGGATCCATGGGAGATGCTCATCTTTCCCATTCCCACCATCCAGAGGGAGTAAACTGGTGGAGAGCAGGGAAAGGTGCAGGATGGCTTTGGAGCTGCTGATACTCTTTGATGGAAATGGCTTAGTAAGACAGAAGGAATTGTCTTCCCAAATTATCCCTCTCCTGCTGTGGGGTGGGAAAACAGCCACAGAGTCCAAAAGAGGCAACCAGCTCCAACGGAGAATTCCCTGCCCTGGCGTCACCATGAAAGATGGGATAAAGACTGGATGAGCAGGTTTGTGTGGGAAAGCTGGGACTCTGCCCCCACCCTTAGAGCCCTTGGCTCCCACTCCCAGGCAAAGTGTGATCACAGTCCTGGGTTATCCACAGGCACTGGAGCATTCCCTGCTCTGTGTCCCCCACAGGACCCCAGCTGGCAGTGTGGAAAGAGGAGGGAGGGAATTGAGAGGGAACAGAGGGTCCTTGGGAGGTTCCTGGGAGCCATCCCAGGAGCTTGCCAGCTCTCTGTCACCTCCCAGGAATGCAGGGAGGATCCAGAGTGGTTTCCTCCTGAGCACTCCTCCTTCCCAGTGTGCTGTCTCCACCTTCCCATTTCTCTCTTCCCTGTCTTGGTCATCCCAGCCTTCCTTTCTGGCCTGTCCACCACTTCCTAGATTTCCTAAATCCCTTCCCTCTCTTTCCTTCCTCCTCTGCCCCCACAACCACTCCCATTCCTCCTCCTCCTCCAGCTCCTTTCCATGCTGCTCAAGCTGTTCTGAAGTGGCTATGGATAACCTCCAGCCACCCACACTAGGAATTCTCAATCCTAAATTTAAAATCCAGAATTCTGGTAAATCTAGGGAGAGAGAAAAGGCGCTGCTGGTCCCAAACTTTCCTCAGGACAAGGCTGGATTTGCCACGGTGAGTAAGGTTTGAGTGGCTGTGGAATTGTCACCAAAGCTGCTGAAACGCCTTCTGCTATTTCTTAATTATCCATAAAAAGCGTGGAAGAGTAATGTTCCCAGTAGGAAAGGGGCAGTGGGGAGCATTACCTCCACCACAAAGCCCAGCCCAGGGAGATCCTTATCCCATATTTTGAGTGGGATGCTCCCAACCCCAGCCGCTTGCCACTTGCACGAGGAATGTGAATCCCACTTTTTCCAGCAGTGAAGGAATTACTCACAGCTCCTTGTAGTTGGCATCATACAGAGTTGCCCACTTGTTCTGCTGGTGTGGCTGCCACTTGATGGACTGGAAGTTGGGATCCAGGTAGGAACCATTCAGGCTGTCGTTATCCTGAATTAGACCTGTGGAGAATGTTAAAATTGATTAAATCCTGATTTCACTCACTGGACTGAGTATCCAGAGGGGTGGGAGCCCAAGGAAATGACTGGAACTTCCAGGGCAGCACCAGATCCAGGCCAGGGGTGAATCCCACAGGTTGGCAACCATCTTCCCTCCTCCCTGGTGCGGTGGGAATGGGGTTGGAATTCAGGAATAGCGGGGGTACCTGGTGAGAGTGCACCCGGCTGGTGCCAGGGAGGCGTCTGGACACGATCGGGATTGAGGGGCACGGATCCCATTCCTGGCTCCTGCTTGATCAGCCCATTGAGCATCTGGGCATTGAGGGTGTTGGGGGGGGACTCGGAGTGTTTCCTCTTCTTGGCAGGATGCACCGGGAGGCTGTGGACACCGCAGGGAATGGAGAGTCAGGGGGTGACAATCCCACAAGGACAAGCAGGATTTCACATGGAAAACAACATTCCCACAGCGCTGTCCCACACTGCCCAGTCTGGGTCACCCATGTGCTGAGCCACATCTTTAATTCCACACAATCCTGGAATGGTCTGAGTTGGAAGAGACCTTAAAGCTCATCTGGTTCCAGCCCCCTGCCACGGGCAGGGAACCTTCCACAGATTTCCCCTGGTTTGTTCCCACCATTGAACCCCACACTTCAGGCATTCCCAAACGATTCCCAGCCTTACTCTGCTCCGTGCTGCTGGAGGAGCTGGTGCAGCATCTGGGATTGCTGGGCATGGTGGAGCTCGGCGGGCGCCATTCCCGGCCCAACGCCGTACGGAGGCATCAGGGGCTCGGCTTTCAGGAACATTTCCCGCTGCAGGCCGGGAAAGTGGGAATTGTGCTGGGGCTGGAGGGGGTGAGGGGGTGGTGGGGGTGGTGGAGGGGGACCCTGGAGGTGAGGGGGTGGAGGAGGAGGTGGTGGAGGAGGAGGAGGGTGCTCCAGGCGGGAAGGGGGAGTCATGTGACACATATTTTCGGGAGTCATGGTCCGGAGGAGGTGAGGATCTGGAAAGGGAGAAAGAGGAAAAGTTAGGAGTGTTCTGATCCCAGGTCCAGCACTGACTCAGTTATCTTGGATTCTCAGCTGGATGAGGCTTGGAACAACCTGGCTAGGGAAAGCGTCCCTGCCCATGACAGCGGCTGGAATTAAGGTCCTTTTCCAACCATCCCAAAATTCTATCCTTCCATGGGACAGTAAGGGAGAAGAGTCAATGGAATTACCTGAACACCCCCAGCACTTCCAGGGAGGATTTCTGAGGGGGCACTTTAAACATTTTAACTGAAACCGGGAGGAGACTTTGATCCCTGAATTTAAATAAATAAAAAGGGACATTCAAATGTGATTCCACCTTTCTCCTCCTCTATTTGGAATGGGATACTAAAGCCATTCCATAATTAGAGTGGATTTGACTACACCAGTACCAACAGAAATGCTTGGGGTGTGGAGGGATATGCAAATCCATGTCCCTTCCTGCCCTGCTCCTCATCACCTCAGCATTCCAGATCCACTCCCTTCCATGGGCAGGGACACCTTCCACTATCCCAGGTTGCTCCTGTCCAACCCGGCTTTGAACACTTCCAGGAATGGGGCAGCCACAGCTTCTCTGGGAAATCCATCCCAGGGCCTCAGCACTCCCATAGGGAAGAATTCCTTCCCAATGTCCCTCTGGCAGTGGGAAGCCATCCCCCCTCATCCAAAGTCCCTCTCCAGCCTCCAGCCTCCTTTTTCTTCAAAACAAAGCCCATCTGTTTTCCCAGCCTTTCCCTGATATTTGCATCAACCTGTGCCTTCAGGTGTCCCCACAGGACACTGCAATCCCAGCAGGAATGAGGGACTGACTCCTGGGATGTGAGGACACCACAGGGGAGGAAGAGACAGAGACTTTGTTTTAAGTACAAGACAAAGCTTCTTCATTCTCCAGTGTGGAAAACCGGCTGGAAAACGCATCCAGGGACTGGCAACCAAGGCAGGCACAGCCTCAGGGAACATGGAGAGGGCCGGCAGGGAAGGATCTGTTGGATCTTTCCAGGCTGAGCTGGATGGACTTTGGCCTCAGAACACCCAGGCAGGGGCTGAGTAACGAGGCCAAAGCGCTTGACCAGGAATGGGAAAACTCCTCCCGTCAGAAGGTCTGGAAAACTGGAATGTGTTTGTGCTGGGTCCTCCTGCTGAAGGCAGCCAGGGCAGGGCTGCTTCCACCCATCCTGCTCCTTTCCAAGGTTTTCTGCTTCCCGCTGGGACCTCTCAGTGCCTTTTCCATGCACATGGAACTGATTCCTCCCTCCAGGCTCAATCCCAGCTCCTTTGGGAGCTGCCTCAGGGACAGCCCAGCCAAGGACAGATAGGCAAGCGATGTGCTTGCCCAAGGCATTCCCAAATCCAGGAAAAATCATGTCCAGGAATGTCATCCCAGCTTTGTGGGTGCCCTCCTGAGCCTCCTCTCCTTCCCAACTGAGCTCTGAGCACTCCAAAGCTGCTCTCCCCATGGTGAACAACCCGGCCTCTTTGTTATATTTAAGGAAGGGCCAGGAGGAATTCCAGGGATTTTTTTTAGCAAGATAAACAGAACTCTTGACCTCTTCCATCAAAAAAAAAAAAAAAAAAAAAAGAGCAGGCACTGCTCCGGTGGGGACTGGGCTGGAGCCTGGGGAAGAGGGTGCTCCTGCCGAGGGGGAAGGGAGACCAGCACAACCTTCCCTCCTTCCTTCCCAAGGAGTTTTTCCATGGAAGAACACTGAAGGTCACCAGAGGGACCAAACAACCCTCGGTGGCTTTCCTGGGGGAAGGCAGGAGTACCTTGCAGCGACCCTGGAGGGTGTCCAGCTCCCTATGCCATTCCAGTGGGAGCAGAAAATCCTTGGGATCATCTGGAGGGGAGGGAAAGGCTGGGAAGGAACTTACTGCAGAATGGCGGGTTCATGGCTGCTTCCCAGAGGCAGGTTCCATGTCAGGGACGCGCTCCCGCTCCGTGTTCCCGAGGCAGAGGGCAGGACAGGGGGGATGCCGGGCTCCACATCCCACCCCACCACGATCTCCCTGCACCCACAACTCCCACCACGGATTCAGCGTCCGTGGATTCTCATTCCCACCACGGATTCAGCGTCCGTGGATTCCCAGCTCTCCTTCTGTGCCGGTCCCTCTCCCCTTTCCCAAAGCCGGGAGCGGAACAATGGGCGAAAGCCGAGGGATATTTACTAACTGATAATCTCCCCACGTACTGCAGCCGCCTGTTTTCTCCTGGCTGATAAAGATTGCAGAGCCAACCACTTCCACGGAATAAAGAGGGGGTGGATGCTGGATTTGGGGTTTGGATTAGGTTTCTTTTTACCCCCCCCCTTCTCCCTTTTTGAAGCACTTACCGTTCACCTGCTGAGGGGAGTAGGCTTCCGATCCGGAATCCGGGGGAGAGTCTGGCAAAGTGCTGCGGAGCAATGGGAAAAGAGAAGGGAAAGTCATTTTAATCCACTTTCCAGCACAACCAAGAGGTCCAGGTGAGTGCAAGCACCCTCCAGGATCTGGCAGGGAATGCCAGAGGCACCTGCAGCAGATCCTGGACACCCTGAGTGTGTCCAGCTGGGATGGCCATCACTGTCACTGTTTCCACTGGAGCTCGGGAATAGAGATGTTTTGTTGAGCTGACAGTGAGAATTCCAGGGAAAAGAAGCCAAACAGAGATGTATCTGCTTCCCAGGGAAAGCTGAGCTTCCCATGGAAATGTCAGTGCTCAAGTGGAATCCTGGGAAGCTGTTCCAGGCCAGGCTGGAAAAGGCTTGGAGCAACTTGGGATAGTGGAAGGTGTCACTATCCTTGGCAAGTGCTGGGACTGGATGGGCTTTACAGTCCCTTCCCATCCAAACAATTCCATGATTCTATGAAATGAGAGGCTCTGGGGGATCTGGAAAGCCCATGGGATGGATTTTATCTGAGCAGCACCACAGCTCCTGCTGTATCCCCCTGGATATATTCCAACATCACCAGGAGCAGGATTTGGCCCTGACTATGAAACACAATCAAAAAAAAAAAAAAAGTGGGAGCTCCCAGCTGCCTTTTCCAGCACATCCGTGGCTCAGGATGGCAGGATGGGGTCCTGTGTGGTGGCACAGCAGGGATGGGCAGGGAGACCATGACACATTCCCATTTTCTACAGGAATTCTTTTCCATTCACCCATCCTACACCATCAGCTTTATGGATGTGAAATAATCCCAGACAAATCCCAGTGCTCCTCGGATGAAAGCCAACCAAAAAGCAAATGAATCAGGGAGGAAAAGCACGGGACACACTGCCCCAACTCTGCTCCTGACAGCACCCACAATTCCAGCTGGGAAGCAGGATACAGGATCTCCCTGGAGCAGAGAAACCCAAGGACCATTAATTGGATTCTCCATGAGAAGTAGCACACAGCAGGGGCTGGAGGGGAATGAGGTGATCCCAAAAAAAACCTTGCCATACTTCCTTCATCCTCCACCTTGGAGCACCTTTCCATCATTCCCTTCCTATGCCTGGCTGGAGCATCTATTCCCAGCCTTACTTCCAGGCTCCTTGCCATGCAGGATCTGAGTTCATACTGTATTTCCTATGGATTTATCAGGATTTATGTACCAGCAAGCCAAGTTTTGGCCAGTAACAAAAGGGAAGAGCACAATTCAAGGAATCCAGGAGGCTGGAAAAGGTGGACACTGCAGAATTCCCAAAGGGAGGCAGCATGGATGTGCCCAGTCCAAGGGAAGGGTTTGGTATCCACCACATTGCCCCTGAGCACACGATGGGATGCTTGGGCCAGGAAGTGGATTCCATTATCCTTGTGTGTCCTTTCCAGGATATTCCATGATTCTCCACTGGAAAAAGCCTGGCACAAGGGAGAAGAGCCATTCTGGAATGCTGAGGGAATGCTGCCATCAAAGCTGATCCAGCTCAGCTACATCCAAACGAGGTCTCCATCTCTGACAGCAAGGTGTAATCCTCAGCCATGACATCCTGCAGAATTCCAGATGCATCCAGAAGGAAAGGACATAGCAAGGCATCACTTCATGCTTTTGATTCCCCCTAAGCTCCAGGTATCCTTCTGGGATCACTGCAAGGGAAAACTCCCTGGTCTGGGAATAAAAGAAAGGCAGATTTTCTCAGCTTTCTGGGATGTCTTTCCAAGTTCATTCAAAGGGTGAAAGTCATTGGCTGAGTGTTCCCAATTTTGGGAATCCCCACGTTGTGCTTGCTGGCAACACTAGAGGGCACAAGGCAGAGGGAGAAGAGCCAGTCCTGGAGCCATCCTGGCCTCACTGTCCTTGCATCCATAATCCCATGGAGAAGGCTGTCCAGGACAAACACCACCTCAAGATCCAGGCTGGAGCACAGCACAGCACCTTGGGATGTTAGTGTTCTCCTCCTTCCATCCCAGAGAGCAGGAACCACATCCTTTCTCCTCTCTGGAATAACTCTCCAGTTGGGTTCATCAGCAATCCTAAAACCCGCCTTTCCTCTTCCTCAGAGCTTGTTGAAAAGGACACATCCAGCTCAGATCCATCCTTTCCTTCTCTGGAGAGGAACATCTACAACATCAGGCCATGAGAAGAACATCTCCCTGCCCAGTGCAGTGAACTGGGACACTCTGGGGTAGTCATGGGAACATCCCAGAGACTGAATTCCATCCCAGAGACGGAATTTTGTCTCGTTCCAGTTTATTCTGTGTCTCTTCCTCCTTAAAAACTGCTCCAACGTTCTCCCACCTGTAGATGTCCAGCAGAGGTATCCAGTACTCTACGATGGCATAGGGGATGTTCCCAAAAAACCTTCTGGGAAGCTTCAGGATCTCCACTTGTCCAAAACCAAGGACTTACCACAGAGTGACACCGCCACTGTCACTGCTCTGTGGGACCCTCCAGGTGCCACCAGCCTGGAGGAACCTCCATCCCAGCACCCACCCTTATCCCACCATCCCATTCCCGCTTACCCAGGTGCATAGGAGGCCTTGGGCTCTGATTTGATTGGAGGGACCACATTGTTCAGGCAGTGGCCACCCAGGAAGCCCTTGGGCACCACCATGCCATTGTTGTTGTTGCAGTTGAGGTGAGCTCCATAGGGATTGGCCAGGAGAGGACCATGCCGGATGGGGAGCTGGCTGCTGGCAGGAGGGAGGTGGAGGGGAGTGCTGGGAGAGGGATTGCTCACGCTGCTGATGGAGCTGGCAGGAGGTGCAGGGATGCTGGCAGAGCTGGAGGGCTGGGGGTGTGTGTAGCTGGTGGGAGCTGGGATCTCAGGGAAGCAGCTGAGGGAGAAAATGGGACAACATCAGAGGAACAGGTCAGTGGGACTGATGGAAGAGTCCAAAATCCACCCTGGAAGTTTTAGTGCCCAGGACACAGGATCTGCTCAGTGTGCTGCTCCAGCTTTACAGACCAGCTATGCCAAAGATCCCACTCCCACCCTGCTCCCAGATTCCCTTGGTGCTCTCCAGGTCTACTCTGTTCTCCTTTCCAAAGTTGGGGGCAACAGGGAGATCCTTCCCTTCTCCACACTCATGTAGTCCTGGGGATTTAATCTGAGCTCCCAGTGCTCAGATTAAGGAAAAGTGTTTATGGTGCCTTTGGGGGATAAAGAGAGGGAATAAAAAAGACTGGGAAAACTTGAAGGTAAGAAGCCAGGAAGAGACAGGAGAAAGGGCTGGGAATGATGAAGGAGCAAAGAGCAATCCAGGAAGACTCTGGAGGGGAAGAAACGATTCCTAAATGATTCCTCAAATTTCAGGGCTGGAAAGTGCTCAACAGGTTTCCAGAGAATCTGTGGCTGCCCCATCCCTGAAAGTGTTCCAGGCCAGGCTGGACAGGGCTTGGAACAACCTGGGATAGTGGAAGGTGTCCTGCCCATGGCAGGGGTGGAACTGGATGAGCTTTAAGGTTCCATCCCACCCAAACCTTTCCAGGATTCTGTGATCTCTCCATGGAAAATCACAATGAACTCTGTTCCTGCTGTGGAGCAAGGGAAGCACTTACATCTCTGGAGAGTCTTCCTTGCTGATGTACTCTTCCAGGATGCTGGTGTCGATGTTGGATGGTTCCAGAGCTCCATTGATGTCGTGGCCTGGAGGGGAGAGGAGGTGGAAGCATGAGCTGAGAGAAGGAAAGAGCCTTGGAAACACCACCAGACCCTTGTGCAGTCAAGGAACTGATCTGAGAATCACGGAATGGGCTGAATGGGACCTTAAAGATCATCTCATTCCAACTCCCTGCCATGGATAGGGATGACTCATTAGATCAGCAGATCCCTGGGGACTGCCAGCTGTCCATACCCTCTGTATCCTGCTGTAAAGCCTCATCCCAGGATTCAGGGCACGTGGGACAAGCCAGGGTGGGGACACAGACATAGACATGGGGACTGGATCCTTTGGGATCCCTTCCAACTCAGGACGTTTTATGATTCCCTTTGGACACCAAGGAATTTCTCCACCACAACTCTGGATCAGCTCCCGACCTTCCTCCGTCCCCTCTGCTCCACGGGCCCGCAGTGGATTTCCCTGTCCTTTCTCTGGAGGGCTCCTCCCCCCTTCCCTGCCCTGTTCCAGGGAAGCTGGGCAGGGTTTTGTTGACAGAAAATCCTTCCTTTATCTGTCTCTCCCAAGTGGGAGTCCGGAGGCCGCCAGGGCCGGAGCCAGCCCGCGGTGCCAAAGGCACTGCCAAAAAGTGGAAGAGAAGATCCAACTCCCCCCGCTCTGATAAGGAAATCAGTGAAAGCCCATCCTGAAAGACCCCACGTGAAAGCCCAGGAGAAGCCCCTGACCCCCTGGATCCCCCAGGTTCCCGGGAAAGGTCACCCACTGATCCGCAAAGGCCGGCCCGGGGGGCTCCAGCCCACCCCGGCCAATTGCAGCTCTCCCTCTGCAAATCCCTTTCATACCAAGACAGGCAAATCGGCAGAAATAAATCCAGCTAGGAATTCTGCCAAGAGGACAGGGTGTGTGTGGATACAGGGATCTCTGCCTTAGAAACCTTGGCTGGAGGTGGGGGAGAATCCCGGGTAACTGTTTGTTTTTGGGACATCTCCGTGGTCACCCAGGGACCGGGGGGACAGGGCGAGGATGTTCTTCCATGTGAACACGGGATCCATCTGGAGCAGGGACACACAGTGCTGCTTCCAGGTGAGCACTGAGGTGAGGAGAGGACAGAGCAGGCAGAGCCTCCGGGATCTCCAGTGTGGAGTTGCAGATCCCAGGGGAGCACAGGGGTGGCTTCTGTCCCTCCACTGTGACAGCCACATCCTGTCCCCAAGTTCCTGGGATGTGGTAGCTCCAGCCTCTTGTCCTTGGAATTATGGGAGCTCGCTGATGGCCATCCGTGTGTCCCTCACTCATCCCTAAGGATCTCTGTCGTAGCCTGCTCCCAACACTTCATCACAAACACATCTCTCCGAGCCCTCACAGTGATCCCATAACATCCCAAAAATCTCCTGCCAAGGATGAGCACTCCAGGAGGGTGGGAATCCTCCCCGTGCTCCGTTACCTCCCTCTTAGACAAAAAAACCTTGGGCTATAAATCACAGGATGCCTTTGGCAAAAACCCACCCCAAAGGCCATCAAGTTTCATCCCAAGTTTTGGCATTGGGATCCACGATCAAAGCAGCAAAAAGGGTCCTTGGCCAATTTTTGTGACTCAGCCTGTCCAAGAAAAGTCCAAGCCCAGCAGGTTTCCCTCACACCTCCAAACTCCAGGAGCTCCTCCATGGTGGAAGAGGAGCCCAAGAACCCGCCAGGAAGGATGAGAAGCCCTCTATAGACAGTAGGATGCTGTGCTTCCCAGTTTTCTGAAGGTGCTGAGGCCCTGGCCCAGGTTGCCCAGGGAAGCTGTGGCTGCCCCATGCCTGGAAGTGTTCCAGACCAGGCTGGATGGGGCTTGGAGCAACCTGGGATAGTGGAAGGTGCCCCTGCCCACCCAAGAGAGTGGAACTGGATGAGCTTTACGGTCCTTCCAACTCAAACCACTCCAGGATTCCTCTGCTTCCCTGAAGTCACCTTGAGGAGGGCGAGATAAGCCTGGTGACGTGAGAGGTGCGTCAGGGCTGCAGGGGAGATGTGGCTGCCCACCAGGAACCAAGGACCTGCCTCTGCTCCAGGACTGTGGGATTTGCACAAATCCAGGGACATCAGGGCAGGGATAAGGAATGTCCCACTGCCCAGAGCTTCCATGCAGCCAGGCTCTTACCAAAGGCAGCTTAGGTGATTAATTAGAAGCTAATGCTGCTCCATAGTCACGAGATGCCATCGGCACCGGCATTCCCTCCCCCTCCCATGCGGGGATTAGTGGGAAGCCACCGAGGAGGGAAGCACAACACCCACACGGGTCTGCATGGGACAGGCTCCCACACCTCATCCCAGCAAGGAAAGATGGAGGAGCCCAGGGAGGCACTGAGCTCATCCATCCCAAACCTGCCAGGCCCCCACATCTCATCCTCCTCCTGTCCCTGGCGTTGCCACCCTGCTTTCCCACCACGTCATCGCTCCACTTCCCAGTCCTTCTCTGGAAAAAGAGCCACGGTGATCCCAAAAAATCCCAACTTCTGCCTGAAGAACAAGAAGTTAAAACCCTCAGCACCCTCCTCGTGAGCGGAGCTGGGCGGGCTGAGGCCCCTGGACGTGTGAGAATGTCAGGAATCCCAATGTTTGGACTGGTTTTCTCTGCCTTCCCCAAACCTCCAAACACGCTCCACATCCCAAAGGAGGTGCTTCCCACCCTGCTGCCTCCTCCCTGCCCCTGCTCCGACCAGCTCATCCCTTCTGGTGGCACCTTCCCAGCTCCTTATCCCAGTTTTGGGTGCTCCCAGAGGTGGGCACGGGGCCATAGGGCTTGGAAAGAGTTAATGGAGTTATCCTCCGTGAACTGTCATATTTACAGGTCTGAGGGATTTAACCCGGGATCTTCCTGGAGTGATAGGCTGAGAAGTTTATGGAATTTCTATTTATAACAGTCTCCCCTCCCTCTTCAATTCCTACTCTGTTGCCTGTCTTCAAATCATCCCTAATCCTGCCTGGGTCACCTGGGGGTGGGAGGAAGGGAGAGAGCTGGAGAACTTCATCCCGGGATGCGCTAACACGAACCAGATGTGGGAAGCTGGAGATGACGACGAGGTCAGCGCTCTGCAGGGGCTGGGGAACATCAGCCAGGGGTGGGGAGGAGGAGAAGGAGGAGGAGAAGAGGCTGTGCCAAGCCCAGAGCTCCCCAGTGCCATTGGAGCCACGTACTGGAGAATTTTCAGAGAAAACTGAGGCATGGAACAGCCTGGGAGGTGATACAATATCCAAAGTGGTGCAGGGTGGAATAGGATGAGGAGAGCCCAGGAGCTTCTGGTTCCATGTGGTCCCTCTCCTGATGGTCCTCCAGCATGTGCTGGAGCAGCAGTGGGATACATGGACGAGGATGGATTCCTCACAGGGCACGAGGCTCCACCAGGATGCCACAGCAGCGCCAGTGCAGAGAGCCCCGGCTCATCCCTGGGCTCATCCCTGGGCTCATCCCCGTGTCCGTGCACCGGGGCTCGGTTGTGCAATCCTCAAGCCAGGCTGCAGCATCGGCACATTCCCGGGGCCCCGCGCTGCTCCTCACCCCCTTCTCCCTCCTGCCGTGTTTATCCTTCGGCCCGGGGGGATTGGCTGCCGGCCTGGCCGCGAGCACCAGGAATCCGGGCCATGGCAAACAAACCAAACACCGCCTAAGCCCGGGGAGCCGCTCGGCTTCGCAGCTCCTTCCCATCCTGGACGGCTCTGCCACGTAGGGAATGGCATCCCTCCCCTGCCTGCCACCCCACAAACCCAGACACTTGGGCTGCACACCTGGACACAGCTGCTTCCCTAAGGAACAGCGGTGTGATGTCCCCATTGCCTCATGTGCCCATCCCTGGGCTGGTTCCATCTCCTCTGGTGACCCTGGAGGAGCCCCTGGCTCCCCCTGGATCCCAGCCCAGCATTCCTGCTTAATTAATGCTCTTTATTACCTGACTGGGATGATAACCAGCTCCCAAACGGGGCTCCGGAGTGGGACATGGAGGCAGCACTCCCACAGCTCCCCAAAGACCACCCCAGAGCGAGGTCCTGGCTGTCCCAGGCATTTCCAGGGGATCCCAGGCCTTTTCTCCTCATCCCATTACTGTCATCCTTTGTCATCCCTGAGCAGCTTCCCTTGGGTTAGGACACCTTTTGTCCCTACACATCCCAACGGGGCCCATGTCCCTCCCCATCACAAAAGGTGGGACTGTCCCAGGTAAATGCTGAGGTTCATCCACCCCCTGTGTCCCATCCTGGGGACATTCCCTAGCCAGCCCATTCCCAAGGACAGCCTGTCCTTCCAAAGCAAAGGGGCAGCTCCTGCATACCCCGTTCATACCAGAGCAAAAAACACAAAGTCCAAATTCCAACTAATTCCACACCAAAAACACAGCCAAGGAATAGCTCTGGGATGTGTGGGATAAGAGCCCAAGGAAAACACCAAACTGAGGGGTAAGGATTTGGGGGTTTGTGAGAATTTGGTTGTCATGGAATTGAAATGAACTGATCAACAGAGCAATGGATACAAGCTTGGAACAGACACATCCTGCCAAACTTCCTCCATGGAGGGGCCAGGATTGTTCCCAGCCCACCCATACCTGACCCCCTCCTTCCTGGGAATTCTTGGTGAGCTCCCAGCCAACATCCTTGCTCCCAAATCCAACTGCTCTGCATTCCTCGAGAAACTATCCCATGCCAAGCAGGGCAGGATGCAGGGAAAGCAGCGATCCCCCAGGACAGTGGGGTTTAGACAAACCCCCAGACTCAGGGAGAAAAGAGCATTTACAGGGTGTCCAAGATGACTCAGGAGCAACAACATGGGTAACAGTGAGCCAGCTCCAGAGGAAAAGCTGGAATAATGACCTGGCCTGGTGAGAAGTACAACCAAATCCATGGCAGGGGGTTGGAATGGAATGATCCTTAAGGTTCTTCCCAACCCAAGCCATTCCAGGATTCCCTGAATATCCAGTGTCCAGAGGCAGCAGCATCTCCCTGTTCCCTGGAGAGCTCTCTCTGCTCCTACACAATCCCACAACTCCTTAGCTTACATCCACACGTTAATATATTTGGCAAAAGCACCTTTGGATGAGGTAGACAAGGCCCTGGGAAACACCCCAAAATCAGGGATAAGGAGATAACACCCTCCATTCCCCATTCCCAAGAGGACAAAGTGTTGGTGGGAGACATCCCAAGGCACAGGAAGTGTGAGAAGCCAGAGGAAATTATCCTGCTGTGCCATGGCAGGCCATGGGCACGTTCCTCAGGAAGCTCTGCAGGAAAAGGAGGCAGAAGGGATGATCCTCCCTCCCAAACTTCCCTGAGCACCTTCTCTCCTGGAATTTGCCCCCATCTCCCCTCACCAGAGCTGCTCTCCTTCCTGCATCCCTTTCTCTTGGCAGCTCCCCACCCTTGTCCTGGCCTTTCCCCCGCCCTTGCCAGCTGTGAACCTTGGCATGGATGGAGCCATTGTCCTGGGAGAACGGGGGCCGAGGAGGAGGAGGGGAAGGTGTGAGAGGGGACACAGAGGCGCGTTTGTCCCTGTCCCCGCGGCCGTCAATGCCGCGCTTGTCCATTCATGCTCCCCGAGGGCAGGAACAGCGGCTCCATTTGGGAGGCTCCAAGGTGCCTGCCCAGGGGGGCACATTGCCCTGTTTGTTTGGAGACAACGCCTTTATCTCCCTTCCCGGGATGAGGGTGTTGGAGCAGGGACAACAGGACCAGAGGAGGTCACTTCATCTGGCTGCACGAGGCCGGGGCCTCATCCCTGGGGACAACAGGGATGGGGAAAAGCTCCTGAGGATCCCTCTGCTGAGGTGCCTCACCTGACCTTCTTTATCCAGACTGCAACTCTGGGGGGACAGGAGGGACGTTCCACACAACGTGGGTGAGCTCCTGGACACTGCCATGGTGGTGAAGGTCCATATCCATATCCCACACTATTCCCTCAGAGTGAATTATTGCCAGAATGGATAAAAAATTAATAATATAATTAGCAGCTACATACCAGCACCAAGAAGAGACTCGATCCAGCTGCCCAGAGCTTTCCCATGCTCGGCAGTGACCAGGAAAGGGAATACTCAGGGAAGCATAAGGAGTTGACAAAGTTGACGGCAGATCCTGAGCTGTGACCCCGCTGCTCTTCTACTTCCAAGGAAAAGAACCCAGGGATGCAGTCCCTGGACACTGACCTTGCTGCAGGGTAACACTGTGGCTCTGGAAAGGCTCTTAGGGAATCTGGAGATCCAGGATGAGCCACGATCAGCCCAATTCTAAGACATCCACACCACACACACAGGGAACTTGGGATAACTCAGGATTTGGAGAGGTGCTGCCTCCCCTGGAACACCCCCCCCAGCACAAAACAATCCTTAGGGAGGGAGATGAAGAATGGAACAGCACCAGGATACAGGAGCAGAGGCAGCCAAGCATCGCTGGGAACACCGTGTCCAGATGGACACATCATTCCCTCCCTTCCAACTGGGAGGCACCAAGGTCTCTCCAGGCTGGACAATCTCCAGAGGAGACTGGGAGAAAAAAGCAGAACCATTTATCTTGATGGGATTTTTTCCAGGGCTTGGGAAGGGCCATCCCAAGTTTTGTGCAACCACCAGGGATCTTTCACAAGGAGGAGTGTTGGGTCACCGGGGTTTTCCTGCTGCTCACACAGCTGGAACGTTTGCTCTGGAGTTGTCTCCCAAGAAAATCACGAGGTGTGTCTAAAACTTCCTCAGTCATGTGGCACAGAACTCCCAGGGAGGATCCCACTTTTCCCAGGATCCAACACAACCAATAGAAGTGGAACAGGTCCAGGGCTGTCATTTCTGTCTCCATGACCCCACGGCAGGGGGTGGAATTGGATGGTCTTTAAGGTCCCTTCCAAACCAAACCATTCCAGGATTCTACGGAATTTAACTCACTATTGAAACACCCAAAATTCCCTGGCTATTCCCACATCCACTTTTCACAGTGAACCGAGGTTTCTTTTCTTTTTTTTTTCCTTTTTTTAAAAAAACCCTTGTTTGCCTTTTCTGACCAACTCTGAGCCATCCTGGAACATATTTCCTGCTCCAGGGATTTAGCAAACACTTCCCAGACAATACAGTCGAGATACCAAACGTGCTGCTTGGATCCCGTCCATCCCGTGCGCTCCCTGGGTGTTCCCGGGATCACTTCAAAGCACTGGGCAGGCTGGAGAGGCCCAAATCCAGAGGGAAGTTCCTGGCAAGCTGCTTGAGGATGTACCATGGGGAGGAGAGGATCAGGAGGTACTTTGGGAAGGTGGGAATGAGTCGTCTCCAAATTAAATGCCAGGCACAAGGATTTTCCTAGCAGAGACCCCCAGGAAGGGATTGGAGTCAAGAACATTCCAGAGGGACCTTCTTGGTCTCCACAACTCCCTGAAAGGAGCCAGGTGGGGGGGTCAGGCTCTGCTCCCAAGGAACAAAGGACAGGACAAAAGGAAATGGCCTCAAATTGCACCAAGGAGGTTTAGCTTGGATATTAGGGAAAATTCCTTCATGGAAAGGGTTGTAAAGCACTGGAACAGGTGCCACTGGTGGAGTTCCCATCCCTGGAGGGATTTAAAATCTCTGTGGATGTGGCACTTGGGGACATGGGAGAGTGGTGGTCATAGTAGTGCCAGGGGAATGGTTGGACTGGATGATTGATTTTCCAACCTAAATCCACAGTTCCATGATCTCTGCTCAAACGGGGTGAAAGAAACTCCCAAGATTCCTGGCCCCTTGCTCCTGTTCCATCACCTCTGTAAGGGATTATACAGATACAAGAAAGGAAGAGGTGGCAAAGCCCTTTTCTCCTGGGAAAACCAGGATGGTGACCTCAATCTCATGGATAAACTCTCTGTGGCAGTGGGAAAAGCCTTTGGAGCTAATCCCTGCTGTAACACAACCAGCACTGAGGGAAAAACAACGACATGAGAATGGAGAATGGCTTGACTCCACGATCCTGCAGGGTTTTCCAACTTAAACCCAACTTTTTACAGGTTGGAAATCCTGTAAAAATCCCTCTCAGTGACCATTCCTGACCTGCTGCATCCACAGATGCCCTATGGATGTCCAGAGCCACACTCTGTGTGCTTAAAGATCAGCAAGCAGGAAAGGTCCCTACCTTGACATTCCACGGCCCATCCTGTTGGACTGGGCTGAGTTTGTCCAGTTGCTCTTCTCAAGACCACCAGCACAACTTCCAGCATCCAAACTCCTCATCCTGGGCTGTGGTAGCTGTTCCCAGCCTGCAGGTCCTCACAGAGCTGTTCCCTGTATCCCTTTGGCTCCTCAACACCAGGAGGTGAGTTTTGCAATATCATTTATCACCCAGCATGTGTTGGGATGGAAGGACCTTAAGGATCATCCAGCCCCACATTTTCCATGGGCATTTCCCACTAGTCCAGGTTATTCCAAGCCCTGTCCAATCCAGGCTTGGCCTTCTCTACACATCAACCTCTCCATTCTAATACCCCTTTCCCAAAATCTGAATTAAAGCAAGACAGAACAGAGGCGACACGGACAGGTAGGATTCCCCCCTGCCCAAAACTCCCTGGATTTTGGGATGGATGGGATCTCATCTGAGAAAACCCCATGTCTGCTCAGGAGAGGAGCATTGACTGCATTATCAGCAAGCAGCCAACTGTAAAAAGGTTTGATGGCCCTTACAAGGCTCCGTTTTCCAAGCTTTCCTTTACTTAAGCAGGTGTTTCATTCCCAATAAAGTCAAAGCGTCCTTTTTAGTGCTTCCATGAATCAATGACCATAAACTCTGGCTTGTCATAACACAGGAGATAAGCCAAGATCCAGGAGGCTGATAAGATGTTTGCTTTCCTGTTTATGTGGATTTCGAGCAATTGGCTCTCAGGAGTAAAAGCCATAAATGATGTGGATGCCCCAACCCCTGGAAGTGTTCAAGGCCAGGTTGGACAGGGCTTGAAACAACTGGGATAGTGGAAAGCGTTCCTGCCCATGGAACAAGATGGGATTTAAGGTCCCTTCCAACCTAAACCATTCCAGGATTCTATAAATCCATTAATGAAACCTCCAGTTCTTTGGAAATCCCACCTGAGTCCTCCAAAAATCCTGTTCCATGCCCATCCCATGCCCTCTGCACTGTCTCATCCCAACCAAACTACTTGGGTAGGAAAACCAGGACAATTTGCCACTCCATGGCAAAGTTGGGGTGATACCAAAGACTCTACAGAAAAAAACAGGGAAAATCAAATCAACCCCAGCAAAAATTCCTTTAATGCCTGGTTTTTACACCCAGGCTGGATCCAAGCACTCCGAGGCTATTTAAAACTCCAGCCTTGGCTTTTCCAACCAGTTCTCCTCCCCATCACTGCAAAAAACAAGGAAATACACAAGTGTTCACACTTGGGAACATTTGTGGACAGGGAATTCCACAAGAATTCTGTCTGCTCCGTTTGCAGCCAGGCCTGGCTGCTCTTCCCACCTTTCCCTCTCCCTGTTTGGAGTAACAGCCCCAAAGCAGCCAAAGTTCAGTGAGATAAGTGGTGGACCCTGAGTGTCATGTTACATTTTCCCTCGGGAAGGAGGTTTTTCCTTCAAATGTGCCTTAAACGCACTCCAGGTGCCGCTGGAAGCCGGCCTGGAGTGCAGAACCCTGGGCTGCACCACCAGATCAGGGAGAAGATGCCATGGATGGGGGTGGAACTGGATGATCATTAGTGTCCCTTCCAACCCAAAGAATTCCATGATTACATGTCCTGCTGTGCAGGAGGAATGGGGAGAAGGAAGATCTGTTGGGTAAGCAAGGGCATGCCAAGCAGTTGGAATAAAAGGATACATCCATGAAAATGTAAGTGAGAGCCACTGGATAGCCAAGTGTCCAATCATAGAATCCTGGAGTAGCTTGAGTTGGAGCTCATCCAAGATCCATTCCCTGCCACGGGCAGGGACACCTTCCACTAGCCCAGGTTGCTCCATGCCCTGTCTAACCCAGTCTTGGACACTGCCAGGGATCAATCCACCCTCCACTTCTCAGAGCTCCTATTTCTCTCCACAGCAGCAGGACACCTCCCTGGCTCTCTGCTACTGTCTCATCCCTGTCTGTCCATCCCTAGTCCTGGTATCCCTCTGGAATGCCCCATGCTGAGGGTTGTTTCTCCTGAATGGTGCTGGAGCACGGGATGGGCACCCAGAAAGCACCAGCTTGGCCCCAAAAGCCACGAGACTGTTCCTGTTTGTGTCTCCAGCCACAGCTGCTCCCTTGTCCTCTGGCACAGCACACGCTGGTTAATCATTCCTCAGGCACATTCAGTGTCCCGGGATTCTTATCGGAGAGTGCAAAGTCCAATCAGCAACACCACTGGGAAGAGGTGGCAGGAGGGTTCCCTGGCAAGGGTGGCAAAGCTGTGCTGGAGCAGCACCATCCCCAGGCTGGGATACACGAAAGCAATGCCAAGGCATGGGCTGGGAAGTGCCCATGGGTTCAACCTGCACTGCACCAGCACAGCTCCCAGCTCTGGATCATGGAGTCCTGGAATGGCTTGGGTTGGAAGTAACTCTAAGGATCATCCAACTCTCAGCCACGGGCACCTTCCACTGCCTCAGGTTGCTCCAAGCCCCAGTGTCCAACCTGGCCTTGGATACTTCCAGGGATGGGGCAACCTGTTCCATCACCAGATCACTCCAGCCATTCCTACCAGGAGGAATCCATAGGGGCCCTATCCAGAAGAGGGAAAGCAGAGCAGGATCCCATCTCTCTTCTTTGAAATAACCATGCCCAGGAGCCATTTAATTCCCTGTTTCTGACAGCTGGGATGACTGTCCTGGAAGGGCTCTCACTGATGAGAGTAAGGAAGCAGAGAATCTGTCCATCCTGCATTCCAGCATCCCAAGGCTCCTCCTTGACCAGGATTCCTTTCCCATATCCCTGCATGCAGCAGCCCTTCCACACCCCATCCCACGCACTGGCTCAGCCAGATCTCTGTGTCACCTTTTCCATCCTGGTCACACCTCCAGCACGACTCCCTCTAATCCACCCCAACAGCCATCTCTTCCTGAAGCTTCTCCCTGTCTGTGTCTGGGCATTGCTCCCAGAGAACCAGCCTAAGGAAAGGGCATTCCCCAGGACATGGGCAAAGTTCCTCCTCATGGAGCCTCGTGCTGACATCACCTTTCCAAATCCCAACCTGTCCTTTATCAGGCTTTACAGATCCATCTTCTCATGAACAGCTCTCCAGCCTCACTCCACCTGGATGTCTCTTGCCCTTTTCCCAGGATAAAGGAGTTTTGGGGTCCAGGATAAAGGAGTTTTGGGGAAATAGGAGGCAGAAGCACCAGCACAACCATCACAAGACCATGCCAGAAGTGGAGGGGTTTGGCACCAGCCTTTCCCTGAGGAGCGGACAAGGATGAGTCCTTTGGGTGAAGAAACTTCAACAATCTCCTACTGGGATAGATGTGGCAGCTTCCCCCCAATGTCCAGGAATGCCACCTGGGTGTGGTGATGAGCTCAAGGGAATGTTTTTGTCTCTTCCCTGCTTTGCTCAGGCCCTGGGATAGAGCTGGACTCAGCAGCATCCTCACATCACCTGCTCCTGTTGAGGGCTGACCAAGCCAGGTGGGCAGAGAAGCCTCAAACAGAGGGAAGAGAGAGAAGAACCAGGGAAGAATCCCATTGGGAAGAGAGCAGGAGAAGCAGAGAGGAAAGCAAGGCAAGCCACGGAAGGGCTGGGGGGTCCGTGCCGTTACCTGCTCGGATCCAGCGCATCCTGAGCATGGTGAGAGCCGCTGTCAAGCTCCTGCTGTACCCCTGCTCTCTCCCCGTGTCATTATTCCCTGAGCTCAGCTCCTCCAGCTCCCAGGGCTGCTGCTGCCTGCTGGTTTTTCTATTCCCTCCGGGAAGAGTGGGAGGGCCGGGGAGGCGGCCGGGCTGCCCCTGCTCCGCGCTGGGATTTGGGACCGCCAGGGGATTACCCGCAGGGATGGTCATGTGTTTGTGCTGTACCAGCTTCCCCGCGCCCATTCCGGCACGGGCTGACTCCCGGCTCCCAAAGAACTCCGGGCAAAGCCTCTTACCTTCCCAGGGCGCCAGCCAGCCCCCGCAGTGACTGTCACCTGTGCCGCCACCCCGTCCCCGAGCCGCTCCTCCCGCAGCCAGGGATCGGGCTGGGCTTTTCCAAGGTGCTGGTGTTCGCCCCCTGCCACAGCAGCTCCGCGTGGGAAAAGCTCTCTCCAGCATCAAGCCTTGGAAATGGATTTGGGGGCAGGCAGTGGGTGACGAGTGAGCAGGACGCCCCATAAGAGCCATTTTTTAAAGGCATTCCATGAAAAGTGATGTGCTGATCCGTGTAGTTGCATTCCTACATCAAGCCCAGGACATCAGGACAGACCCCTCATGTTCCACTGCCCTCCTGCCCTTTCTGCTCCCAGTTTGCAGCTTCAAGACATCCCAAAGTAAGGGAAGATCTGGGAGCAGTCCCTGGATTCTCATGGATACGCTGGTTTACTCCAGCAGCAGTCTGACCAGCGAATTCCTTCTCCACTCATTCCCACCACCACCAAATCCCCCTTATGGCCCAGCACGGGGGACAAGGGGCAATCCCAGCTGTCCTGGGGTCACCTCACTGCCTCAGCTCCAGTATTCTTCATCCAAGGAAAACAGGGAAATGCTCCAGACCTCTTCCTGCAGGGCACCACTTCCTCCTCACAGGCACCAAGTGCTCCATAATCAAAATCACCAGGAGTGTTAACACCACCAGGAACATGGGAACAGGCTGTCCAGAGAAGTTGTGGAGGACAGGGGGAGGGTTTAGATGGGATATTGGGAAGAAATCCTTCCCTGGGAGGGTGGTGAGGCCCTGGAATTGACTTCCCAGGGAAGCTGTGGCTGCCCATCTCTGGAATGTCCAAAGTTGGATCGGGATTGGAGCAACCTGGGATAGTGGAAGATGTCCCTGCCCATGTGGGACTGGATGATCCTTAAGGTCCTTCCCACCCAAACCATTCTGGGATTCCATGATCACACATATCCAAACATTCCCAAAACCATCCATTCCTGGTCACTCCGAGCTCAGAGATTCCTGTGCATGCACGGCTGCTCCACAGACAATATTCCCAGCGTTCCAGCCACTTGTGCTCCATGAAAACCTGTTGGATAACCTTCATGGAAATCTCCCCCTTCTGCTGAACCAACTCTTGTTTTTCCCAGCTCCACCTCGACCCCCAAACCTGCTCAATTTCCAGCGCTCGCTCTCCTTCCTCTGTTCCTTTCCCGAATTCCCGTTTCCCAGCCCCCGCCAGCCCCACTCCGCACATCTTTCCTGCTGTACATTCTTCCCCAAGCCCTTATCTCGTAAATTAGCCGGGAGAGGGATCCCAAATAGCTGAGCTGTGGCGTAAGCGTTTCCCTGAGGCAGGGGCGGGCGGGAGCAAAGGAAAGGTTGGGAGCAGGATGCCAGCCAAGGGTCAGACGCTGTCAACTCCCTCCTTTTCCTTTGAATCCAAACACAAACGCTCCAGGAGCACTCCCCAAACCCATGGAAATCTCCTTTCCCTCCCCTGCCAGACCCCCCTGGCATCCCACGTTCACTGCTCCAGGATTTTTGCCTGAGCTCTCCTCAGCAGGATGGTCCTGGGCAGCTCCAAACACACGGATCAGAGTTTGGGACGATTCCCGAGTGGGAAGGGATGATCCACGAGGATCATCCAAGTCCAATCCCAAAAATTCCACCATGTGTCTGAGGACAAGAAGAATCTTCCTAACACAGGAGAAGCCCAGCTTGAGGACACTCAATAAGGAAGGCCAGGATTGCATTCCCAGCACCTTCATCCCAGGAAGCAGTGAAGTTATTCCCAATGCATCTTTTCCCTCAGAGACTTTTCCCTAGCCCATCCCAAATATCAGAGCAAAGCCTGGGATCTTTCCCATTATTTTTCTGCTTCTCTACCCTCACATGCCTCAGATCTCACCCTCAAAGAGCAGACAGCCATATTCCAGGGAAATAAGGATATCTGGGAAAACAAGGATATCCATGGAAGTAAATATATCCAGGGAAACAAGGATGTCTAGGGATACAACGATACCCAGAACAAAGGGTACCCAGGAAACAAAGACATCCATGGAAATAATACATCCAGGAAAACAAGGATACCCTAGGAAACAAAAATACAGAAGGAAATAAGGATATCCAGGAAAACAAGGATACCCTAGGAAACAAGGACACCCAGGGAAACAAAGGATACCCAGGGAAACCTGAGCAAACACCAAGGAAAATTTAGGAAAATCCAGGTCCATCTCTTACAGCCGAGAAAACCAGAGGCACCAATCACACTTGAGATTTTGGGAGCACTTGTTTCCCAAAACAAGCCTGGTTCTGCAGATGGGACCAGCCAAATTCCAGGATTTGGAATGACCACAGGCACTGATTCTTTCCCAGCTCCACCAGCACAGCCCCTAGTCCCAAACAAGGAGTCCAGTTAATCCTTGTCTGACACTGGGAAATTCCAAGGGCTCAGGGATTCCTCTTAAATTTTCTGGGATTGCTTACAGCAGGCTCAGATCCTGGGAAAAGCAGAGTCAAGCAAAAGAATGAGAATTCCCAAATTATTCCAGGGTTCTCTGCCTGCAGGAAGAAATCTCTTCAGGGATGAGATGATCCGTGAGAAGAAGAAAATATTTCACTCCAAGACAAAAATAGGTTGGAAAATGATTTCCTTATGATGAGAATCAGTGATAAATTTTAAAGGAGCGATGGGATAATTAATTTATTCCTGTAAATTATTAAATTCCAACAGATCAATTGTTTACCACATCCAAAAACCATTAATTCCTCAGGAGGGCCAGATTCCAGAGTAAATCCAACTCCATGCCGTGATTTAAGGCTCTGACCTTCACTCCCAAAAAACAGAGGATCAGTTTGGCCTCAGAATTCCTTGGAGCACCACAATTAAGCTGGGCACAAGAGGGAAAAACTGAGCAGCAATTCCTGGTGGTAAAACTTTCTTCTCTTCCCTTCTCCCCTTCCAGCTCTGTGTTGGAACAGATGCTCTGGAATAAGAGTGGGAAAAAGACTGAGCTGCCCAAACAAAGTCGTGCTCCGTGGAATATCTGGCTCAGAGAGATTTTAAGAAGGCTGAGAGTAAGAAATACCCTTCAAGCACAGTTTCCTTGATCCTGGATTTTCACAGGGACAGGATGGTTTTGGTTCAAGAGAAAAAGAAAGAAGGAGAAGGAGATAAAGGGAGAGAAGAGGAGGAAAAAGGGAAAGGGAGAGAGGAGGAGGAAACAGGGGAAAAAAGAAGAAAAAAGAAAAAGAAAGAAAGGAAGAAATAAGAGAGGAAGAATCCCCAGATGGCTGAGGTTGTCAGGGATCTCCTGGAGTCATCTTGCTCGAGCAGGATTACCCCAGCACCCAGAAAGAACAGGGAAACAGTAAAAGAAGGAAATCTCCACGTTATAATAGAGATGCTCTGGGGAGAGGGAGAAATTCCAGGTTCCAGCTGAAGAGACAGAGAGCTGCTCCATGAATAACATTGGGATGCTGAGCCAGAGCTGTGCAGGACTCCTGGGAGGTGCTCAGCACCCCCAAGATGGGAAGTGGGAGAGGAGGATTTAGGAGTTTGGCCCAAGCAAAATCCTAAAAGCAAAGGAAATCCCAGAAAGCTGCAGGGAACATGGGCTGGGAGTGGCCGAAAAGAGCCCTCGTGGTGAGGCTTCCCATCCTCACTAATCCTGGGGCTCCTGGAAATCTGGGATCATGGCTGGAAATAACAGGGGGTGCTTTTTCCTTTGAAGAAGAGATGCCCTGCTGAGGGATCATATGGATGCTGGGAGAGAGGGAAGCAAGGAAGAAGCAGCTCGAGCTTCCACTCACTCCCAAGAGCATCTTCTGCTCCCACTTCCCAGGATAAATCCTTCTACCAGCCAAAGAATCCACAGGGACATCATTGTCCTGCCCCAGCTGCCTCTGGGGACTCACTGCACCATCCCACTGCTCCAAAGGGGACCCCAGCTCCAGAGCTGACCCATGGATGGGGATCCACCCCAGAACCTGTGGGGCCAACGAAGCCTCGCCAGGATGGGCACGTTATTCCCCCATGCAGCACATCCATGTGCCAGGGGCTCATCCCAAAGGACACAGCCCGTGGCAACTAAACCTCGACCTGGCAGGCACCCCCTGGAAAACAAGGGAGGGAAACAAAGCAACAATGGGGGAAGAGAAGGAACCAAACACTCCACAAGGAAGAGCAGAGCAGGGAAGGGAACAGGAACAACAACGGGATCAGGCTCCCAACAACACATCCCAGCTCAGCCATGAGCAACCACATTTCATCCAACAGAGGCCAAATTCTCTTCCCGACCACTTTTCCACCCTGGTGGGAAGGAGAGTGATCCACAGCCATGCGGTGTCCACAAGGATCCAGGCTCCAGAAAACATCTGGGATCCACAGGACAGAGCCAGAGCCACGAGCCTGCTCCAAGGATGGTGAGGGACATTCCAAGGTCCCTGTTGGGGTCGCAGTAGGAACAAACACACGGCACAAAACAATTCCCAGGATATCCAGCTTGGCACCCACTGTGTGCACTGGAGGATGCACAGCTGCCCCTGGATTGTGCCCTGGGACAGGGATCTGTGCCATTCCAGAGCTGGACATGGCTAGGATGGTATGGAGCCAGGCTGGGAGAGCTGGGATTGTTTAGCCTGGAGAAGGGAAAGCTCCAGAGAGACCTTGGAGTCCCTTCCAGCGCTTAAAGGGACTCCAGGAGAGCTGGAGAGGGACTTTGGCAAAGGGCCTGGAGTGACAGGACAAGGGGGAATGGCTTCCCACTGCCAGAATACAGGGTTAGACGGGATGTTGGGAAGGAATTCCTCCCTGGGAGGGTGCTGAGGCTCCGGAATTGGCTTCCCAGAGAAACTGTGGCTGCCGCATCCTCGGAAGTATCCAAGGCCAGGTCGGACGGGGCTTGGGGCAACCTGGGCTAGTGAAGGTGTCCCTGCCCAGGGCAGGGTGGATGAGCCTTAAGCTCCCTTCCCACCCAGCCCATTGCAAGGTGTGCTGCCTCCGGGGCATCCCCGGAGAGCGGGGCTGGGAATCCCGGGATCGGTGCTGGGAATCCCGGGATCGCGGTGCCCCCCGTTTACCTTCAAAGAAGCGCTGCAGAGCCTCCGTCTCGTCCACCACCTCCATGGCTGGGCCATGCACGGGCCGGCCCCGGCTCAGTCCGTGCGGCTGCAGGGGGGCATCGCCCCGGCCCGGGGGGGCTCAGCCGCGACCCCCGAGCCCCGTCCGAGCCCCGTGCGAGCCCCGAGCGAGCCCCGCTCTCAGCGCCGGGCTCCCGGTGCCCGTGCCCAGCTCGCCCGCCCGATGCCCATCGGCGTCCGCCCGGCGCTGCCCGGACTTGGGCTGCTGCGGCCGCTCCTCCCTCTTTCCCTGCTGCCCTCCCCTTCTTTCCCTCTTTCCCTCCCCTTCTTTCCCTCTTTCCCTCCCCTTCTTTCCCTCGTTCCCTCCCCTTCTTTCCCTCGTTCCCTGCCCTTCCCCGCCCGCTGCTCCTCCCTCCTCCGCCCGGAGCCGCGCTCGGGGCACCCCCGCCAAGGGGGTTTGGCAACGCCGGCGAGTCCCGAGGTTGCCAAAAAGTCACCTAAAAACACTCGCGAGGCGCCGGGAGGAGCCTCCGAACTAAAAATGCGGTCGCCAAGCGCTAAAAAGCAGTGGCGAGCCACCAAAAACCCAGTCCCTAAGCCCCCGAAAAACAGGTATTAAAGCACAGAAAACGAGACACTAAAGGCCCCCAAAACCCCAGCCACTAAAGCATCAAAAACCAGCCCCTCAAAAACCAGCACCTAAGCCCCAAAAACCAACTACTAAGCCCCCATAAACCAGCCCCCAAGCCTCCAAAAACAGCACCTAAGCCCCCCCAAAAAACAGCCCCTAAACCCCTCAAAACAGCCCCTAAGCCCCAAAAAATCAAGCCACTAAAGCCCCAAAATCCAGTCCCTAAGCCCCCAAAACCAGCCCCTAAGCCCCCCAAAAACACCTACTAAAGCACCAAGAAAAAAGGAGCCACAAATCACCAGAAAACAAAACAAAAAGCCAGGCACAAACTACCAAACTCTGTCCAGATACCACCGCAAAAACAGCCACAAAGCACTAAAATATGGCCACAAGCCACTAAATATCCAAAGCCACCAAAATCCATCCAGAAACCACCAAAAAAACCCCAGTCACAAAGTACCAAAATCTGTTCAGAGAGAGCGGCAGAAACCCTCAAAAAGCACCAAAATTTGTGCACAAAGCACCAAAAACCCTCACAAAGAACCAAAATCCGTCCCCAGAGCACCCAAATCTGTTCCCAAATTCACAAGGCACCAAAAAAGAGCCAAAAACCATCAAAACTCCAGTCTCAAACGACCAAAATCCATCCAGAAACTACAAAAGCCCAGCCACAAAACACCAAACCCACCACAAATTACAAAAATGTAGCCACAAACCAGCAAACCTGTTCATAAAACCAGCCCTGAGGCACAAAATCCAACCACAAACCACCAAAATCCTCCCAGAAATTCCAAAACCAGCCACAAATCACTGGAATCCAGTTTTTAAAAGAGACACAAATCACTGAAATCCAGGCACAAATTGCAAAACCAGGAAATCCCCAAAATCCAGCCTCACATTCCAGCCACAGACCACAAAACCATCTGCAAATCACCAGAATCCAGCCACAGATCACCCTAAAACAGCCCCAAATCATCAAAATCCAACCCCAAATCATCAAAATCCAGCCCCAAATCACCCCAAACACCAAATCCAGCACTAACTCATCCAAATCCAGCTGCAAACCACCAAAATCCAGTCCCAAATCATTTGAATCCAGCCCTAAATCCACCAAAAATTCTCAAATCACCCAAATCCAGCTCCAAATTACCTTAAACCATCCCCAAATCACCTTACACTTGCCCCAAGCACCAAATCCAGCCCCCAAATCACCAAATCCATCCCTAAATCATCCAAATCCAGCCCCAAATCACCAAAACCCAGCCCCAAATCATCTAAATCCAGCCCCAAATCACCAAAACCCAGCCCCAAATCATCCAAACCCAGCCCCAAATCACCAAAACCCAGCCCCAAATCACCAAAACCCAGCCCCAAATCCCACCCCAAGCCCCAACCCCTGCCCCCTCAGGGGAAGGCCCAGCTGTGGTTTGTTCTCCCCAGATGTTCCCACAATCCCCAATAACGCCCAACTCCCCCCTTTCCAACCCCCCCCCCCCCGCCCCTCCCACCCCATAATGACTCCAATCAAATAAAGAAGGGCCCGCTGGGAATAATGTCCATGAAGTTCCGAGTTCTCGGAGCGCCGGGGCCCTGCCAGCCCCAAACTGTGGGGCCTTTCTGCTGCAGGCCAGCCAGGGCACAATGAGGGATTGTCCAGCCCCACATCCCAATTGAGAAGGGCAGATTCTCTGGGATATATAAATATATTTATCCCTCTCCCACAGCTGTGCAGTGACCAATTCTTCTCCCGGGAGAGGAGGGGGATTGAGGATTGGGGACAGTAATGGGTCTATTATTTCGGGATGGAGAGAACGAGGCTTTTTTTCTCTTCTCTCTCTCTCTCTCTCTCCACATTAAGACAATTGTTATTCCTTGCTCCCCTTGTTCCTGCTCTCAGCTCCCCGTTTTGGGCACAAGCTGCGTGGGAAGGAAGGGAAATTAAGGGAAAATGGATTTTTCCTGGGAAGCCGAGTGTCAGCCCAGTGTAAACTCTGTTAGATGTTGGTCCATAATATTCAATTAAAGATTAGACCCAGCACTAAAGTCAGAACTGGACAGGATGACCCTTGAGGGGGTCTATTCCAACTCAGGATATTGAATCCTGAATTGATTCTCTCATTTAGAATCCTGGAATCATATCCCATACTTTTATGGATTCATAAAATCCTAATTTGATTTGTAGAATCATATTTCGTGATTCTATGATTTAGAATCCCAGAATCCTGGAATGGTTTGCCTTGGGAGGGAATTTAAAACTCATCCATGGAATTATTCAGCTGGGAATAGCCCCAGGCCATGAGAACCTGCTTTACAACTCCAGAGCTTTGTCCCTGTGTCCCTTGCCCTGCAGGACAATCCCAGTTGGGACTCACTTTCCTTGCAGAAAGATCCCAGCATCCAAAGGGCAGATTTCCACACTATCCTGGCTCAAATATCCATCATAATTTAATATTTGGGATATATTCTTGACTGAGAGCATTCCTCTTCCTCTTCTATCCCTGTCATTCCCATCCACTCCCAAAAATTCCCTTGTACTCAACTTTGCACTCAAATCCTTCTTTTATATGACAGGAAGGCTTTAACTTGGGATAACTCAAAGCATCCAGTTTGTTCCTTAATTTACTTCTCTACTGAAGGACAGATTCCTAGAACTGATCTTGAGGAACAGGGATCATGAAATCCTGGAATGGTTTGGGTGGGAAGTGACCTTAAAACCCATCCAGTTCCACCAGCACCTCCACAAATTCCTGCCTGTGATGGTGTTGGACCATAGAGCCGGGTCCAAGGAGGATCAAAAGATTTGGGAAAGGATCCTGAGCCTGGATTTTGGACCATGTTGGACTTGGCCTGGGATTCCCCATCCTAAAGTGTAAAATCCTGTGGAGCAACTCATTTACAATAAAAATAGGATGCTTCCCTCCCAAGTGCCACACACCCCTTACCAGACAGGAAAATCCCTTTGGGAATGGCTCATTAAGGATTCACATCCTCAGATTTCAGGGTTCTGCCCTCACCCAGTGGCTGCCATTTCCAGAACACCCTCCTCTGGACATATCCCTAGGAATCTTTGCTCCTTCCCATCTTTCCTCCTTCCCTGGTGCCTAAATCAAGGTGTGGATGATCCATGTCCTCACTGGAGTTTTCCTCCTGCCTCTCAGTCCTGCTCAGCTCCCACTCTCCCAAGGAATTCTGCTCTTTCCCTTCCCAGACCTGATTAAAGGGAAAAGACCCACTGGAAAAACACACCAAGGGATGGAGCCAACCTCATCCATATGGGATGGTCCAGTTCCCTTCCTGCAGTGAGCTGGGGATGGACTTGTGTGATCCCCAGAGGATCCTAGAGAGCTCTAAATCCCAAAAATCAAAGGTCTTGCTTTTGATCCATAGGGAAGCAGCTCCAGTGGATCCAAACCCAGTCTCCCTCATTGGTTTTCCTTTCTCCTGCCCTCCACATTTCCCGTATTTCTCCCCCTTCCCAATCCCCTCCAGGTCGTGCTCCCTGCAAACCTTGCTCTCCCTGTCCCACGTGGCTTGCCAGGAGCACGAGCCAGGAAGGGGTGCAGGGATATTACTCGGGATATTACTCATGGAAGGTGTGGCCGGGGCTCCCTCCGGCGCCGAATTTCAAAGTCCAGTTTCCAACAAAACAATAACTCAGGAATTTCCCCCTCCCTTGCCCCATCCCTCCCCCAAATCCCAACCTCCAGCTGAGATTCCCAGGTATGACTGGAAGGATTTGGAGTCTATTTTTAACCTTTTTCCACCAGCTCTGAGCACGGACACCTCAGTCTCTGGAAGGGCGCCAGAATCATCGATCTGGTTCACATGAGGCTCAGCTGAGCAGGGATCATGGATCCAGGGATACCCAATGGATATGAGACCATTTCTCCTGCTGGGACCAAGTCCCAAAGAAGCTGCTGTGTCACTGTTGGAGATGCTGGAATACTTGGAATCTCCTACTCACAAACCATCCCAATCCAGGCACAAATTCCCCAAATCCCAGATGGTTTGGGTGGGAAGGGACCTCAAAGCTTATCCCATTCCATCCACTGCCACGGGCAGGGACACCTGCCACTATCCCAGGATGCTCCAAGCTTTTTCCAACCTGGACTTGACGTTTCCAGGGATGAAGCAGCCACAGATTCTTTGGGAAATCCTTTCCAACCCCCAGGGAAGCTCCCACCCTGCTGGAGGCGGAAGCAGAGCTCCCTCTGTTATCTCCTCCTGGCAGGAGACCCGGGTGGATCAATCCCTTCCTGGTTATCCATTAACTCCAAAGGGTTCATTCCCAAGACAGAGAGAACACCTCCATTGATTTATAAAGGAATATACACATGTCCTGGGAGACCTCTGGAGCTGGAAGCACAAGGACTCAACCCAGGCCTGGAGCAGGGAAGTGTCACCCACCCGCTCCCAGTGAGGACATCCAGGATCCATGGAAAACCCCTGTCCACTCCAGCAAGACAAACATGGCCACAAGGGCTGGATGTGCTTTCCAAGGAAGTTCTGGGGTGGGAAGGATGAGTACAAATTGCTGGAAAATCCAAGGAGACATTGCTGAGGAGGCAGGAAAATGCAAATGCTACTGGAAGAGGCCAGGAATTACATCTGGACCATCACCCTCAGATCATGGTTTCCTTTCCCTCTTTTCCAATTGAAATACAACCTGGAATGCTTGGGAAAACCCTGAGGAATTATTTGTGCCATGCCAGTTTCCATTGAATTAATTAACAATTAGATCCCAGCTTTAGTTAATTAAATATTCCCATTATTTTCCCTCATTTTCTTTGCATGCTGGGGAACGCTTCAAAAATTTGTTGTAAAAAGTGTTTTGGGTTTTTTTTTTTTTCTGTAGTTCCGGATTTTTTGTCAATGGATTGGAAACAACTTTTCTCAATAAGCTGGAATTCTTTTCCTGAGGCCACCAACACACCCAGCAGCTGGAGAATCTCCTTGGAAAACATGACTACATCCCTAAGGAAGGCTTTTAATAGGTTTTATAGCAGCATCCCCCATTCCTGCTGTGTCCACATCCATATATTTTCATCCTTAAAAACTGAATTAAAGCAGGCTCTTCTAAACATGGATTATTCCGTGTTTATCCAAGGATAGCAGCCAGAGTTGGATGTTTTCCTTCCCCAGGAGAGGAAGGGTTTCCAGAAGAGCCAATATCCTTTTATGAGGCTGATATAGCTCCGGGTAGGGAAAAAAAAATCCCACAAAGCCACCCCAAAACATCAGGCACTTCAACATTCCAGCACTTTTTATAGGCAATTTTATAGGAACTCAGTAGTTCAGCCACCTTTGAGCTCTTAATTCCCTGATAGTCCCTTCAGGAGCAGCCATAAAAACAATCCATGCAGCCATTAATAGGATTACACACTTCCAGGCATTCCTTTTCTCCCTGGATTTCTCCTGGCTGGTCAGTGAGCTCCAGGACTTCTCCTGCCCTTATTCCCCAACCCTGTAAGCCATGAGTGCAGCTTTTCCCTTTCCTAGAATATGAATTATGTGGAATTATTCAGCTGGGAGCAGCTCTCAGGCAGTGAGATTCTGCTGTACAACTCCAGAGCTGTGTCCTGCAGGGCTCTGGGAAAATCCCAGTTTGGACTCATCCAGCTCACACAAGGATCCCAGCACCTTCATGTTCATCCAAAGGGGAGATCTCCACACTGTACAGGCTGGAATATGCAAGAGATGGAATATTTGGGATATATCCTTGACTGAGAGCACACATGCTCCTCTTCTCTCCCTGTCATTCCCATCCACTCCCAAAAAATTCCCTGTTTGCACTAAAATCCTTCTTTTTATATGACAGGTTGAATTTAACTTGGAATAACTCAAAAGCATCCAGTTCCTTCCTTAATTTCCTTCTCCACACAAGGAGAGATTCCTAGAACTCATCTCAAGGGACAGTGATCATGGAATCCTGGAATGGTTTGGGTAGGAAGGGACCTTAAAGATCCAGTCCCGTTCCATCCCTGCCATGGGCAGGGACACCTTCCACTACTTCCAGGGCAACTTCCAGCTTGCTCCAACCTGGCCATGGGATGGCAAATCCACAACCTCTGGATGTTCCCCCAAATGTTTTCCCACTCCAAAGGCTGAGACCCAGAACAGAGAGAGCTGGAGAAGGAACAGCCAACCCCCAGTGATTCCCCAAATTCTTCCCAAGAGCTGCAGATCCAGTTCCTGGTGTCCTTCCCACCTCTCCAACTCACTCACCACCCTTTAAGGCAGAAACCTCAGGCAATTCCCAACCATCCGTGTCCAGGACATCCTTGGGAACAGTCACATACTCCAGCCATGCTTCCAACATCCATTTTATACAGAGTGCCATAGAATATACAGAAAATTTATATACATCCATGTTTCTGGAATTAGGTTATAATTCATCCAGATCTTTCTTTACAGCGGGATTAGTTCGGATCCTTCGTACAGAGGTACAAAAAAAGTCACGTGGAGAATGAAGGGCACATGAGGAGTGCTTGAGTTTCCTTGGAATCTTCATGCTGGGGCAGCTCGGAGCAGGGATTCAGAGGGCAGCATTCCTGGGATGAGCACGGGGATGCAGGATGCTGGGCTGTTTTCCCCCCCAGTTGCATATCCAAGTGCTCCAAGCCTGGCCAGAAGCAGTGGGAATGCCTCAGAGCTCCCTGGAAGGGCTGGTTCTCCCAAAAATGCCAAAGGCTTCAGCTCTAAGGAGGCAATTAGGATCCAGCAGGAAATGAATCCAGAGGTATCCTGCTCTGAGCTGTCCCAGCATGGGATTGAACACAGGTGACAGGCAGGAAGGGCTTTTCCAGAGAGGCAGAGCCAAAGGAAAGGGGCTTGCAGGGCACAACATTCCAGACAGAGAGGCACAGCCCATCCCCAAATATCCCTGTGCCATTAGGAATTCTGCTTAGCATCAGGACAGAAGCTCAAGAGTATTCCCTGGACTTACGCAGGGAAAGGTGGGAAGCTGGAGCTGCAAGTGAGGCCACTTTGCCACCACCAAGCTCTGGGGACATCCCAGGAAAGGAGTTATGTCCCAAAGGGTGTGGCAGTGTCCTAGGAAAAACCCCTGCCAGGATCCTTTTGCACACAAACTTCCCAAAATTGGATATCCTAGCAGGACAGGTCTGTGCCACCCCCACCTGGGATTTCCAACTCTGAGCCATCAGAACTGCACAAAGCCCGGGATGGGAAGCAGGGAAGTGGAATCCCAAAGAAAAAACAACGTCAAGGCTTGTTCCTGTGCTGCAAGGATTTTCAGGAATCAAGAGGTGAAGACAGGGACAGGTTCCCCTCCTCCCACAAGTGTGTTTGGAAGGTGGGAAAGTCACACAGAGCATGGTGTGACACGGTGATGGCAGAGGGATTGGACACAAGGAAAACAGGAAGAATTCCCAGGGAGCCTACCTTTGGAAGGGAGCTGCTCCAGAGCCAGGGAGAAATGCAGTGTGGGTTGGAAGAAATCATCTGCCTCAGGTCAAGATTTGCTTTTGGCACTTGGATACGACCTCAGGCAGCAGGGAATAGTGGGAAGATGTGGGAAGTCCTGGCTGAGGCAGAACAGGGAGAGCTCGGGAGCAAGGGCAGCTCCTACCAGGCCTTGGCCCCACTTCCATACTCCCAGAGAAGTGGGAAAGGAAGGTGGGAAATGTCTGATCCCAGAAATCTGGGACCTGAAGTCAGGGAGAACAAAGGCACAACAAGTATGAACTCAAAAAACATGGAAAAAGCAATGGGAATGGAGACAGAAAAGCACTCAGAGGCTGATGGTGATTCCCTACGACAAAGCCAGGATTTGCCCTAATCCTTGGCTGTTTGGAATTTCCAGCCCTCAAGCAGCTCCTTGGAGCTGGAAGAAGTGGAAAATCATCAGTGACTGCTGATCCAGCCCTCTTCCCATCCCTCTCTCGATCCATAACTCCCCTGTGAATCTGACTGGAGAGCAAAGGACTCCCAGACTGAATCCCAGCTTCCAGCTGCAATATTCCTTCCTCTCCTTCTTCCCACAGCTGCCAAGGATGGGCAGTGTTTGCCTCCAGCAGGATCCATGCAGCATTGCTTCCTCCACACAGGAGCCATGAGAGGGAGCTTTGGCACAAGAAATGAGGCTCTTCCCGAAATCCAGCAGCTCTTCCCAAAAATCAGCACTGCACAGGCTCTGGGAACAAAGCAGTGAGTTCAGTTCCAGGCAGTGCTTCCCAACTGCTTCTTTCAGAGGGATTTCTCAGCAGAGCAATCCATGCTGCTGCAATTCCAACCTTCCCTTTCTGCAGCACCACAACACTGCAAGCAGGAAATCACAGAATTCCAGAATCATTTGGAAGCTCCCACCCGTTGCCATGAGCAGGGAGACATCTTTCCCTAGCCCAGGTTGTTCCAAGCCTTATCCAACCTGGCCTGGAATATTTCCAAGAATGAGGAATCCACACCTCTCTAGGCAATGTTTGGATGTTCCTCGAAGGCTGCAGCTACAACCACTATCCCTTAAACCCATGGGAATTAAATATTCCTGTTCCTATCCTGCAAAGCCAGAATGTCCTATTGCCAAGGGAAAAATATCCCAGAATGGATAAACCCAGCATGGACGGGAGCTCCAGCCCAGCAATTCCCAAGGCAAACACAGAAGGGCTCTGCTACCCATGGAAATTCAATGGAGATTCTTGGATACAGCCTCAAAACACAAATCCAAATACACCCATTCCAGCAATAATTAATCCCACCTAATTCCCATTGCCAGGGGTAATCCTGATTATTCCTATGTCCCAATTTGTAAATGAAAGCTGTGTGGGCGATTCCATGGAAATAATATTATCTGCCTGCAGGAAAAGAGCAGCAAAAGCTGGGAAAACATCAAAGTGCATGGAGAATGTGTTAGATACTGATCCTGCATCCCCACGCTTGGAGATTTTCCTCCTTCTTACATGTCCTTGGAAATCTGTTTCCAAGATCATCAAATGTTCCTGGAATCTAACATCCTAAAAGAACAGAACTGGGAATCACTGGAATTCTGTATCCACACTCCCCACCCTCTGCCATCCCAGCCCTCTGCAGAGGCCAGAACACCTCCTACAAATCCTGTTTGCTTTGGAAAAAAGTTCCAAAAAAGTTCCAAGAATCCCTTTTAACTGCTTTGGAATAGTTTTCCCATGTTTCCCATGTGCTACCAAGGATGTGGAATGAGCCACCAGCACCCTGAGAGAAGGGAGGGATGAGGTGGCTCCTGAAATAGGTAAGAGGAACAGGGAGCAAAGAAAAGAGAGAAGTTTTAGGAGGAAATGAATATTCGAAATGGAGAAGGCAAGCCCCAAAGGAGAAGGAATAATGATAAATATTGGAAAAGGGCCAGTATATCCTCAGCACTGCAGGATCCTTCCCAAATTTTTGGCATTCCTGCAATAAAAGCAACAATAAAATCAATTTACTGGTGCAGAAGAACCTCAGCTCCATTCCTCTGCCAAGGAACTCTTGGAATAGTTTGTGTTGGAAAGGACCTTCAAAGGTCACTCAGTCCAAGAAGAAGGATCAGAATGTCATGGAATGTGTGACCTGGTCTGGGATCTGGGGTGTCAGGCACTTCCAGCACTGCCTGTGCACGGGGTGGAACATCCTGTTGGAATATCATGGGAATATCCAAAGATCAGAAGGCACAAAGCTGAAGAGGAAGAAGCAGAAGCCAAGAGATCTGGAAAACTGGAGATGCTTTGTATTCCCAAAGACAGAGTGGGAAGAGAAAGCAGGAAGTGTGTACAGTACAGATGAAGGAGGTAGCTGCAGCTTTAACATTTATTTCAGCATTCCAGGTGTGCTTTTCCAGGAGGAAATGGGAGATCAGCCTTTCCAAGTGCCCAGATAGCAAAGAAGTGATGAGAATGGAGACACAGAATGCTGGGGATCAAGACACAGAGACATTTAAAGCAGAAATAATTCCAAGAACAAGTGGATTTCATTTGGGAGGACTGGGATCAAATCTGTTTGTCAACAAAAACCAGGAATTATCCTTGACAGGATACAATGAGAACCTTCGAGGGGTTCTTTTGTGCCTTTACTCCTTGACCTGTGGCAAGCCCAGCTCCCAGGAATTATGTATTTCCAGGCTTTTCCAAAGTCCAGTGATCACAGAGCAAAAAAAACCAAAAACAAAACCCTGCAGCATTGCAGACTGCTTCCTGTCAGGGCAAGGGAAGGTCATTCCCATGGGACACAGTTCCAATGGCACAGAGAAGGAAACAGCCACCCAAGGATTGAGTCTTCCAGGACACGGCAGAGGAATGTCAGGGAAGGGACTTTCTAGTGCAACATTTGAGCCATGGAACATCAGCAGGTTCCCACTGGAATCATTTTAGGAGGGAGATATCCCACTTTTCCTCACCTGGAGGCACCTCCCACCAGTAGTTCCATCTAATCCCAGGTATCCCTGTCACTCCCAGGGACGGAGATGATCCTTTTCCTTAATGTTTTAAAGTGCTTTGCAGATCCCAAGCTCTGCCTTAGTGCTAAGGGTTAATTCCTGCCGGGAATAAGGACAGGAATGAGCTCCTTATCCCGACTCTTGGGCCAGGAGGGGAGCTAGCCTGCTAGCCCCAGCCTCCCTGCCCCTCAGCTCCCCTTTTCCCCTCAAACCTTCCCAGATTTTTGTGCGTATTCCTGAAAAATCACCTCGGTAGTGTTTCCTGAGTGCAGGAATTCCTCCTTACCCTGTGCTGTGCTCCCAAACCACCTGCTCCCTGCTCCTTTTTTAAGGATCTACAAAAGCAAAAAGAACTTCTGGTTGCTCAGAATAAAAGGACTTTTCCTTCTCCAAATCCCTCTGAATCCAGAGAGGCTTTCTCCCTCTGATTCCACTCAGGGAAAGGTCACCTTTGGAACCTTAAACCACAGGGAAAATGTTTTCCTGGCTGCTTGAAGCACTTCTGAAGGCTCTGAAATGGGTAAGGAGCAGGGGCTGGAGCATCCCACACTGGATGGAGTGGGATATCAGCACTTGCAGCCAGAATCCAGTGGAATTCCGTGAACCCAGGGTTATTTACATCAATGCACACTGGTTATAAAGTGCTCCTCGATGGCATCAGATCCCACTGGCTCCTGGGAAGCACAGCTCTGACCCATCCCAGGGCTTCCAGAGCCCACATGGACAACAAGGAAGCCTGAGATTTGCCAGGAGCTGAGCTCCTGGAAAGCACAGAGTCCTCCCACAATGGAAACAGCACTGCTAAGGAGGGGAAAAGGGAGCAACCACAGGATTCTAAGAAAGTTAAACCAGGAATTTCTTTTCCAGAGAGGGAGGACAGAGCTCTGGGGAGAGCCATCAGTAACTGCTGAGCTTTTGAGGGGGAGCTGTGGCAATTCAAGGCCTTTTCCAGGTCCCAAGAATGTTTCATTTCCTAGGATAGGTAGTTTTCCTCCTGCTCCCATCACTGGAAAACCTGCCTGGAGAGGTGGAGCAGGCTCCTCTGGGCCCAGAGGCTCAGGTAGTTTTCCTAACAACTTGCTCAAGCTTTCCTATATGGAATTGTGCAGGTGGGAAGAGGGTGGAAGAGGGGGTAGGCAGTTACTCCTGAATCCAAGCCACTTGGGAAGCAGGGGGCTTGGAATTCTGCCTGCCCATCCTCTCTTCCCTCAGTCCCCAGAGGGAACAGCATGGGAAGGAGATGATGACCATGGATTTTCCTTCCCTATTTCCTTAATAAATACCTTCCAACCAGCTCAGCAGCTCTGTAAACATACAAGAGATTGCAACACTGGGGGAAAAAAAAAACAAAAAAATCCATCTTTTCCCTGAATTCCCAATGACAGAGGCTGGCACTGATCCGTGGATGCTGCATATGAGTGGTGTGAGGACCCCCAGGGATACAGGAGAGACTCCCAGACTCCACAGGGGCCTGGAAAATAATGCCAGGTGCATTTTGCAGTTGATCCACCCATCCATCCATATCCATGCAGCTCTGAGATGAGAATCCTGGCAGTCCCACAGGAATGTTGCCAGCTTAGAGGGGTCCAGGGAAGCGAGGAGTGATGGGGGTGATATCCAGGAGAACTTTCTGCCAAAGGAGGGACGTGGCAGAGGGATTGGGCTCTTGGGAACAGCGTCCTTCCCTCTCAGGAGTGCTCGGGGGAGAGAAACCACGGTGCCAGCCCCATTCCTGCTGTGCCTGGCCGGGAAGGGGGGGACTGGATTTGGGGGGAATACAGCCCCAATGGCTTTAAAACAGGAGTGTCCTACAAAAGCAATCCCCATGGAAGTGTGCCGAATTGGATCTTGGGCCGGATCCGTGGTAGTGCAACAGGGCCCAAAGTCTCAATCCGCTCATTTCCCAAACCACCGGCTCGGTCCTGACGGGAGGGATCTGGCCTGGCCCCCTCCTGCTTCCATCTATCCAGGTATCTCACTCCCAAACTCAGCAGGTGCCCCAGGGCAAGGAATCTGCCTCTGGAATGAGACAGGCTGAGGTAGGGAACTTTAGTGCCTCAGACCCTCTCAGGCCCCGTGGGGCAAAGCTTCTCCCAGCTCCAAACACAGGGTTCCAGCACAATCCATCCTCCAGACACCACCACTGTGTCACCCCAGAAAGGATTTTTCCAGCTGTCTCCTCTGATCCCAACTGCCCGACGACAGCCTCCTCCATGGATTATCCCACTGGGATCATTCCACCCCTTTTCCCCTGCACTAAAGGGCTGAAATCATGAGGTCGTCCTGCTTGGCAGGGCTGGTTACGTGTCCGGAGGGGGTGGAAGTCCGGATTTTGTCCGTGGCCAGGCACTCCTGGCTGCTCACACCCGTGGGAGTGATATCCATGAGTTCTCCGGATGAACTAAGGGGGAAAGAGGGCGACACAGAGATTCCTGATGAAGGATCCGTCGAGCCCGCAAACAACCTCGGGGGCTTTGGGACTAAGTTAGGCTCGTACTGTGCCCTCAGCAGGATCTCCTGGTCGCTGACGGATTTGGGAATCTCCGCAAAGTCGCTGGAGCTGTCCGACACCATCATGCAGTAAATGTCCTGGAAGGAGCTGCTTTTGCTGTCCAGGTTGAAGAGGCTGTCGATGAACTCGGCGAATTCCAGCACCTGGGGACTGGGAACGTCGGCCAGGCGGCCGTTGTGGAGCGCAGGCTCTTCCCGAGGGGACAAGGACGTGCGCTCCCCGTCGCTCCCGGTGCCCTCGGCGCTGCAGCGACGCTGGGGGGTGGTGCCGCCGCTGTTGAGGACGTTTTCCGGGGGCTGAGTCTCCTGGGAATGCTTGGAGAGGCTGTCAGCAGCCAGCAGCTCTGTCCGGGAGCTGAGGGAAGGGTTTTCCTCAGGGATAGCGGGGTCTATATAAAAGCAATGCGTCTCGTCCTTCTCCATGACCGCATGGAGGCTGGGGGAGCCCCGGATGCTCCGGAAACCGGAGGAGCGCCGGGAATCGAAGCTGTAGATGGATTCGTTGTCCGAGAGGCTCTCCATGGTGGCCAGAGGGGCACGGCGGTCCTGGAGCTCCACGGAGAGACGTTCCTTAGTGTCCAGGAGAAGCAGCTCCACGGGATCCTTCTGCACGGGAGAAAGAGGCTTCGTCTCGTAGAATCCCTCCAGGCTGATTTCCGAATGGGATTTGCTCCTGCAATAGGAAACAGAGAACATGAGGCTGCAGAATCCCAGAACAGCCAGAGGATCCATGGGTTCTCACACAGCTTCTCCAAGCAGAGGCATCCACAACTCCAGGGAATCTCTTCTCGCTCTGTCCTCCCAGCTGGAAATATCACAAATGGCTTCTCCCACTGCAAACTCCAGCTCTTGCCCTTCTCCCTTTTTTCCTGGCTCATTAATCTTTCTCCCATGCCCAGAGAGGCTGTGAACTATCCCTGTTAGTGTTCCAAGCTGGACAGGGCTTGGAGCAACCTGGGTTGGTGGAAGGTGTCCCTGCCCATGGCAGGGGCTGGAACTGGGTGATCCTTAAATCCCATCTAACCCAAACCAAATTTGGCTCCAAGTTTTACCTTGGGAAAACCCCATCTGTCTGGATAAAGAGAAAAAAGGAAGTTTCTTCCATACATTTTCCTGACCTTGTTGCACTCAAATTCATAAGCAACACGAGGAATTTCTTCCCCCTGACACAAAGGCAGCCCATGGATCTGTCTGTCCCACTATCATGGATCACAATGCCCCAAGAGGAAGAGGACCCACACCTGGAGCCACTATTCCATGAAAAATCTCTCCTTACTTGGTACTGCTGTTCCTCCTGTCTGCTGGGATGGCTCCAGTTCCAATCTGCACAGTGGGGCAGCTGGGCAAGGGCTGGCTCTGGAATATCAGCTCCGGGGTGAGATCCACTTCCGTAGGACTCACCATCACTTTGGCTGCAGAAAGCAGAGCTGTTTTCCCCTTGTTGTAGTTCTCCAAGACCTGTCCAAGGGAAGCAGAGGAACAGCAGGGATTGACTGGAGGCTATCAAACAGCTGGATTGGCCTCTGTTTTCCCAGAGCCTTCTGGAAGCACAGGGAGATAAAGGATTAGATGGATAAATCCTGAAACATCCTTGGCCGTCACCTGGGCTCCAGTCTAATGGCAGCTCCTGGAATGAACTATCAGCACCCAACCTCACGTTACTCTGACATGAAATTTGGAAAAAGGAGCATCTGGGATTTTGGGAATTCCATTCCCAGACCTCACCACGTTCTACTCCAATACCCTGTGCAAGACTGACCAGGAGCATCCCCATTCCTCCTCCGAAATAAAGGGCCTGGTGTATTTACCCAGCAACATTCCAGGGCAAGGCTGGCTTGTCCCAGTGTTTTTTGGGATGGCAATTCCCTGCCAGCTTGTCCCAGTGTTTTTTGGGATGGCTATTCCCTGCCTTACCTTGTTGAGCCCTTCCATGACCACGTAGGGGAGGTGTTCATGCAGCATGGCTGGGGAGATGATCACCTCGTTGAAGGCCTTGTTGTCCCCCCAGATGGCAAAGTAGGTGGGGTCCTCCTGCTCACAGCAGCTGGAAAAGGGGTCCAGACAACAGGGAAAATGGGATGGAAGAGCAGGGCATTGTTTTGGTATGTGAAAACAGCAGGATGCAGAAGGAGAAAAGGAGGAAAAATGGGGAGGAGCTGTTGAAGTATTGCTCCAAAATCCTGCATTATCCAACAGAGACATGATTATCCATGGGCTAATCATCATCTAAAGAGGAAAAAGACTTTGGACAAGGGCCTAGAATAATGGGAAAAGGGGGAGCAGCTTTAAGCTGAAAGAGGGTGGGTTTAGATTGGATATTGGGAAAGAATTCTTCCCTGAGAGGGTGCAGAGGCTCTGTCACAGGCTGTCCAGAAAAGCTGTGGCTGCCCCACCCCTGGAAGTGTTTCAGGGATGGAACAGGTTGGATGGGCTTGGAGCAACCTGGGATGGTGAAAGGTGTCCCTGCCCATGGCAGGGGATAGAAATGGATGATCCTAAGTCCCTTCCAACCTGAACCATTACAGCATTCCATGTGCTGGTTTAGATATTGGAAAAAACTCTTCCCTGTGAGGGTGGTGAGACTGGTAAACTGGGATGGATTTCCAAGGGAAGCTGTGGCTGCCCCATCCCTGGAAGTGTTCAAATTCAGGCTGGACTGGGCTTGGAGCAACCTGGTCTGGTGGAAGGCATCCCTGCCCCTGGATCTTCACAGTCCCTTCCAACCCCGACCATTCCTAACTCTGCCAGCAGACACAACCACTGAGACAGTGAGGAAGAAAACCCCCTTTTCCTTGTGTCAGGGAAGAGTTTTCCAGGAAGAATTCCAGCAGGAATTGCAGGACTCACCAGCACTGCTCAGCAGGGTGGTTGTGCACCACGTGGATGATGCGGCCAGGGGGGTACAGGGGGGTGCTGGCACTCAGGGCAATGGTCAGGTCACTGGGATGTGTCCAGAGCCGGTTGCTCGTCACCGAGTTCTCCTCCGGCTCCTCGGGAAGCTCGGATTTGGGAATGCACTTGGTGGCCCCCACAATGATCCGCCACTGTTCCCACAAAGAGAGAGAGAGAGAGAGGAAGGAGGATTTGAGGAGAGAAAAGCAAATAAAAAGCAGAATTGCCTCATAAGACTTGGGAGGTTTAAAGAATTCCAGAGGCAGGATATTCCCTGTTTTCTTTCACACAGGAGGGATTTGCCTAAGGAAGGTGTGTGAAACACCAACAGAGGTGTCCAGGAAAATCAGTGACACTGAGAATAAATAAGGAATAATAAAAATACAGGAAAACAGGGAAGCTGGAGACAGAGATGATACAAGTGTTTCTGAAAGTTGGTTTTCCTTTCTCAATTATATACCCTCTCCAGGTAAATTCCAACCCTAGAAATCTTCATATTTTATGGGTTTTTTTCCGTCTTGGTGCAATGGTAAAGACTGGGGAAGGACAACTTCCCACATTTCCTATCTCCAAGACATGAGCAGACTATTTATCCTGGAACACCATCACCCCAATGCAGCACAAACACAGCAGCTGCTGTACTTCCAGCCTGTTCTCAGTTTTAATCGGCCAGGAAAAGCCACACTTGGAATACTGACTTTAAAAGAGGCTCAGACAGAAAATTCCTTGCTCAGTTATTTGGGATCTGTGATAGCGAAGTTTCAGCAAGTGAGGTGGAACGATCCCACCGAGCTCTCCAGCTCTTTCCATCATTCCTCTGGTTCCCTAAATAATGATCCTGAGGAGACCTGGAAAAACCCACTCTTCCTGCCACTAAAATTCCTGCCATCCCTGCTCAGAGACCTCTTCTGCTTACCTTTGGTTTGGTGCTTCTTTGGAGAACATCCAGAAGTTGCCGGCGAAATCCCTCCAGCTGAGAGAGCCCAATCCTGGAAGAGAGGAAGATGTGATCATGGAAAAGAGGAAAATGTGACTCTGGAAAAGAAAGTGTGGGTATAGAAAAGAGGAGGATGCGATTCTGGAAGAGATTAAGACATGATTCTGGAGAAGGAGGAGTCTGGAATAGAAGAAAATTATGGATTATGGAAGAGGGGGAAATGTGTTCACAACACCTGAGCAGGGAACAGGACAAGAAGGATACAGAGCAGAGAAAAACAAGGCACTGTGTTTAAAAGGACACTATAAGGATACAACATGGAGCAGATGGACTCAGAGGTGGGCTGCGGCATCACCCAGGAGCAGGAGCCAGGAGTGAGAGGTCCCAGGGAATTACTGGGACAATAACCAGGATAAGATCAGTGAACAGGGAAAGAGGGAGATGACGACAGAAGATGGCACAGAACAGTTGTGCTGGAAAAGTGTCCTGGAGCTGAATGACACCACTGAGCAGATGACAGGATGGACAGGATCATGGCATCCAGGTAAATCCCAGGTTGCCTGGCTCCTGCTCCAAATCCCTGCTCAGCAGAACATATCCCAGGAGATGAGGAAGGTGAGGAATGCCAAGGCACAAGGAATGAGCTGGTTTGGAGATGAGGTGACATGGAACAGGGATTTTGGGACAAACTGCTCCAAATGAGGTGGCAGCACATCCAGGACAGGGCCAAGATCACACAGGAAAGCAGGAAGGTGGCACACCTGATATTCCAGGCACCACAAAGAAGGATTCCAGAGGTAGGACATTCCCCCTTTTCTTTCACACAGAAGGGATTTGCCCATAAAAACCTCAACAGAGGTATCCAGGAAAAACACAGTGACACAAGGAATCAGGAAGATAAACAGGGAACAATAAAAGGACAGGAAAATGAGGAAGCTGGAAACAGATGATCCAAGTGTTTCAGACAGGAAACAGATGATTAGGGACAGAACAACAGAGATTCATCAAGGAATTCAGACACTTCTCCACTTGCCTGGGCACCAGATCTTTGCCAAGCACCACTGCAGTCACAAACTCCTTGGAATACTCCATGGCATCCTCACTGGAAGAGAAACAGGAGCAAGAAGAAGCAAACAGTGTTTAATTCCCAGTTTGGTGGCAGGGAAACCAGGGGCACAAACCCCAATCCAAGCTGCTCCAAGCTTTGAGGATTTGCACCTTGTGACAAAACAGCCTGATCTCTACATCCCATGGCTCAACCATTCCCCTGCACACGACTCTGGACATAGCTAGGAAAGGAAATGCCTGAACTCAGTGCCTCAGTCATTTTCCAATAGTTTGGGAATGGTGGTACAGCCAAAGAAGTGCTCCTGAGGCTACAATGTAGGATGAAATACCTCAATATTTGAGAGAATTCAGATGGCAAATTTCTGCAGCAACCTGACTTCCAAGACAAGAAGAAAGAAATCAAGATTCCTACTCTGAGTTTCCTAGAAATATTCCTAACCAGTTACCACAGGCAGAGGCTGCCTCACTGACCTAGGGATGATCCTGGGCATGACACAAGTCAAGAGTTACCAAGGGATCCAGGAGTAGAAGTTTGGAGCAGAAGGCTGTACAACTCTCCTGAAATATCTTCCTCTGTGGAGCTCTGTGGCTGCAAAAGATCTGGGAATACTAAAACAAGGAATGCCAGCATGCAGATCCAGCAGCAGGATGGTTTAAAATCCTTGGCTGCTCCTGGAATATGATGCAGGAACTACTGTGAGAAGCTTCTCATGATTCATAGCTAATTCCAAGGATCCCCATGGGTGTCTGGCAGGACTAGGAAGACCTTTCCTCACTTCCCAGCAATCCAATGGGATATTTTGTTTGGGAATGACCAGAAAGTCTGGTCCCATTTATGCTGGGAGGGACTCACCATTAATCTCTCTCTGTTTTTGCCAAGGGAGAGACACCAGAACAATCCCTGTGACCAGTTTTAAGCTGCAGAATGACAGAAATCACATCCAATCCAAATTTCTTTGGAAAAGGAGTCCAAACAACTGGATAAGCTACTGCAGACACCTGCATTTGGTCAAGTACCTTCTTTATTTCCATCTATTCAATGGGAGTGGGCAGAGAGAAAGGAACTTGCACCCATTTTCTATTAATATTAGAGCCATGGATAATTCAGTTTTAAACCAGAGTATTTGGGAAAGCGGCCATCTGCCATCCTAACTTGAATTTCTAACTATATCCCAGAGAAAACACTCTGCTTCTCCAGGTTGCCTGTGCATTTCACTGCTCCCTAGAGCCTCACAAACAGGATTTAGTGTATCCCAGGTGTATCCCAACACGTACCTGAGCAGCCCACCTGGGGGGGAATAGGCAAAGCACTTCAGGGATGGATACTGGGGACGCAGCAGGAAGGACAGGATGGCAGCTGTGCCAGCTCCAAGGGAATGCCCAACCACAATCAGGCCATAGTGTTTTGTTCCTCTTCCCTAAAAAACATGGAAACAACAAGGAATCTAGGTCAGGTTGGAAACTGAATTGAATTTATCCCCCATATCTCCCCCTTTCACCAGTTTTAGAGTCTGTTTCTATACATGAACACTGCAGGTTCCAGCTGAACAGCTCTTTGCTTGCTCTGAATCATGGAATCATCGTGGAATCATGGAATGGTTTTGGATGTAAAGGAAGGGAGAGATCATCCCATTCCATCCCCTGCCATAGGCAGAGACACTTTCCACTAGCCCAGGTTACTCCCAGTCCATCCAGTCTGGCCTAGAACACTTCCAGGAATGGGGCACACATGGCTTTTCTGGGAAACCTGTGCCAGGGCCTCACTGGAGGCTGGAGTTCATCCACTTCTGGAATTCTACATTTGGCCTACTGGGACTTCCCTGAAAGAAAGAAGGTGGGAAGAAAAAGAAAGGCACACCAGCTATTTCAATAATTTAGGATTTGATGGGAGCCTTTTGCCCCTCCTGAAAACATCCAAGCCCATGCAGAAAGTCTCTCTACACCTCACTGGATACTTTTCTCTGGAATATCTGTCCTTGGCAACTGTCAGAAATAAGGCCCTGGGGACCTGGGGTGGCACTTGTGGACCTAAAGCCAGGAAAAATTCCTCCTGAGCAACAGGAACAACTCCCATGTTCCTTTTCCAGGCAGAGGAATGAAGCTCCATCCCAAAAAGCTGGATGCTGGTTTATCTCTTCCTCCATCCACCAAATATCCCAAGGCAACACTTCAACAACCATTTCCAACATATAAACCAAGGTAAGCTGCTTCCCAACATCTCCCCTGAGTCCTGTGACATCTCCCTGCCACCAGGAATGTGCCCACAGGGACAGTCAGCATGGCATTCTGAAGAAAATCTCCATAAAAATGGGATTTTAGTTCCTGCTGATTTGGTTTTAATGCTCCCTGGCCTTCATTGCCACCACGTGGGACTTCCTGCCTCAGGAAAAGGAAAATAATCAGAAGCTCTGCAGTATTGGTGCTTTCAAAATTAAAAAAGCCTTGCAAGAAGTCTGGATGGGGCTTGGAGCAATCTGATCATGTGGAATATTCTCTGCCCATGGCAGGGGGTGAAATGGGATGAGCTTTAAGGTCCCTTCCAACCCAAACCATTCCATGAATGAGTAACTAGCTGGAAATCCAGAGGGACAAGAATTAAAGGAAGAGCTGAGAAATGAATACAACAGACTCAGGGACATGGAGATTCCCTTAAAACCCAGTTTTTTATGGAAATCTCATCCTCTGTCCAGAGGCAAGTTGTACTCACCAAATCTCGTCCAAAAGCCTGGGACAGCACCATCTCCTGCTCCAACTTCTTCTTGATGTACTCAGCAGACAGCACCATTCCCTGTGGGAAGACACAGCAGGATGTAAATGGGATCTCAACATCCAGCAGCCACAAGGTGAGGAAGCTCTGGAATGTCCCTCAGCATGGATCAGGATGGAGGGAGAACTGATTCCCCTCTGCATTTCCAAACTTTGGGTGTTTAAGGAGTAAAGGCAGTTCTTAATTAAGGAACACTCCTGGGCTTTTAGAGGGAAAACTACCCCAAATCCCATTAATTTAAACACAGGATTGTGGATTTGGTACTTCAGGCCCCGAGACAGAACACAGAAATAGACCTGGATATTCTAAATATTGGTGTTTTTAAAACCAAATTATCCTATTCCAGGTAAATCTGGGAAGGAGTTTTCCATTTAAATCTGGGAATAAGTGCAAATTATTCTAATAGAGATATTAATACAAACACCAGAGGGAAAAGTGGCAACATTAGGAATTAGTTCCTGTCTTCTCCAGCCATCAATATTAAGGGAATTTGGCTGTCAGAGGACATTAATCCCAAATTATTAAAGGTTTTTATTCCCTAGAAGTCAAGGAGTGCTGGAAGATGGAAAAGATCTGGTCTAAACATTCCTCCCCTCTCCTGAGGAGTGTTTCTCTATCTGTGTGGTGATTCCAAATGTAGTTGATCCAATTCCAATGCAGTTATAAAAAAGCAACTGGAATTTGGTTTGTTGCATAAATTCCTGATGATGCTACAGTTTAATTCAGTGGGAAGTGAGCCTGAACTCCAAAACATGGGGGGAAATGGAGAAAAATCAACTCCTTGGCTGTTATCATTTAAATCCCCTATCTTAAAATGGTTTAAGTACAATGGGAATGTTACTGGGGGCTCACTCTCCATCTCAGAGATGTGAAAGGATTCCTGGCTCCAAAAGCAAAGAAAAAAAATTTTATATATATATATATATATAACCTCAGTTATCCTGGAGTGCTGGAACAAGGGTTGGAGTTAAACAGAGCAGGAAAATCAGAGGGGGAAAATCAGAGGTAAATTGGAGGAAGAGATGAGGGTGAAAATGGCAGAGGGAAATGAGGGGGTGGAAATTTGGCAGGAAAATCTAAATGAGGGATAAATCAGAAGTAAGTCAGGAATAACAGCGCTGACTCTCTTGCATCAATATGACCTCATCAAGCCTCCAGAGATCAAGTTTTATTCCATTCTTATGGAATTTCTTGGATCATTTCAAAAAGGGGCAGAAAGGCATTAGAGAAGCCAGTGAGGAAAAGCAAGCAAAGAAACATGGAATTTTCCAGGTCCTCAGGATCTGAAATGTCTTTGATCCCAACCTGGATACTGGAGAGGGGAAGCAGCACAGCTGAGACCCCACTCCATGGAAATGAGATTTATGGGATGCTGGCACCACCAAAAAGCACCACAGTGGTTGTGCCTTATCCCAGCTCCCCAGCTTCCAGAAGAGTCTCCATTCCCAATCCTAATGAGAAGTGAGCAGCAGGCCACTGATCTAAATTCCCACCGTGAATTTGGGATTCTATTTTTAGAGAGCATGACCCAAATCCACGGTGATGTCACTGCTGGGATGTTAGTCAGCCTTTAGGATGTGTTTTTGGTAATTATATCCTAATGGAGACAGGGATTTTAATTATTATAGAATGAGACTGCAATCTTCCATTTAGATTTTCCATTGGAAAAATTCTCCAAACTTCATGGAATCCTGGTTTGGGTTGAAAACCATTCCATTAGCCCAAGTTGCTCCAAGCCCTATCTAACCTGGTCTTGGACACTTCCAGGGATGTAGCATCCATAAATTCTCTGGGAAACAGATCAGTTTCAAGTTAATAAAACTCTTTGGGCTTAATTTTGGAAGTTCACATGTAAATAATCATATGGATCAAGGATTTAGGGAAAGGGAATGGAAATATTCTGCATTGTTTTGCACCCCAAAGGCACAAAACTGCTCTGGGATATTTGAGATTTTGGGGGAAAACCCTCAGAAAGGTCTATTTATGAGAGAAAAATGTTATAAATTCTCATTACTGGACGTTCTATCAACGTGGGATGGTGGCTGAGCTTCCAGGACTTTCCAGCAGCTCTTTGTTGGCTCCATATCAGGAAACAAAGCTCCATAATATCCTATTTTCACTAATTTTGTCCTGGGAATTCAACAATTAAATCTGGATTCATCCCTTTGGCCGAGGATTATTTTTTAAAATAACTTTGTTATAAAATCAGTGGATTCTATTGCAAAAATAGTGAAGTTGGATTCTTCTTCGAGTTATAATCCCTTTTTTTTTTTTTTTTGCATTCTAATCCCTAAACTTTAGTTCCAGCTTTATTTTCTGATCCAGAATAGTTTAGAGGCCTGATAAATATTTTTAAATTTGTGACATTGGAGCTGTGGTGTGACAAAAAATTTCATGTAAACATCAAGACATAGAATTTTAGGATGGCTGATGAACACCCCCGGGGATGGGTGGGACAGAATCAGCAGGAAAACACCCCAATTCAAACAAATCCTGGGAAAGCTCCCATGGAGCCAAGTCCTTGTTTCCAAATTAAATGTGTAAGTGAGACACTGGATTTGTTTGGATATTAAACTTGACTCCTGGACATTAAAAATGCATTTAAAATTCCATTATCTCCCTTAGTTTTCCCTCGGGAATCAACAGCACATTATTGTCTGCAGATTAATATTGATAATAATTCCAGAGAAAGTGAATATTTCTCTCCTGGCAGCAATCCCAAAAAAAGACATAACACAAGGGACAAATAAAAGCTCTGTCTGGAACAAAGGGGATAAACTGATAATGTTTCATGGAAGTCACCAGTGGTGGAATATTTTCATATAAAGATCAAAAGCAAAGCCAATTTCTGCAAGGATCTATTCCTGGATTTTCATTGAAGCATGGAATTCTGGAAGGGTTTGGATTGGAAGGGACTTGAAAACCCATCCCAGTTCCATGAGCAGGGACATCTTCCACTGATCCAGGTTGTCCAAAATCCATTCTCCAAGGTGTCCCAGCCCGTGGCAGGGATTGGAACAGGATCTTTAAAGTCCCCTCCAACCCAAACCATCCCAGGATTCCATGGTTCTACTTCCTAAAGCAGAGGTTTGCTATTCCAGCAGGACACCATTGGGCAAGCTGGAGTTCCCAACTCATGGCTTCCAAAGACTTCCAAGCTGCACATCCCACCTTGAGCAACATCTCATCCTCCCCACCAGCACTTCCAGCTCCATCCCTTCCAACCTTCACTCTGGATTTTCCTTTCCCAACCTTTGAAAGCTGCCAAATTCCTGATCATCTTAAAAACTCACACATCGTTCCTTTGCCAGATGGGGGCAAAGGTCAGCTCTGGAATAAATGGATTTAGCCAGCCCAGAGCTGCTCATAGACACAGAGCATCCATCTAATTTCACGGATCCAAGTCCTGCCAGTATCCTTTGAGGACATTCCCATCACAGCAGAATTTTAAGCACATTCTCAGGCTTTGATTGAAAATTCCTTAAAGGTCGTTGGAAGAAAAAGTCATTTGAGTGGCTCCAGGAATTTCATTGTGGGTCTCCACGATGCCCTTCCCAATTTGGGATTCTCTGATTGTACGAAGTTTTTAATTACACGCCCAGCAATTTTAACTGTTCCCACTAATTATTTAACACCTCAAAGCCCTTTCTGTAACTTCTTTCGCAAGTAATTAAGACCATTTGGAGGTTTATAATTAAAAAGTGAAATAATTAGAGAATTCCATGAGATTTTATTTGGGTTTGGGTTGGTTTGGGATCGTTCTCTTTTTGTTTCCCCCACCTTGTGTCCCAGCCACGTTCCGTGGTGCCCCTCAACCGGCAGGCGCTCCGCGTCCCCCGTCAGATCCGTCAGGGCATCCTGCAAGAAAAGCAGTCACCTTGCTTCAGGTGAGTAGAAACCCGGTCAGGATTCCAAACTGGGAAGGGCTCCAGCTCTCTGGAATGTCCACTGAGGAGGCCACTGCATACCCACTTACTTTTGGGGACAGAGTTCCCCGGATGCTGATGACCACCTTCTTTTTGTCATGGTCCACGGCCACGTAAAAAGGGGTTTCATAAACCTGGAAGAGACCAGGAGAGACATTTCCACTGGATTACCCTCAGGGAAAAGGAGGCAGAGCATGTGACAGGATTTGTTTCTTGATGGAAATGGAAGAGAAAAGGGCTTCGCTCCCCTTCTTTGTCCCACTAGAGCGGGAAGCAGGTAAATTCCATGGGGGAGGGGGTGTGGGGTTGTCCTTACAGCGTCGTGGCAGGAGGTGTAGACGATGTCCACGGAGGTCATGTTCTCGTCCAGGAAGTGGCGCCGGATGGCGATGGCGTTGCAGCCACAGCAGTTGTCCTCCTCGATGGTGACGCCGGGAGCGTAGCGCGGGCGCGACGGGCACAGGCAGCAACATCTGCGGGAGGGAAGCACGGCTTTGAGGGGAAAAAGGCTGGATTGAGAGTGGCATTCCCAGAGGAAACGGAAAGGTGGGTCCTCCAAACCTCACCCCAATGGCAGCGAGTGCCAAGTGAGGGATAAAACCTCAAAATCTGGGATCGGGTGCAGTTTTCCTTTTGAGCACCAGAGAGAGCTACAATGCAGCCAGTCCCCAAGGAATCCAAGGATGGTGGGGTGGGATGGCTCCTCAAAGGATACTATCCTTGGAAGTACAGTTTTCCAGTGCTTCAGTGTGGAAAAACCAACACTGACCAATCTCCAGGTTTATTTATAGGAAAAAAATGGGTTTAGAATCATCCCAAAATAAGAGAAGCACATTTTCCTTCTTTCTCTCTCACAAATAAAAATGTTCCCAAGGAATCACATTCCTTCCAATAGCCCAGGAAGTGTCAAAAGCTCGTCCCCAAATTAAATCTGGTGACAGAATTCTGGCAGCTGGAAACAAACTCTTGCACCGGGGCAAACATCCTGAGCTGGAAAAATCCAATTAATCCAAGAGAGCACAGCCCAAGCCATGCAAATCTTGGAGGTCTTTTAATTAGGACTCAAATGTCAACTCTCTAAATTTTGAGCTCCAAGAAGTTCTTTCTGGACTTGGTGTTGTGCCAGGTGAGTTCTCTCTGCTGGCTGTTCCATGCTCCAGAGAGGATGGAGAAGAGGACAGGCTGGGTTGTGTACGAGGAACTGGAAGGGATTCAGAAAGCTTTTGGGATATGAAGCCCAGAGAGACGGAAAGAAAAAAAACACAAGGAGAGGAAAAAGGCAGAAAAGAAATCGAGCAGGGAGGAAGCATCAAAGAGATGAAATAAATACGGGGAAAAATGATTTCTAAATGTGGCAACACCAGGCAAGACAAGAGGGATGAGGGTGGGCACTCACGAGCAGGATCTGGCCAGGCGGCAGAGTCCACATGTGGGCTTCCTCATGAGGTAAATGGGCCATCCATAGGCAGCCAAGGCGAAGAGCATGTAGTAACACACCTCCCGGTACCGCTGCATCTCTTGCTGGAAGATACGGCACTCCCTGAGCCTGGAATCTCTTGGAATTTCTCCCCCCATTCCCTTTTTGCATAGTTAGGCACATGCTGAGTGCCAGCCCCCTCTCCCAGCTGCGCTGAGAGTGAGGTGGGGATGCCAGGCAAGAGCCACCCCCTCCCAAAGATTTCTCTGCCTGATTTGCTGAGGAATTCTCTGGGTATCCCACCATGCTGCTAAGGAAGCTGTTTCCTGCAGATTTGGAAATGAGCTCCCTAAATATCCCCTTTCCAGCAGGCCAGAGGATGCCTGGAGAGGGCTACAAAGCCAATTTAGGGCCACGTGCTGTGATTGTATCCTATGAAATCTCAATTATCTTAGAGAGCTGGATTGGGGTTGGAGTTAAACACAGCAGGATAACCAGAGGGGAAAATCAGGGAAACATCAGGGAGAAATCAGAGGTAAATAAGAGGAAGAGCTGAGGGGCAAAATGAAGTGGGAAAATCTAAATAAATAAAAAAATCTAAATCAGAGACAAATTAGAGATAAACCAAAATCAGGGATGAATCAAAATCAGCAAAAAATCAGGGATAACAGCGCTGACTCTCTTGCAGCAATATCGCCTGATCAAGCTTCCAGAAATCAAGTTTTATTCAATTCTCATAGAATTTTTTGGATTATTTCAAAGAGGGGTAAGAAAGGCATAAGAGAAGCCAGTGAGGAAAAGAAAACAATGATCACAGGTGGGTTTGGAGGATCCCACGTGCCAGGGACTTACCGCGTTCTTCAGATCCAGGTATTTGGTGTTCCTGGTCACTGGCATTCCAGACAGGAAAGCTAAAATGTCATTGTTTGCCTGAAAGTTACAAATAAACAGAAAAATTCCTCTGTGTGACAGCAAGACAAAAATCAACTCCCAAATATCCCGAACAGGCCCCTCAAATATTTCCAGTGGTTTTATTCCTGCCTGATTTGAATCTCAACTCAAAGGGGAAAAGAACTATTAAAATAAATAAATTTCTTACTGCCTTGACAATCTGCAAACTCCAACAGCAGCTTGGAAAACTGGGAATTTTTCCTTCTGTAGCCTGAATCCCAAATCAAGGGAGAAAAGACCCAATAAAATAAATCAATTTCCTATTGGGCTGACAATCTGCCAATCTCAACAGTGGCTTGGAAATTTAGGAATTTTTCCTGCTGCAGATTGTTGGAGTCTTTTCCACATCACTGTACAGTGGGAATAATCTTCCCATTTATTTCCCCTTGGAGGCCCTTTTGGGATTGAGAGCTTTTCCTGTATCACCTGCTACGAGAAGATCATTCCAGATTTGACTGAGCACTCAGCCATTAGAAGGGGAAAAACTACAGGGAAAAACCCAGGAAAAGCTGCTGAAATCACCATTATTTTTCCTCCCCACCTTAGCGAGCGAGAACAGCCTAGAAATGAGGCGGGCAGAGCCATGCAGCTGTTTTTCCCAGGGAATCCCAGAGCAGCTGGGAAGTGAAATTCCCAAATTTTCCCACCTCATCCAGCACGGCACTGCGCTTGGCTCGCTGCCGCTGCCGCAGGAGAACCAAGCCCGCGATGATGTCGGAGGGGACGATGTCCAGGTCCCGGAAAAATTCCGCAAAAAGGTACGCGATCTCGGAGTAGGCATCCTGCAACATCCAGGGAGAGAGGGGTTGGACGAGGAGGAGGAGGAGGAGGAGGAGGAGGAGGAGGAGGAGGAGGAGGAGTTTGGGTGTGGGAAGCCTCAAAACAGGACACCAAGTGAGAACTGGATTCGTTTTCTGGAGCTCTGCCTCCAAAACAGCCACGAGATTCCTGCAGGGAATGCCAGATCTGGACTGATCACATGGTTATTGTCTCTTGTTTATTTTCCACAGTCCCACTCGGGGGCTGGATTTGTGCCGTGTGTGGGCACCTCGACATCCAAACAGCTCATGCAGGACAAAGGGAGGGAAAGGGAATGGTTTTAGGCTCTCTCTATTAAAGGAAACAGAGAAAATGGGATGAAAACCAAGCAAATCCCAATTCAGTGCCACCTCGGAGTCATCCTTTCTTCTCTAAAGCAGAATAAAGGCCAGTCCATGAGGAAAAAACATTAATTTTGTCCTATTTAAGAGCCTCTCCAACTCTAACTTTGCCCCGAGATCCTTTTTCCCATATTTAAATAAATCCATATTTATCTTTTTCCCATATTGATCCTCTTGCCCAAACTTAACCCAAACCTGGGAACCTTTCTCCAGATTTACCCCAGACCTGGAACCCTGCTGCCCACATTTAACTTTCCAGTACTTATTCCAGACCTGGGATCCTTCTGCCCAAATTTAACTTGCCCAAATTTCTCCCAAACCTGGGATCCTTTTGCCCGGCTTTTCCAGGTTTATTTTGAATGACACCCAAGCAAAAAGGCATGAAAAATAAAAACTGAGTCACTGAACGCAGAATTCCCAGGAATGAAAGTGACCAAACCCAAAAAAGGAGGGACAGAAATGGAAGTGACCTGAGAGGGTCAAGGAGAGGCTCTGGAGCAGAGGAACAAAGACATTTTGAAATGTCCTCTTCCCACTTTTTTCTCTGTGCTACAGGGAAAAAACCCACAAGACCTAACAAGAGAATATTTTGGGAGGCTGGAGAGGGGCTGGAATGTGGGTCAGTGCTGACCTGTCATTACTCCAGCCTAAGGACAAGGATGATCCAGAGGCTGGAACAACAAAACGTGGAGCTGCACCCACCAGTGGTCCATATTTGGCTCCTGCCATCCAAAACTTTTCCTACGATGATGATCACAGCCTTACCCTGAACCTTTATCCCGTATTTTCATAGTATCCTTTATCCAGCATCAAAACCCACAAGACTGGAGTGTTGTGGAAACCCTGAGCACTCCAGGACGGGATTTCTCCTCTCCCTTCTTTGACCATCAAGACAGTAAATCCCTTCTCTTCCCTGCAGGAATGACCTACATCCTTTTATCCCTGCCAAACTCCTGGCATGTGGGACGACTTTCTGTCATTTTTCACTTCCCTACAAAAGCCAGTTAAATCCCCATTAAGAACTGGGGCTCCAGGTGCCAACTCTCTGTGCCAGCAGTGCCTTTGGAAAGCCAACGGCATTCCAACTGCAGTATCCTTGAAATCCTGACCTCATCAATCCTAGCACTGCTCCTGCGAGCTCACAAGAAATGCCAAGAGCCTCCAAAGGAAACAGGACAAACACCAATTAATCCAAAGTGGCAGCTACAGCCCTGGATGCTCTGACAAAAAAAGGCCCTGATGGAAGTTCAATGCGTATTTTCCGCTCCAAAGGAACAGCTTTTTGCGGGAACACCTGACATTATTCCTGTTTGTCCACCTGGAGTGCTCTGCTACAATCCCTGAAGGCTCTGAGGCTTCACACTTCACCCCAGATCCTTTCCCCAAAGCCATGTCCATTCCATAAAACACTTTTCCAGCCCAGAGGACAATGATCCTCTGCTGCTACATTTTTATTTTTCCATGGAGTCTGGGATGGGCAGCAATGGAGTAATTTCTGATCCATTACGTGCTCATCCATTCCACACGCTGCCATGCCAGGACACAACGTCAGGACTTGTTCCTGCAGAGAAAAGAGGCTGGAAATTGCTCAAAAGCTGGATGTAAAGTGGAAATTCAACAGCATGAGGAATGTGAGGTGTTTGGAATCCACTTTTATTCCAAGCTTAAAAAAAAAAAAAGAGAAACAGACACTGCAGAATGGAAAGTTTGTTAAAAAGAACTGGAAATATTTGGAATACATTACAATCCTGAATTAACTGGGAGTTGTTCAGGGCATTCAGGTGCCTGTCAGGGCTCTCTCTCCCAGGAGGCAGCATCCATGCTGTGCCCTCAGGACAGGAGTCTCCAGCACCTGGGCAAGGTGACCTGGATGTGCTCTCAGGGAGAAGGGAAGCTCCTCTGCTCTGAAGCACCAAGAAAAAGTTGCTGTGGGAGCTGCCAGGGCACAAAGCTCCTTTGGTTCCAGTTTTCCAGATGGATTTCCAGATGGATTTCCCCAGCAGATAAGCTGGGAGCTGGCAGGCCTAGGCTTGAACTTCCCAGAGGGGCATTCCCAGGGAACATGGTGGCAATTCAGCCAGGAAAAGGGATCCTGGGAGGGCCAGCATTCCAGGACACAGTGCTGGATTTCTGCACAAGGGCTGTGACAATTCCTGCAACCTTCCACATTCTGGAAGCTGCACCTGTGGATAATTCCACAGCACTCCCTAAGAAATGCTGTTAGTTCCATTTATCACCTGGGAAGAACAAACGTTCACCTGACTCTCCTTTATTTTTCCACTTTCCCTTTGGAGCTTTCAATCCCAGTCTCATTTCTCTTCCTCTCCACGTTCACATTCCTTCCAATGTGCTCCTTTTCCCGCTGCATCCTTTTGGAGCACGAACTCTGGGCTATATTTAGTGAGGACACGGCGGCTGTGGTCGGTCCCTTGGTGTTTTCCCTGTCATTTTCCGTGCCCTTCTAACTGGAGTTAAACGTCTGGGCGGATTTTTTGGCCACTGCTGGTTTTGTTGGAATGTCCTTGATAAATCCCAGCTTTTTCCCTGAGAGGTTGTAACTAATTCAGAGCTCAGTGTCTGCGAGTGCACAAATCTCCTGATTTTTATGACTTTCTCCTCCCTTTGGGAACAATTCCCTGGTTCTGCTGGCTCCCCTTCAGGAGTCCTCAAATCCTCAGAATTCTAGCCAAATTAGTTAAATCAAAAGCAAAGTTTTCCAGCACCAAAGTTTGACTTGCTTCTCCAGCAGGTTCTCAGGAATGCGGGTGAATCCCACCCTCAGGCATCAACCTGCTCCCAGTGATTCTAAGGAGAATGGAATGATAGCTTTTGGGGAAAGAATTTCAAGGCTTTACCCTTCCCTGCTAGAGAAGAGCAAGGAAAAAATCCCAATGGCAGCACAGGAAAATTCCCAATGATCTTTATGTGGATCTATGGATTAAACTGTAGTTTTTGACTGTTAGGAAATCCAGAGAGATTTTGGTGATTCTTCCAGATTTTTGTTTTCACATTTCCAAATTCTCCTCCTTAAGGGTGTGAGACTGATTGAAACAACAGGAAAAAATGCTCAGAAAGAGGCTGATGAAGGGAAACAGGAGCTGCCCAGGAAGTGGTGCCAAATGTGATCCTAACCCGAGGGAAAACAGGGATTTCTCCCACCGATATTTTGACTCCCAACAGGAGATTTTTGGTACCCACCGACTGCGAGTCCTTTGTCCGTGTGCAGCAAAGGAACACTTTGAGCCTGCGTGTCCAGCTGCTGGCTTGTCCCTCTTCCAGGCGGTGTCTGGGAAAAAGAGGGAGAGTAGGAATGTCAGGAGAGGCAGAACATGGCATAGGATCCAACATGGAATGGCACAGCCTGTGCTGTCCCTGGAAAAATGGCATAAGATTCCCCCAATCCTCCTTTTCCTCAGGCTGAGCCCCCTCAACCACCCCTGGTGCTTCAGCTCCTTCCCCAGCTCCAGGCAAGTGTGAATCCACAGGATCAAGCACTGTGTTTGGATATTTGGTATCCTGCCTGAATGGGATGCATGGAAAAAAACTCCTGTTGCAATTTGGCAGCTGCTCCATGTGCCAGGATGTGCAACCACTCAGGAGGAAAAATTCTACCTCAGGATAATGGGAATGGCACAAGAGACCCTGAGCATTTCAGACATGCAATTTTTCCCCATCACGGAATCATGGAATGCTTTGGGTTAGAAAGGACTTTTGGGATCATTGTGTTACACTCCCTGCCATGGAAGTAGGGACTGATTCCGTGCCAGAGTGCCAAGCTCCTTTAAGTCCACAGCTCCTCTTTTTTTTTTTTAAGAAACACAAGGGCATCCCATCAGGATAAGGCCAAGCCCAGAAAATGGGTTGCACCTGGAAGGAAAAGCTGCTGGTAAAGGAATATTTACTGTAAATGGAAGGAGTAGATCCCACAGGGATCCATCAGTTCCTGCCTGAGTACCTGAAAACAGCTCTCCATAACCTTTCAGAAGAGGAATGGGAATATGAGTGGCAGCAGGGCTCTGCTCCCCCAGATCCCAAAGAACTCCAGCATTTCCCTGGTGGGGTTCAGCAAGCAAGTGTACTCTGAGCTATTTTCCCTTTCTCTTTTCCCAAATTCTTTCTTCCTAACACCAAACTTCCACAACTTCAGTAGGAGCTCCAAAGCTCCTTGGAAAAGCCTTGGCACAACAAGCCAAGCCTTTTATTGGGCTGTTTCTTTTTCCCAGCCCACACACACCACGATGCCACTGGGAAAGGAAAACCACTGTGGGACACAATCCAGGCAGGCAGAGAACTTCCCAATCTACTCCTTGGAAAGGATTTCTTTCAGCAAGAGGAGAAGTTGGGATTATATCCTTTGGAAACAATTGTTTGAGCAGTGAACAGTCACATTTGATGTTTGTTTTTCACATCATAGCCCACAGCGTTTGCTTGTTAACAGCTGTTAACATTCCCTTCCCAGAGGGAAAATCCATGAACAGCAGGAACAAGCTCTCCATAAATGCTGCAGGCCTGGAGGGAAAAACTCAGCCAAGGGAGAAAGGCCTTCACTCAGCTTTCTGGGATCTCAACATTTCCCACAGAGGAGCTAATTTTGGGGTTGATTTGAATTTACTTGTGCAAGCTATGAAGCTCAGATTTGCTTTGGAAAAATCATCACAGAACTCTGGAATGGTTTGGGGTGGAAGGGACCACAAAGCTCATCCAATTCCACCCCCTGCCATGGGCAAGGACAGCTCCCACTATCCCAGATTGCTCCAAGCCCCATGCAGCCTTGGACATTTCCAGGGATGGAATAGCCACAGCTGCTCTGGGAGAACCATTCCAGTGCCTCATCACTCTCACAGGGAAGAATTTTTTCCTTGGATATAGTACTAGAGCCACAGTATCATCCTTCTTCTCTTCCTAGGAATGCCCTGATCCCAAGCAGCAACTACCACCCTAATTCAAAATATTCCAGGCTACTGTAACATATTGGAAAGGTCAGGAGGAATATCTGGCATTCCACAAAAAAAACCCCAGGCTCCTTCCCACAGAACTTGATGCACTATCCTTAGAAAAGCCTAGTTTTCCCTCAAAGGGGACCTCATTCCAAGTCATTGGAATATACAAAATACACAAACCCAATGAAAAATGGGAAATTTACAGAGTGTTTTTTGAAAGCCTCATTTTTTATCCCTCGGATCCTGATGCCCTCCAAAGCCACATTCCTCAAGGACAGCCACATATCAAAGGAAACAAAGCCTGTTTGTGTTGTCCCCTACTGGAAAAAATCCTTTGGAAAAAAACTGTGCTTGGTGAAAAAAAGCTTTTTCTCTCCCCATCTGGGGAGCTCCAAGATGGAATCAATTCTTAATTAAAAGATCCGACTGCCAACACAAAGGGAATTGTTCCTTGGCCAAAACTAAATAGGAGAAACCTCAGGGCAAAAGGTTGGATTTTGGAGAGGAAAATAAAGGAAGAAAGGGGGTTTGGAAGGAGATGCTGCCTCAAAGTAAGGAAAATTTATGCACAGACTCACTGTTTCCACGGAAAACGCTGCTAAGGGATATGGACAAACAGGTTGTTGTGGTCAGCAGGGTCCATGAGGATCCACAAATCCAGTAACTATGGCAGAATCCAGCTGGATTCTGTATGGCTTTTCCTCCTTTGGATGCAGGTGCCCACACACAGCACTTGGCAGGGAGCTGCATCCTCCCAAAATCCCCCTCAGCAGAGTGGAATGCTCCCTGCAGCAAGGCAAGGAGAAGGGCAAGATCCCAAAAAAGCAGGACACCCTTCCAGAAACCTTGCCCTGAGAAGCTGTGGCTGCCTCATCCCTGGAAGTGTTCCAGGACAGCTTGGACAAAGCTTGGAACAACCTGGTAGAGTGGAAGGTGTCCCTGCCCATGGCTTAGAGGGCTTTAAGATCACTTCCAACGCAAACCATCCTGGAATTCCCTGGCTCTGGGAGGATTTTGGGTGCCCGTAGCCATGAGGACACAGCACTGGTAACCCTGAAACCCTCCACTGGTTCTTTCCTTAAATCTTTGTGTCCTTGGATAGAAGGGAAATTCAGTCTGCTGTGAAGACAGGCTGGAAGAGCTGGGAATGTTCAGCTTGGCTATGAGAAGGCTCTGAGAGACCTTAAAGTGCCTAAAGTGGATCCAAGAGAGCTGGAGAGGGGCTTTGGACAAGGGGCTGGAAGGACAGGACAATGGGAATGGCTTCCCACTGCCAGAGGGCAGGGATAGATGGGATATTGGGAAGAGATGCTTCCCTGTGAGGGTGCTGAGGCCCTGGAACAGACCTCCCAGAGAAGCTGTGGCTGCCTCATCCCTGGAAGCATCCAAGGCCAGGCTGAAGCCACCTTGTCTAGTGGAAGGCATCTCTTCACATGACAGGGGGTTGGAACTCAATGATCCTTAAGGTCCCTGGCACCCAAGGCACCCTGGAATTCTGGGATCCCAGGGAATGCTGCCTCACCTGAGGTTGTAGGTCCTTAGGTTGCGCTGGCGGCGCTTGGTGGCGCGGAGCTTGACAAAGGTGCGTCCCGTGGGATCGAAGACACACAGCACAGTGATGCACACACTCAGGATCACCACCCAGTTACACACCACCATTCCTGAAAAACAAAAATGGCTCTCAGGCGCTCTGACCCTTACTTCCCACCCCAAACCCCTGCAGCAAAAGGAAATCCTCTGGAAAAGGCTTTTAAGCCACAGCTGGATGAGTCTTCCGGCTGTTTTATGGAGCCATTAAATGCTCCCTGAGTATCCGGGATGGTACCATTAACATCATCCCCACCAGGAGACTGGGAAAGGCTTCCAGGAAAACAGTAAAGCCATTCTGAAGGGAAAAGGGGGAATTTTCAGACTGCCCTTCCCTGGGAACACAGATCCCTGCCTGAGCTCCGGCAGCACAGGCGGATGAATGGAACGACTGTTCCGAGCAATAAACAGGAAAACAAGCCCCACATTGACAGCTCCCATCCACTTCCCAGAGTCAATCAGCACAGGCAGGAATGAAGGATGCCCGCCAATCCTTTGGAATGCTCCCAGGCCACATTCCAGCTCCCTACCCAGGGTGACACTCTTGGCTGTGATGTCGTTGCAGGAGGTGTAGTACTGCGTCAGCCACACGATGCCCACGATGGCGTACACGAACTCAATCACCAGGATCGCTGGAAAAAACAGCAACAGCACGGATAACAGCAGCCTTTTCCCTAAGGATGAGCTCCTCTCCCCATTTTCTCACAAGGAACAGGTATAAAAACACTTTGGAAAGGGATATGTAAGGAGATGAGCCAAAAGTGCGACATGTTCCAAACGACTCCAAAAAAATGGGATCCTGGAGGGGCCAGCGCCCTTGGTTGTGTCACAGGTATGAATCAGAGATCCAGACCTTCCTCCCACGCCGCTGGAAAGAATCCCTGAGGCAGCAGGAATGACAGGACCCAAACCTTAACTACCTCAGACAGCTGGCCTGACTCACAGATCCAAAATAAATCGTGTGGATCCAGGATTAATCCTGCTCACTATGCTTAGCAAACATTCTCAGCACCTTTGCAGCCCTTCCCAAACAGTTCCAAGGAGACAGGCCTTAAGGAGCTCCTCAGTTTTGTGACTCTGATAACAAACTGGAAACTGGGGATTAACAGTGCTTCCCTGGAACAGAAAAGCTGGGAAACTGCTCTGAAGTGCCCATCCTCCCACTTTCTCTCCAGAATTCCAAAGGACACGTGAGCAATCAGGTGTGGAGAAGGTGAATACCTTGCTTGGAATTGCCTATGTTTTGGTGGAGCTGAGACTAATCCAGCCCGGCTTATCCCACTCACCCTCCTTATCTCCTGCTGGCACAGAATCTTTCCATAAGTGGCTTTGCTACAGACCTGGAAAGACCAGTTCCAGGAGACAGAGTTTTCCTGGGCAAGGAATCAGGGCTGGGACTGGTTCCTGATGAACTCACTTTATGTCTGAATTAGGTTTTGCTTCCCTTGGCTCCTCTCCCCTTTGCCTGCTACAGGACAGGAGCAGCAGGAGCAGGGATGAGACATTTCCAGGTTCACATTGGAGTTAATTCCCTAAATTCCTCTGCATTAAACAGCACATGCTTAAATTGGGACAGTCACATGGACCTTGCCCACGCACTGGTCACGCTCCCACTTCCATCAGCACAACTGATCAACCACCAGGAGCAAAAAACCCAGGAAAAAGTGAATACAAGACCCAAAATCCAGAGGAAATCCCACTACTGAGCACACAGAGAGTTTAAGGAAGAAGAAGGGATATTTTAGGGGGCAAGAAAACCTTTCTTTGGATTCTCCCAACCTCCCCTGCCCCACTTAGTCTGGTTTTAATACAAACTGCCAGGCTCTCTGTGCTTCCCTAGGGAGACTGGCTGGAAAGCTGGAGAGGGAGATTTGTTTGCTGTTTGCGTTAATGACTTGCACTGAGCATTCCAAGTCTTCCAGACTGAGCTTTCAAGCAAGGCCATCCCTATTTTAGTGGATTCTGCAGGAAAGCAACCCGGCAAAAAGCAGAGATGCAAACCCACGGGATGATTTGTTTGGAATGGGTTTGGCTCTGCATCTCCAAAGATTTTTCTCTTAAAATCTTCATTCGGCACAGAAAAATCTGATTAAATTTCTGTACCTGGAAGGCAACAGAACCCAGGGAAAACAAACTAAAAGGGAATGAGGGATCAAGGAATAATCTCTCCCCTGCTCTAGTTTTTGGAGAGGGAGTGAGACAGGACTTGCTTATAGGAAGAAAAAAGGAGTGAGCAGGTAGAAAACCTATTTTCCTCCCAGTGCCTGGAGGGATGGATCATGTGAGTCAAGAGGCAACACCTCGGGGTCAGAACCTTTGGGATTTACACCTCTATCCTAGGAAAACGTGGCGGGGAAAAGAGAGACAGAAGGGGAGCAGATTCCATGAGAGGAAAAGGAGGCTGCTTGGGACACGGCCTGCCAGTCTGACAGCCGTGCCAAGGCGCAGCCTATGGATTCATTGGGATGCAGGGCACATCCCAGCAGCCATCTGGCTGTGCCTGGGCAGGGACAGGAGCACACACACACACAGAGAGAGGCTCCGGCCGCTTACCCAGTCGGACATAGAGGACGTACTGCATGGAATCCCGCGGCTCCGTGTACAGGATGCTCCCGCGCATGCTGAGCCAGATGATGGCCAGCTCGGCGATCATGCAGCTCAGCAGGATCCCCAGGTAGCCCCGGCCGTGGTCCACCAGGTTTAGGGAGCACGTCTCGTTGGGATTGTACACCAGCCCAAACAGCACCACCGAGAGGATCACAAACCTGCCAGGCAGGAAAGCCAAGGGAAACCGTGGAATATCCCACAGCTGCTTACATGAATCTTCATTCGGGCCCCAAATCCCCACAAGCCATCCAGAGGCCCTGCTATCCCCGTCACAACCATTTCATCCATGCCACATTATCCTGTGCCACTGCACAGAAGTTGTGGCTGCCACATCCCTTGGAAGTGTTCAAGGCCAAGTTGGACGGGGCTTGGAGCAACCTAGTGGGAGCTGTTCCTGCCCATGGCAGGGGGTTGGAATTGGATGGTCTTTAAGGTCTCTTCCAACCCAAACCATTCCAGGATTCTGTGCTTGTTTTTCCTAAGCTTCTGTACAGAAACACAGCCCTAAATTCCAGTGGAGAATCTTGGGTGGCACAGGAGGATAACAAGGAGCTCTGGTCAGGCTCTTTGGAAGTACGCTAAAACTTGGAACAGAGCTTAGCTACAAAAACAGAAGTTGGAAAAATGTCAGTGTCCATCAAGAATGCCCCAACCAAACTTTCCAGTCCTGTGTAGAAGCGCAGGAAGAATTTCCAGTCGTGCCAGGAATAGCCAGAAGAATTCCTGAGCGAATTCCAAGCATCCTTGTGCCCTTCTCACTTACCAGGTGGTGTGAAGGAGGAAGAGGAAGACGGCTGGCAGAACCAGGTCATCGCTGCCCACAGACCAGCGCCGGCGGAACACGACAATCCCTGGCATGGCTGGCGGGTCCTGGGAAGTTCAGCAGGCACAGCACTCACCTCCTAGAAAAGAATGGAAGCAAAGCTGCTGCTGAGCCTCGGCAGCCCCCTCTGGAGAGCCCCACAACCTGGGAGCCATCCTGGTTTATCCTAGAGCTGCTTTCTTCCAGCACCAGGGGGCACAGCACGCTCAGGAAGGAGGGCCGGGAATTGAAGGAGTGGGAAGTATTAGGTGAAGCCGGTGTGTAACTCATCCAGCTCCACTTCATGGGATTACCTGGAATCCTGTTAGGCTGTGATGGTGAGCAGCCACCATGGGATTTGGGACAGGTCATCCTGGCCTCAAATCTCTGGAAAACCCTATTAGAGTGTTTTTCCATGGACAAACCTGCTGCCAGGCTCTAGTTGTCCAACAGCTCTCTCCCCCACTTGGCTCAGGAAGCCAAAATATCCATTAACAGTGTGGCAGCATCTGGGGAACTATGGACTGGCTCCCAGCAGCACTTCCAGTGACGATATTGGCTCTTAGGAGATCTCCCCCTGGACCTGCAGGAGCATCCTGCCAGCTCCACATCTCCGTCACACCCGCACCAGCCCTGACAGGCACAACCAATCTTCCAAGGTGGAAGATTGAGGAGCTGCCTGTTCCTCCCCGGGTTTTGTTTGTGCTCCTATTTTTAGGGCTTCCCAAACCCTTTGGAAAATAGAAACAGGAGCGGTGCAAAGTCACGAGACTGCACAGGGCGCTCCAGCCTCCTCCAGCACAGCCATCCCACTCCACCCCAGCTGGGTGTACTCCAAGCTGCTCCAGAGGAACTCTGGCAGCACACCTTATCCCACTCCTGCCTTCCTGGCTCAACACACTACCCACAGCCAGGAATTCTCCTTGCTTTTGTTGAATCCAGGATGGCGTCTTTGCACTCTGGCCACAACCACCAGGGATTTCTGGATTGCCTGTCCCTCATTCCATGCTCTAAATCCCTGTCCCACCTCTTACCCGTGCTACCAGGGAATGCTACACCTCACCTGTGCCTCTCTGCTCCAATCTCTCCCAACTGCTCCATCTCAGTTCCCAGCCCCACCAACCTCCAAATTCCCACATCCATGCACTGCTGCTGGAGTGCTGCATCCACGGCCTGCGGTGCTGTTCCAAAGCTGCACTTGCAAATCCATAAGTGCTCTTGGATTTTTGCCTCTGTGAACCCAACAGCAAACTGCCAGGTCAGGACAAAGTGTCCTCATCCATTACTTACAACAGGATTTCCAACAGCATTTCCAAGGGAACATCACCTGCAATACTTTCTGTACCAGGCAAAAAAACCCATACTTGGATATGATGCCCCTAATTTAGTGCTGTGGGTAAAACAAGTTAGAAAGGGGAGGACATCCATAGAATTCCAGCATAGCTTGGGTAGGAAGGGAGCTTGAAGATGATCCAGTTCCATCTCCCTGTCATGGACTGGGACACCTCCCACCAGTCCAGGTTGCTCATAAATTGAACCTTCCAGGTAACACAAATGTTGGGTTTGGGACAGCCCATGGCACTAATTCCTGCCCTGTCCCACTAAATCCAACCCAGCAGTCAGGTGTGGTTATCCCACCACTTCCCAGAACATCCCAAATCCAGAGTCTCCTCTCCTGTGCTGACATCCACAGCCACTAGAATCTTCTAACACATTTCAGCCACCCATTACTGAAAACCTACACAATCCCCTCAAATTCCAGGAGATTCCACAGTTAACAGGCTGCTGCCAGCCCATCACTCAGTTGAAGCAAATGCTCCATTCCACAAACAAAGCAAATGCGAATTTCCAACGCCATTTAGATTCCCATTTCCTCAGCACAGAATAATCAGAGCCTGGGTACATTCCAGCTCTACCTTCACTCCTCTGGCCATCTGGAGACTCCCTCCCAGCCCCATTGTGCCTGTCATTCACCACCCAGGATAGCTGGGATATCACAAACCCTGGATACACCTCCAGCTCTCTTGCTGCCTTTGGACAGCGCTTCCCAGCCCAGCTCCGTTCCCGTCATCCCTCGGCTGCATCCCACCAACGCTCTTTCCTCAACTCTTCCACCCCTCCAGCTGGGTTCTCCCAGTTCCCATCACCCTCTCCCAGTTTGAGAAGTGGGACATCAACGACAGCAACAAGTATCCAATGTGGATTCCTTATCCACGGCAACAGATGGGGATGGAGAAGAGAAGCCTCTCACTCGCTGTCACATATGGGAATACTCACTGTGGAACTGTCACTCCACTTATCAGGCTCCCAGGGCAGGAACATTCCCAATGAATTCCCAAAGACTCCTGAATTTAAACCAGGAGGTTCAGGGCTTTGCCCCTGCTTTGCAAAGGAGGGAGACAACGGAAGGCCTGAGACCGGAAAACCCACCAGAAAAAGCTCTCACTGTGAGGACTCTTCAGCTTCATCCCAGCACAGCATACCCCAGGAATTGTGTTTTAATATGCTGAAGATATGATACAACAGAGGAATTGGGAGGAACCGGAAGGTTGGAGTGCAAACAGCCCCAAGACCACTGACCCCAGCTTTGCGACAGCAAGAGCCCTCACACTGCCCCTAAAACTGCAAACATTCCCAGGATCTTGAAAGCTGAATCCGAGTACAAGCAACCCCAAGCTCCCAACACTGAAATAAGGGAAGCACATGCACAAGGAGTCCCCTCGGAGCTGGGCAAGATCTAGGGAAGCAGGAATCTTACATGGCATGTGGTCCAGCCGCTGCGCATCCTTCTCTCCCAGAAGGGTATTTCAGGAAAAGTGCATATCCAGGGAGACAGGCATCACAAGCTCAGGAGGGAACAGCAAACTCTTCCTACAGCCATTGAAAATCCCACTCGGCAAAGGGAATCACGGCGTGGGAACTGGGATCTGCCTGCCGACAGAGCCGGGCATCATCCTCAGAGCGACTCCCTCCCTGCACCTCATTTATCCAGCGGGAATGCCGAGAGCCAGAGGTCGTGACTCCCCCCTTCCACACCCCCCAGCACCCTCTGGAAGGAAGTGACATCATCCCTATTCTGAGGAGATTGTACGTGGATTGTGGGAAGGAGGACTGGGAGCGAGAGCGGGCGATGCTGTCAGAGCTGCGGAGCCGGGAGAGGAGGAAAAACCCTCGAGCGGCACAAACCTCCTCCCTATTCCCACCGAGAAACCGGGAGCGCTGCCGAGAGCCCTCGGACACGGCTGTGGCATCGGGCTGGGAAAGGCTCCTGCCCATGGACTCTCCAGTGAATGGCCAGGGGGAGGGGACTTGGATGGGACACAAAAGGGACACACAGAGAGGGCCACCCCGGGCACAGAAAGGAGAGACTGTTCCAGAGGAGCCTCTCCCGGCCTTTCCAGCCGTTAATTCCTTGTGACATGCTCTGGGCTATGACAGGATGTGGGGGAAGGGGAGAATTAGCTGTCTGTAGGGAAAGGCTTAGGGAAAAGAGCAAGGGAGGAAAAACGCTACAGTGAGACAACATTCCAGCTAAACCTCGCTGACTTAGGCTAATCCAACAGCCCATCCCATCTGACATGAGCCTCTCCAGGGAGAAGTATACCAGGAAATAAAGCTGAAGGAAAAAGGCTGTGCCTGGATCCTGCATGCCAGGAGCCCACCCACACCACAGCAACACCCCCGGAATCACCCACTCCCTCCACCCAAATCCAGGCAGGATTTGCTCCAAGCTCCCAGAATCACAGATTCCCGAGGCACCCACACAGCTCAGTGCTCCAACCCCCTGCAATCCTCATCCCTGCATCCACAGGCTCACAACCCCCTGCAATTCCTCATCCCTATATCCAAAGGTTCATAAACCTCTGCAATTCCCCATCCCTGCAAATCCTCATTCCTGCATCCAAGGGCTTAAAAACCCCTCCAAATCCCCTCCCTGCATCCATAGGTTCACAACCCCCTGCGAATTCCCAATTCTGCATCCACATGCTTACAACTGCCTACAATTCCCTATTCCTGCATCCACAGGCTCACAACCCCCTGCAATTCCTCATCCCTATATCCAAAGGTTCATAAACCTCGGCAATTCCCCATCCCTGCAAATCCTCATCCCTGCATCCACAGGTTCACAATCCACTGAAAATTCCCAGTCCTGGATCCACAGGTTCACAACTGTCTACAATTCCCCATCCCTGCATCCACGAGCTCACAACCCCCTGCAAATCCCCCTCCCTGCAATTCCCCATCCCTGTATCCACAGGCTCACAACCCCCTGCAATTCCCCATCCCTGTATCCACAGGCTCACAACCCCCTGCAATTCCCCATCCCTGTATCCACAGGCTAACTCAGCATTCCCACTTTCATCGCTCTAAAACCTCCCCTGGTTCCCAACCTCCTGCTGTTCAGAGCAAAAGATGAGAGGCCAAATCCAGGCTGAAATAGGATCTGCTGGGAGTTTTTCTCCCTCTGACAGATCCCTGGGGATTTCTGCATTGAGGAAGCCCTGCTATCCAATATTCCTTCCCTACCTTTTCCCTCAGGCACCTGATAGCACTTTCACAAGATCCAGGTATGACAAAGCAATCCCATATCATCTCTGCCAGTTTCTTCCAGCTGGCCTCTGCAAATTCCAGAGTCCTCCAGTGTGACTCACCCAAGGAAATTCCTTCTAAACAAGCCAGATGTTAGCCTTCACTGCTCAGGGCTACAGAATTCCCCCCAAAAAAATTGGATCTGTAAGTCTCAGTGGATGGTTGCAGGTGTCACTAAAGGACAGAGCCCTTTGCTGCTGCACAGAAGTCCAGCACAGTGTCCTGGAATGCTGCCCCTCCTGGGATCCCTTTCTCTGGCTCAAATGTCACCATGTTCCCTGGGAATGTCCCAGTCTCAACCTGCTGTCCTGCTGGGAAGTTCAAGTCTCAGCCTACCAGCTCCCAGCTCAACTTTTTGGGAAATGCAGCTGGAAAAACCAAAACCAAAGGAGTTTTGTGCCCTGGCAGCTCCCACAGCAGCTTTTCCTTGGGAGTAATTTTCTGCTCTGGAGCAGAGGTGCTTCCCTTCTCCCTGAGAGCACATCCAGGTCACCTTTCATTTGCTGGAGACACCTGCCCTGAGGGCATAGCATGGATGTTCCATCCTGCTTTTTCACTCTGCAGGATAACAGACAGTTCACTTCCCTAACCAATGGAATTCTGGCCCTATTGAGTCACCCTAAATACTTCCTTCCCTCACCAACATGTCCCACATGGAATGTGGGCTTCCCACTCCAGGTTGGATCATTCTCTTGGAGCTCTCAGAACCCTCCCATTCCCACCAAGCACTTACTGGACTTGAAGGAAATCATCAATTCCAGCTTGGATCCAACTCCATCAGGCCCCATCCAGCTGTTCTGAAGTGCTTTAAATGAGCCTCTTTCTGTTTCCCAGTTGGTTCCTTACAATCTGGGAATTGTTCTTGCCTTCTAGGGGGAAGGGGGATGGGGTTATATCCATACAGAATGTCCTGAAGCTGGCCAGAGGAATTTGCATAGAGCAGCTCTGCTCTGAAGCCAGGCTGGGAGAGCTGGGATGGCTCAGCCCAGCAAGGAGAAGGCTCCGAGGAGCCTTACAGCCCCTTCCAGTGCCTAAGGGGGCTCCAAGAAAGCTGGAAAGAGCCTTTGGAACAGGGCATGGAGTGACAGGACAAGGGGGAATGGCTTCCTGCTGATATAGTGTGGGTTTGGATTGGCTATTGGGAAGAAATCCTTCCCTGTGAGAGGGGTGAGGCCCTGGAATGGATTTTCCAGAGAAGCTGTGGCTGCCTCAAGCCTGGAAGTGACAAGTCCAGGCTGGGCAAAGCTTGGAGCAACCTGGGATAGTGGGAGGTGTCCTTGCCCACAGCAGGGGGTGGAATGGGATGAACATTCCATGTCCTTTCCAAACCAATACCCTCTTGGTATTCAATCCATTCCAGGATTGAATACCAAGTGGGGACAAATTCCATAACATCAAAGAAAGGCGAGTCCTTTCTGCCTTTTCCAAGGGGCAGGAAGTGTCTGCTGCAAGCAGTGCCTGCAGGAACTGCAGGGAAAGCTCTTCCCAAGGGGAAGAAGGCACAGCAGCTGCCAGAAGCTTGTGAGGAGAGTCCTGCCCTCATCAGAAGTGATTAAGGGAACAGACCCCTACTTTAAGGAATATTCCATGGATTCATGGAACATTTAAGAGCCATATTTATAAGCAAATCCCAGGCAGGGATCACTTGCAAAAATCAATAGGGATTAGAATTTTGGGATATCTTCACGGCTACTTTGAAGATTCTCCTTGAGAATCTCCCATTTTCCAAGGAGAAGGCAACAAAATGAGTCAGCAGCAGAGGCAGGGAATGAAGCTTGGAGACAGGAAAGGTTCAAACAGCCTCCTGTGGCTTGGCACACTTTGGATGCAGCTCCCTCGGGATAAGGCCATGGCACCACAATCACCTCTGCAATGTCATTGGGACACAACTAATGGGATCAGCTTGGATCTGGAACTCCAGCACTGCCCACTGACACAAATTCCCAAAATAATCTCTGAGTACCAACTGACCTTCAAAACACAGGGAACAAGAACTTACTTGTTTGGCCCACCAGCTTAACCCCAAAATCCTGGGATAAATTCCTTGTAACTGCAATGGTGATGGACACAAGACTGTGTAACCACTTCCCAGTTGGCCCATCACTGATCCACCTCCACCCCAGCTCATTCCTCCCTCAAATTCCTTCCCAAAGCCCCTTTGTCATAAACACATCAAGGTGCATGTTCTCCTTGGTTAAATCCATCCCCCTTTTTCTTAACTCCAAACTCTCCTGCCTTGGGTACAAACAGGTCCCATGAATCCCACATTTCCTTCAAACATGCACAACATCCCCTTCCTGTTACATTGGGAATGATTAATTTTTAATCATGGAATGATTTACCCTACAATGTATCTCCTTGGCATGGACTTGACCGCAGCAATGGAGTTTTCAGGAAAAATGGGACTATTTTGCAAACTTAATGGATTTAGTGCAAGAGGATGGACAAACCTCAAAGGTGCCATTCCCAGCACTTGCTCCCAGCTAAAAGCAGGATAAGGGATTCACTGAATCAAAGATAAACGAAGAAATTCTTCACTTTGGAATGCACTTCCTCCGAACCAGTTCTGAGACTGTTCCCAGGGATCTCAGTCCTACAAACCAGTGACACTGCAAATCCCAATGGTTCTCCCTACTGGATATCCAGTGACATCCCTGCACTACCCCATGGGCCAGGATTTGTCCATAGAATCACCATTAAGGCTGGAAAAGCCCTCAAAGATTGAATCCAACCATTCCTCCAGCACTTCCAAGGCCACCTCTATCCCATGTCCCCAAATGCCACATCCACATGGCTTTTAAATCCCTCTGGGGATGGGGATTCCACCACTGGAGCCTGATCCAATGCTTTAAAACCTTTTCCATTGATAATTTTCCCAAATATCCAACCTAAACCTCCCCTGGTGCAATTTGAGGCTATTTCCTCTCATCCTGCGACTTATTCCCAGGGAGCAGAGTCTGATCCCACCTAACTCCACCCTCTTGTCAGGGATTTGTAGAGAGTGAGAAGATCCCTCCTGATCCTCATTTTTTCCAGGCTGACTCCCCCAGCTGCTCCTTGTGCTCCAAACCCTTCCCTGGACACACTCCAGCACTTCCATGTTCTCCTTGTGTCCACAGGGAGGACTCCAGATCCTCAAGGATTAATTCCAGACTTCAGCAACCATCCCTGGGCATAAAGGAACAGGTTCGTAGGGATAATTCCATAAAGACATGGATCACTGTGACACATTCCAGCTGCACAAATGAAAGGGAAGGTAATGCTTGGAAAGGGATGGAAAAGCCTCACTCAGACCTCCAAGATTCCCAAGACTTTTCTTTTCTCCTTGACCTCAACAGGAGCACACCTTAACTGCAGAGCTCCAGACTCGTCAGCCTATGGAAAACGCAAAGCCTGCACAAACACCTGGCTGAGAAACAAGGGAAGCCACCACTTTCTCGGGAATGTGAGAGTGGAGAAGGAACTGTCCCACACAATGCCAGCGTTGCTGCCAGGAATGGAGTTAAAAACAACCCCCAATCCTTGTCTCGATGCCGGCAGCTCCGCAATTCCACCCACAGTTTGTGCCAGCAGAGCCCACGGGCAGCTTCCCGACCACTCCGAGCTCCGGCAAAAATAACGGCCAAGTTGCCAGGGGGGAAAGAAATGTAATAAATCCCAATTAATTTGGGATTTGAAATAGAACTTCATGTTCTACAGGGGAATAAAATCCCCTGCTACGAGGAAAGCTTGGCTGGAATGGGGTAGGGAATGCAAAGGGAATAGCTGGATGAGGTGATGGATACAACAATAAATGTTCCCAACATCCCACATCTGCTCCCAGCTATGGAACAACAGCTCATTCTCCTTGGATATAATTACTGGGAATCACCAATCCTTGGTTTTGTTGGAATATCCCACAGCTACACAAAGAACCTGGTAAATCCTGGTTGGAAAGCACATAGTCTCTGAGTTATTTACAGCCAAAACTCCAAGGACTGGATGAAGCCAGCCAGGGCAGATCCAAGAGGTGACCAGTACTTACACAAGGAGCATTTTGGATGGAGCCTCATTGCTTTAGGAACAACTATTTTCCACTACAATCCTGGTAAATTCCTATCTCACAGTTTTATTCCACCCTGGAATGCTTATCAGCTCAGCCTCCTTTTCAAAAAGGCAGGAAAAAAAGCAGAAGGAGCACATTTCCAGGTGAGATACTGAACTTGGAGACACATCCCTGCTCTGGCACATCTGGAAGCGATGCCTTCAGGAAGGGGGAGGAGAAGCCCAGCCATTCCCAAAAGGAATTGCCTCTCTCCCCTCCTGCAGGCAGCTCCTTGGCTCCCTAGTTTACGCTAGTGGGCAAACAGTTTTCCCAATAACTTGACTCATTGCTTCAGGAATTCCCTGGGGATGAGTCACATGCAGGGAAAGCCACCGGGAGCGGCGCCGGGACCACCGCTGCCAACACGAGGAGAGCGAAAGAAGTGGGAGAACACAAAATCCCTGCCAAACTCGGGAAAACTGTGTGGTCAACACCATTCCTTGGCACTCCTTCCCTGCTCCCCTCCCCACAAATGTGCTGGAGAGGAGAAGCACATCCGGAGAGGCGGCTCCAGGCTCCGGAGCCATGGGAATCGCCAGGGAGAGGCTCCCTCCACGTGCATCGGCATAGGAGGGAATGCTGGCTCTGCTCATCTCCCAGGAATGATCCTAAGGAATTTAAAGTAATGATTATTTCCCTCCCTCCTGGCACTGAGGGGGAAAGAGAGAGGGGCACACACGGAATTCCAGCTTCTTACTCTACTCCCTGCTCACCAGCATTCCCAATTTGTGCTTTTTTCTGCATCACATCCCTCAACTCATCCCAGGAGTTTTCCTCTTCTCATATTCCATGACTAAGTGGTTAGGCAGATATATGCCCAGCTGCAAGTCAAAAACGCTGGGAATCAGGGCTACCTGGGAAGTTTTTTTTGGAATCTAAACCCAAATGCTTCTTTTCTCAATACAGTTTGTCCTCGTTAAACAGGGATCCTGGATCTGTGACACTTCCAGGCTCAAAAACCTTGGGAATGACTTCAAACAGCCTAAACCTGACCTGGACATGACCTCTTCCTATTTTCCTGATGCTGCCTGTTTGTTTCCCTTCTCATGTCCCTGCTTGTTTCCTTTGGCTGAGGATGTGCCTGTATCCCACATTCCTAGAAATCAGCTTGGAAAGATGAAGTCATGGAGGTCTTACTTCCCAAAATCCAAATGAAATTTCCAGTGGAAGCCACCAACAGGCTATTTGAGGACCTCATCCTGTGGGAGTATGTCCAAGATGGAATATTCCTGAATACTGTGAATTCCCTGAAAATGCCAGGTCTGTGTCTTGCCTTTTCCTGTTACTCCCCAAACCCTCCCAGATTCCCACTTCCCACTATCTTGGAAAACATCAATTTTGCACCTTATTAAGCAGAATCTGCTTCTTGACCCCGGTTCCAGACTTTTCCCAGCCTCCAGTGAAAATCAAACCAACATCAGGATATCCCGGAATAAGTTCTTTTTGCAAGCTCATTTGATAAACCCGAACCTACAGGGATATTTATGGATAAAAAACCAACCCTGAATTCATGCTTTTCTGGCCAGATCCTGTGAACTAACCACCAGCATCCAAAGGACTGCTGCTATCCAAGGGCTTCTTTCCACACTGAATCCAGGAGTGTATCCACTTGCACTTCCATGTTTACCCTGGAAGCAAGGATCAAACACCAACGTCCTGTCTGGGGAAGGGCCAGGACAGGAACACCTGCACAGGTGGGAATTTTAAATACACAACAGCAGAGAAGTGGGAATTTCAGCCCAGAAATGTTCTTGGCTCAGATATGGATGTGGACAACATCTTCTTTCCCTTTTTCCTAAGCTCAAAGGGAACATTTCAAGCTTAACTCTGGATTTCCAGTTGCAACTTCCCAAGAAATGTGGTTCTACCCATCCCATCCCATCCCATGGCTTCCAACTCAACACATGGGAATAGCCCTGGTAGTAAAAGAAATCATCAGGCTGAGCATTCCCAGCAGAAGAATCCTGCTTTAGTCCCACCTGGAGAACAGTTTTCTAAAGGAACCTGCCAGCTCTGCCCCAGCTACCATAAAACTGCTATTTACAGTGTAAATCCAAAGAAAGCAAGAGCAGGGAATGAGGGAGGGAGAGGCAGATTCCAGGTCTCCAGCTCACCCAAATGACAGCTTGGGAAAACTTTTCCTGCCTCAGTGGTTGCTCCTAGGAATAAATCACCTCTTCCAGTGCTGCAGGACCCCAAAATTCCAGCCTCCATGGAAATCCTCAGGAGCAGCTCCCTCCTTCCACACCCCAACAGCTCCTCTGTCATCCCAAAAAGGCCCAGGAATTGTCCATTAGGAACATGAAGCTCACTGAGGAAGAGCACATGGAAAACCACCAACAGTCCAGCACATGCAGCTCCAACTCTCTCCCAGGTTTATGGAATTAAGTCCCAAATTCCCACCCAGTGGAAATCAAATCCTGGGACTTACCAGCCTGCTTTTCCTCCAGCTGGTGCTTGGGATAAGGATGTTGGAATCACCAAAGGGAGCAAACAGCACTGATCCCACACCTCTCCAAACCACCAGGGCCAACGGACCAAATGCTTCCTCCTCCTTTTCATAGGAATTTTTACCCATCCAGTGCTTCCCTAATGACAACCAAGCAACCTAGAACTGGAATCCTGGGCTGAATCCTGCCAAGCTGAACTCTCCAGACCCTTCTCCAATCTCAGATTTGTGATGGAAAGGAGGAATCCTCTTTTCCTTTTGCTTATGTAAGCAAGGATGAATCAAGCCCAGGCTTCCCTGATTCTGTGTCATATTTAAGCCTTCAATATATTTATTTTTCCACATTCCCTTCTCCTTGGACACTGCAGGAGCTGCATTTCCAAATCCCAGCACACACATCCTTCCTCCTCACCACCCACAGCCCGCACGTGGAGCTGATCCACAGTTCCTCCTGGCCCTCAGGATCTGTGCTCTCCTGGCAGCCACAACACCCATCCCTCCCCTGCAGGGATCCAGCCCTGCCCACTGCTCCCCAGGACATAGGGACATAGGAATTCAGTTTCAAGCTCAGGAATTATTTAATTCCACAAGGCAGTTTCACATCTCCTCCTTAAGTTCCACAGTCCTCTGGTTTCCCAGCTCTGACTCCTGGAATTACTCACACATATTTACTCCAACTTTCTCCTGCTGACACAGATTCCTTGTGCCTGTTTCTCCCTGTGAATTCATCACTACAGATCCTGGAGTTGGAACTGCTGATTCCCATCTCTACTCTCCAAGTATCAGACAAACTTGGTGCCATAGGGAGCATGGCCACACATTCCTGGCTGCAGCCATGGCACCAGGAAACTCCTCCTGTTTCCATGCTTATTCCCTAATTGACACTCCTGGTGTCTCCTTGATACACTGACCTTGCTCAGCCTGGAGAAAGGAAGGCTCCAGGGAGACCTTAGAGCTCCTTCCAGTGCCTGAAGAGACTCCAAGATTGCTGGAGAGGGACTTTGGATAAAGGCATGAAGTGACAGGACGATGGGAATGGCTTCTCACTGCCACAGCATGGAATTAGATGGGATATTGGCAAGAAATTCTTCCCTGTGAAGGTGATGAGTCCCTGGAATGAATTTCCCAGAGAAGCTGTGGTTGCCCCATCCCTGGAAGTGTCCAAGGCCAGGCTGGATCGGGCTTGGAGCTGGGCTAGTGGAAGCTGTCCCAGCCCATATCCGGGGGATGGAACTAGATCACATTCCAGATCCCTTCCAACCCAAACGATTCTGGGATTTTTCTCCCTGTTGCCACCACTCTCCATGTTCCCACAACCTCCTCCTTCCCTCATTATGGGGCAGTCCTTCAGCAGAGCTTGGAGAGTTGTCACTCCAGGGACACTGTCCCTGCCCTCTTGGCCACCAGCTCCAGAGCCAGAATTTATTTGGAAAAGCCACACAAGGGAGAGGTGAAAGGAGGTGAGGCAGAAGCAGAGACCCCACGTGACAAGAAATCCCTTGGAAAAGCATTCCTTGGCTCCAAGCAGCTGTGCAGGCACAAACTGAACAGCACAGATTGAACTGACTATTCCTAACAATTGGTTATACCACAGAAAACCAGGAACAATCCTTCCCAAGTGAATGGGGAGCAGGAAAGATGAACTGCCCACATGTGGGAATGAACCAGCTCCAGAGTTGGGGAATGCTAGACTATGGCAGGAGGTACCCAGAAGCAGCAGGAGATAATCCAGAACCTAAATCAAGCCCATGACTCCTAAAATATAGATAGGAGGATCCTAAAAATCAGATGAATGTGCTTCTCTTAGAACTATCCCTGAATTCCAGATGGTTTGGGTAGGAAGGGACCTTAAACTCATCCCATTCCAGCCATGGGCAGGACACCTTCCAATATCCCAGGTTGTTCCAAGCCCTGTCCAGCCTGGCCTTGGACACTTCCAGGGATGGGGCAGCCACAGCAAATCTGGGAAATCCACTCCAGAGCCTCACCCTCCTCACTGGGAAGCATCTCTTCCCAATATCCCATCTATCTCTGCCCTTTGGCATTCCCATTGGCCTGTCACTCCAGGCCCTTGTCCCAAGGCCCTCTCCAGCTCTCCTGGAACCCCTTTAGGCACTGGAAGAGGCTCTAAGGTCTCCCTGGAGCTTTCTCTTGTCCAGGCTGAACATTCCCAGCAATTCCAGCCTGTCCTCAATCCATGTCTCAGTTGAATAGGAAAAACATCACCTTTCCTGCAGCAAATGCCAGCAGGATCATCCTCAGGCTGTACCTGGATTTCACACCTGGCTGCTGGCAAGGTGATGCCAATCCCTCTCTACCAAACTCAGCAGCTCCACAGCTTTTGGAAAGCAATTCCATTCTTCCAAAGACAAACTGAGCTTAAATCTTGTCCAGGGAAGTTGGTAACCCCCAGAAAATGGAAGGAGCCCAGGGATGCATTTTGCAATTGATTTCTCTGAGAGGAGCCACCTTCCCCCCTCGTCCAGCAGATACAAATTCCAAATGAATTTCACACTTGAATTTATAACCCAAACAGGATTATAAGGAAAAAAGCTTTTATTGGGATCTACTTCAGGACAAGCCCCTGGCTCCCAGCCCAACCCGTTCGAGGCTGCTAGAAAATAAATTCCTTTTTCCCCTCCTTCCCCAGGCAACACGTGGCCATCCTGGTAATTAAATTGAGTGCCTTTGCAGAGATTCCTTTGGCAGGATTTGTCCAGGTGTGGATTTTTACCGCTTTCCTTTAATTATCTTCTAATTAACCATGAAGTATCCAATCATCCAGAGCTTTTTCAATTAAGCTTCAAAAGAAAATGCCTGGAAGAGCTCTTGTTGGGAATGTTCTAATCAGCCAGGAAGAGATCACAGGGACCAGAGTTGGGGTTTGGTGACTCATTCCGTTATTGCTGGGGTAAGTGAACTTCCAAAGCCAGAAAAAATTCCTTTATTCCATCTTTTTCAGTTCACATCCTCATCCCTAATCAGAGCTCAGAGGCCTGGGAGCAATGTGATATTGTAATTAACACAGCTGATTAAAGAATAATAATCAAGCTCCAAAGGATTACCAATTATCCCTGCCCAGGTCCGACTCTTCTCCATCCCAATCCCTCACCTCTTTTTCCCTCAGTTTTAAATTCTAAGCACAGGCACAAGCTGAGATCTCCTACAGCTCTCCTCCTTACTGCTCCTTTCTGGGCAGTAAGGGAAAATATTCCCAGTATTTTTGATAAGGAATAACAGGAATTTTGCCTGCATCCTCGTGGAGACGTTTTGGGATTCCAAAGCCCAGAGGAGAAGCAAATTGTCCTCAAAATGCCAGGCTGAGATTTTCTGTGTGTCCAACAGCACGGACAAATGGATCATGGAATTGTTCAGGTTGGAAAAAGTCCTCCAAGATCATCCAGTCCAACATTCCCCAGCACTGTCAAGGCCACCACTATCCCAAGTGCCACATCCACACAGATTTTAAATCCTTCCAGGAATGGAGATTCTGCCAAAGGAGGCTGTTCCAAGGCTTTGCAACCCTTTCCATGAAGAAATTTTCCCTAATATCCAACCTAAAACTTCCCCTGGCACAACTCACATGTCACTTGTCATCTGGCTTGTCAGACAGCTTTGATTTTTTTCCAAAATACTAAAAGAATTCTAAAGGTCTCTTGGAGAAGGGATCTCTTGAGTGCTCCCAACAGCTCCCAGAATTCCAGGAGCTTCTCACACATCTTCCCAGCCATGCTCTTGACAGTCAGTCCCATATTCCACAGACAACACACCTTCTCCAGTGGGGAAAAAAGAAATCAGTCGATGTCTCCAAGTGCTGACATTGCCATTTTTGCAACCTCAAGATCCCATGGATATTTAAGGATTTTATTTTCATTGCAAAGAGGGAAACAGCAGAGCAGACAGACCCAGGGAATATCCAGCTCCAGCATCCAGCCTGGAATTGTCCAGCACAGGATGAACCCAAGCATTCCTTAAGCTGGAAAAACTCAATGTCCACAGGTTTCTTCCTCCCTCCATTGTATTCCTTGCTCCCAGCTGGGATCAGTGTCCAGCAAAAGAGCTCAGATGATCCCTCTGGAGTAAGGGAATAAGATTATGGAATGACACCAGGAATAATTCCCCCCTCATTTACATGATTTCCTGGCTGGAATTTTCAAGGTGTTCCAGCTGCCAGCCTGAAGCTGGAAAAGGAAAAAAGGACACTGGGATGACCCCATCCATTTCCATGAGGAGGATTTAAATACCAGCACCAGCAGCCCACACATCCCTTCTTCCCTCACTCCCTGATAAGCCAGGAAGGAGACAACACAGCAAAATGGGAAAATTCCGTGTTTCCACCAGGAAAGCAGCAAGGGAAGGGGGAGGGATAATCCAGGCTCTGAAATGTGTTGGGATAAAATCTCACCTCCACCCTCATCCAGCTCTTCCCAAGTCCACCACAGGATTTAGCATTACCAGGATGGGAGCCAAAGAATCCAGAGGTAAACATCCAAGAGAAAACAAAGAGGGAAGGGGTTGGAATCACTGCAAGAGGCCAGCAGGAGCTGCCTCTTTAACACCCCTCCCTCAGCACCCAGGAATCCCATTCCTGCTCCAGCCTGCCAGCAAGGAGTGACCTCTGGAGAACACAGATCAGTCCAGCAGCAGCACACAACTCACCCCTCTTCCCTCCTACAACGATCCAACAGCCTCATTTTAGGGAAATCTGAGGCACAATTCCGTGATTTTCTGCAGGGAAGAACAGAAGCTCCGAATCCCCCACGTTTCTGTGGTGGGCTTTTCCCCCGCTCCAGGAGGAAGATGAAATCATGTTCCCAAAATAGTTGCAAGGAAAAAAGGCTCCAAGGAAGGAAGGCAGAGCTCCCCTTTAACCAGAGAGCTGAAACTTCCCTGCCCTCCAAAGGGATGGATGAATTCAAATTCCATATTACAGCATTGGAGACACAGAAAATTGAAGTATTAAAGTACCAAGTCATAATTAATAATTAACAGGAATGGAAAATCTAAATTTAGGGGGGAAAAAAAGGACAACCCCATTATTACAAAATAAGGGATGACAACCTTCAGGCAGAAGTCCCAAATCCCAGATTTATTACAAATTAAGGGATTGGATCCCTCTGGCAGGAGTCCCAGATGTGCTGACCACAACCCAGCCATGGTGCAGTGGCAGAAGAGCCCTTGGGAAGCTCCCAGAGGAAAAAACTGCCCAGCTGCTTCAGTCAGAATCCCAATAACCAAAACCCAGGCCCCATCCCACTGCAGGTGCCTGTTTTCCATTGGATTTAGCTGGAAACTTGTTTAAAAAACACAGCTCTTCCTTAATTGACTTCTCATCTTTTTCCCGCTTCAATTTTCCAACTTTGGGACTGCAATTCCTCATCCCTCACACAATGCAGTTGTTTTCCCAAATTTCCCCCTCCTCCCAACCTTTCTGAACATATGTGGGGTGATATTCCCTGGAATATGCAGGCAGGACTGGGCAAAGTCCCATATTCCTTGGGAGCTACTTAAACAACAGCTGCACTGGGAAAAAAAAAAAAACAAAAAACAAAAAACCCAGATTTCTCTGTCCTGAACATCTTACCTGCTTCCAAGGAGGTGGGAAAAGCAGATTCAGGAAGAGCTTTGCCTACAAAACTCATCCCAAGGGGGTTCCTAACCCTGTTCAGAATCCAGGGTGGTCTTTTTTGCTGCCCCTCTCCCTAAAAAAAGGAGCTCTGAGCTGCTGAGTCAGCAAAACACCAGCAGGGTGGACTCAGGCATCTCTTTATCCAACTTGTAATTAACTCCGAGGCCACAGAGCAGCCTGGAATGGGAAAACTCGGAGCCAATCAGAAGAGAAGGAATCTTGGTTTCCCATTTGAGTCAGAAATTAAATCCTTTTCCCACCTTTCCTGACAAATCTTCTTAAAAAATGAGGACTCCAAGCCTTGCAACACCCTGTTCCCATAGGAACATGAGAACTTCCAACCTCATCTCCTTTTCCAAGAACAGCAATGTCTAATGGAGCCTGGGCAGCAGGAATACTACAAATATTGGGACAGGTAAAAGAACACTTCCCTCATTTCTCCTCCTAAAGGAGAGCAGCAGCCACAACTCTGAGAGCCACCAAGTCTAAATTCCTCCCTTTTCCTCTCTCCTAAAGGGATTTGTCACTTTTTCTCCTCAAAAAAAAAAAAAAATCCAGAGTTTCAACAAAAACTCCAATTTGAAATGCAAATTCCTTGGAAAACCCTTGCTGTCAGGTGCGAGGAGCTGAACAAACACCAGGACAACTGTCTAAAGTACAGGGAAACAAATGGTCACGTTGCCTGGGAACAGGATCTCCCACTTCTCCAGGCCTGGACAACCAGGAATTGCAGTATCCCACCCTCTGGCACAACACCTTCTACCTCTGGACACTGAGGCAGAACATCCATCTGCTTTCACCCTATCCATGTAAAACTTCCAGGCCCTGACATTGGAATGGTGAAAGCATTCCAGAAGGAAAAGGAGATTTGCTCCCACTCTCCACCCAACAAAATTCCCTAAATATTAAGGTTTAACCAAACAGCACCTGCTGCAAGAACAGAAAGGCCAACTCACAGTTTTTTTTGGAATGTTGAGCCCTCGTGCTCCGGAGCAGAGGCTCCAGGGCTGTGTTTTCCATGCCAGGCAGGAGGGAGTGTTTTGGCCCAGCCCCAGGGAACTCAAGAGCTGAGTGGTTCACCAAACAAATCCACGTTAACATTGGGATTTTGGTGTCATAAATCAGGTGCTTTCAGGTGAAAAGGTTCCGGATTGCTCTGGCCACACCCTTCCACGCTTTTTGCACTCCAAAGGGTGGCATTTCCCAGCTCTGGCACACATAAGGCAAAATCCTGCTTCTACAGGAGCAGCAACCAGGATGAGTTCCTCCCATTCCACCTGTTTTTCCAACCCCCCCCGTCTAGGCTTTCCTGCAATGAGAGGCCTCATTTCTTAGCAGTGGGAAGTGCCTCTCGCTCTCCTCGATCCATATCCTGCTTCCAAGCGCTGATCAATTAAGAGTTAACAAGGAAATTCAAATGAGGAGAGCATCTGGAAAACGACGGGATAAACACAACGGCAGCTGGGAACACCAAGGACAAGAGCTGGATTTCAATAATCCCTGTGGTCCCTTCCAACTTGGGATATCCTATGATCGACTTGCCCTTGCATCCCAAGGTTTTAAGAGGATAATTGGCTGAGGACAGTCCAGCAGCCTCGGTGTTGGAGAGATTCCCACGTTCCCTCGGGCAACTCCGCCTTTTCCTCAGCCCGCCCAGGTGACGCCTCCCCGGCACCTCGTCCACCCGGTCGGAGCTGCCACTGCCACGGAACGCTGAACTAATCCCACCCTTGGGATGAGCATCCAGTGAACAAACACAGAGCGTTCCCTTCCGCTCTCCTGAGCCTGAGAAGGATTTGGGTGAGCCCGGAGTCATTAAAAGCCACCTCGGATCAGTTCCGCTGCCTGAACCCTCTCAGAGCATCCCAAAAATCCAGAACTGGGCCTGCGGATGCTGCAATTCCAAAAGTTCACTTCCCTGTCTCGTCACCCCCACAAGAGAAGGAAAATCTGGTGGGATCATCTCCCTGAGGACCAAACATCCCAAAGAATGTGAGAATCCTTGGAGTTCCTACTCAGAAATGGCTGGAAACCAGAATTCCAGGCCATTCCAGGGAACAAACATCCAAGGAGCCAGCAAATATCCAGGTGGGTTACTAGGGAAAATTCCACAATGGAAAAGGTTTTAAAGCATTGGATCAGGCTCCAGTCGTGGAATCCCCATCCCCAGAGGGATTTAAAAGCCACGTGGATGTGGCACTTGGGGACATGGGATAGAGGTGGCCTTGGAAGTGCTGGAGGAATGGTTGGATTTGATCTTTGAGGGCTTTTCCAGCCTTAATGGTGATGCTATGGACAAATCCTGGCCCATGAGGTGGTGCAGGGATGTCACTGGATATCCAGTGGGAGAGTCATTGGGACGTGCAGTGGACACAAAACATGGGTTATGGTATGAAGGACATGGGAAGAGTTGGCTATACCAAACCCCTCAGGAATGCCTGGTCTGCACATAGAGAATCATGGAATTGTTATAAGGTTGGAAAAGACTTTTAAAATCATCATATCCAACAATCAATCCACTAACCCATCCCCAAGTGTCACACCCACATGGATTTTAAATCCCTCCAGGAATGGAGACTCCACCAGTGCCCTGGGCAGCATCTTCCAGTGCTTCACAACCCCTTCCATGAAGAAATGTTCCCGATATCCAACCTAAACCTCCCCTGATGCAACCTGAGGCTGCTTCCTCCTGTCCTATCATTTGCTCCCTGGGAGAAGAATCCAATCCCACCTGGCTCCCACATCCAGTCATGGAGTTGTAGGGAATGAGAAGTTCCCCCAATTCTCCTTTTCTCCAGGATAAACCACATCCTCCAAACTCACACGTTAGGTAACAGAAACTTCCAACATTGGCATGCTCCTAATTTCCCTCCTCAAATTCCTGCTCCCCTCTTCACACGGGAATTTCACTGACTCTGCCAGTATTCCCAAGAGGCTCCACACTTACTCAGCCGCCCATTCCTGAGCATTTTCTGCAGCTTCCTACGTGCTTCCCACCTCTCTCCTCATTCCTCCGCCCTCATCCAAAGGGAACACAAAGTCAGAGCAAGGCCCCAGAGAATCCCGAAATTCTCTTTGCCAGCTGGGATTCCATAAGGCAAAGAGTTACATGCAAGAAATCTCTTTATCTCAGGCTCTTTCAGGCCTTGGAATAACCATGGATAACACTGGATTTGGGGATGTGCCCATTTCCTACTGAATTAAATTCAATTATGGCACTGGAGGTGCTCAAGTGAGCTCTTGGAGAAAACATGATTCCTTTTTTTTTTTTTTAAGGGCCACAAGACTCTTTTCCAAAAGCAACACATTGATTGAACAGTCACGAAATTTAGAGGGAATAAGGCTTTCCAGACAAAGCAGCTCGTGGCTTCCTACAGCAATTTTTATACCACAATTCCACAAAGGGAAAGGGAATTTTATCCCTGGATTTGTCAGTGAATTTTGAGGAAAGCTCTACGCCTTCCATTTTTGGAACATGGATGCCTCTTTTTCCACTAGAAAATAAGGGAAAACTGACAAAGGTAGAGGGAAGAGCAATCCCACAGAGCACAGAATCTCTCCAGGAAATTTTCCCTTATTCTACACTCTATCCAGGGAAGAAAATGAGCAGCACAAATCACAAATTCCTCTTTTATGGGAAGTTTTTCTCCTTCCCCTGACAGGGCATATGTTTTCCCCTCTCCAAGGAAAAATCCAGTTCATCCCTGAATGCTCTCATTTAGGGAAATGCTGGTTGTCATTAGCGGATGCTCCGGTGCCATGGAGATGCTGACAAACAACTGAATCAGCCGGAAAAAACCCGGAGTCACAAAAAGGGGAATGTGCTTCCAAAGGTTAAACGTGGCCCAGAGGTAAATGAAGAACAGTTATGGGATCTGGACACCACCAAGAAATCCCAGGGAAGCTGTGGATCCATGGAAGTGGCCAAGGCCAGGTTGGATGGGGCTTGGAGCAACCTGGGATAGTGGGTGAGCTTTAAGGCCCCTTCCAACCCAAACCATTCCAGGATTCTCAGCATGGGATCCAAGCAGAGCAGGATACACTTTTTTCAGGACAATGCCTGGCTGGCTGAGATGATGGAAAGTCCCAAGCAGCACCTGCCTTGTTCTGGTTTTCTGGGAGGAGAAACAGTTCATTTCCCACAGGAGAAACCAGCACCAATTTGCAGGATCATTTAGCAGACCCAATGGGAAAAGCCAAGCCTCCAGAGGCTCCCAGTTTGGAGCTGAAATCCATATTCCAAAAATACAACCAGGCTGTGTCAACACCAGGGATCTGGGCTGCAAAGACAAGTCGTGACAGAATAATAAATTTCATCCCAAAGGATGCACAGCTGTGGAAATTCCAACTTCCAGCTGACATGGAGCAGCAGGACACATCCAAATGGGAACCTTCCAGGGAAGAAAAGCACCTTTCAGGGAAGAAAGGGCTAAATCCACCCCAATCTGCCCATTTTCTACTTACTGCACTGAACTATAATAGGAATGTCCTGAATTTTCCTATTTCTTCCCATTATCCAGTTCAAATGTTTTAAGGTGGCCTGAGAGATTCAGCATTTTATTCCAAAAGAACAAGGATAAGGATTCTGTCCTGCAGCCTGCCTGGATCTAAACTCAGGATCACTCAGGTCTGTGGTGATAATAAAACCTCTAGGCCAAGAAATTCCAAGGAAACATATTCCAGAGGAAAAAAAGTCATGGAAAATGCTCATTTAAGGTGGCATTCCCTTATTTACTGATGGCTATGAGTGAGTTACACTGGGATATTTACCACTGACTCCTAATGAAATGCCAAGTGAAAAACACCAGAAAAACTTGGAATTGAAGGCTCTAAATTACATCTTGTATCCTGCTTTTAGGGGAAAAATTCCTATTGAGCTCAAAGCTATTCCTGAACAACCAATTTGTTTTAATTCCATACCAAGGGAACATGCAGGAACCAAAATCTCAGCTGGAAGGCAATGAAAAGCCAGGAATTTTCATGCAATTCCACAGATCTTTGACAAGGAGCTCAGAAGGCTCCTCAGAGAGAGGGAGAAATGCCAATGGATGGGGCGAGATGAGGATTTTCAGGGATCAGCTGGAGCACAAGGGCAGGTAAGGAAGGATTTAAGTTAAAGAAGAAATTCCTGGATTAAGAGCCCGAAACAGAATTCCTGACAGTTTCTGCCTGCCATGCAGATTTCCATCTCCTGCTGCAAGGAAGAGGAAAATAAAGCTTTCTGATCTCATCTTTCCAATGTGATCCAAAGGTAAGGGATCCATGTGCCTTCCACTGGAAGGAGAGGAGAAAGGAAAGAAAAGGAGGAAGAAGGAATGCCTGAAGGTACAGGGCACATTTTTCCTAAAACTCTGTGGGAATTATATCCTGTTTCCAAAATCCCCACTAGGGTCCAGCAGCAATTTTGTCCATATTTCAGGGCAGAATATTCCTCAGCAGGGCAAACATTCCCATTTCTTATCAAAAGCTGGAAAACCACTCTGATTTCTTCCATTTTCAAAGTTCCAAGCTGGGCAGGTGCTGCACCTGGCAAATTTTCAAGGATTTTTTTTTCCAATTTCTCCTTAAAAATCCACACAATAACATACAGAAGCACACCTAAATGAACAATATCATGTATGGAATAACAAAAATACCAGCTCCAACTGGCCTGGAGTGAAGAGCCTGATTGACTCCCATCTATCCCAGCAGGAATAAACATCCAAGCACTCTCTGCAGATCCCACAAAAGTCCATTTGTCACACTTCCCATGGCACAAAGGCCACTTTCATCTGCTCCCAGCTCCCAAAAAAACTCCAGCCCTGCAGTTCCAAGAGCAGATTAAAATGTTTTCACTCACCCCATCTCAACTGCTGCGTCTTTAACTGGAAACTCCTCAAACTCCAGGGCTCAATCCAGCTCGGGATGTTCTTGTTCATCAGCTGGATCACTGTTGGGAGCAGAGGTGGAAGCAAAGGTCATTTATTTGGGAAAGATGGAATGGGAGGAGAGGAAAAGCAGGGTGCAGGCTCCCCAGAATAAAGCTGCATGGTCTAGGGGAAACATAAAAGTTTAATTCCCCTCCCAAAAAAAAGCCTTCAGACGGGACAGGGATGTTTGGGACAGAAGAGAATTCCTGCTGGTTTAGTCCAAGGAAGTTTCATAAATGACAGCCAGGCCTGGGAATGACTGGAAGCTTCTCCAAACTCTTCTCCACTCAAAGCTGAGCAGCATCCTGAGCTTTACACCCTCAAATTTGAAAACTTTTCCTCCCTACATCCTTCCAGCTGCCTGGAAAAGACCCCCAAAAAACAGGATTATGCCACTTTAAGGAAAAACTTCTAAGGCACACAAGCCTTAAACCCTGATTTTGCAAATCCATACAATGATACGGCAGCTCTGAAATCCAAGTGACCTCGTTTGGAGCAGCCAGCTCCCAATTAATTAACTTCCAAGGGGAGGGAGAGCACAAGGAACAGAACTGAGATTCCCACACAAAGTTCCAAAAAAAAAAAAAAACAAACAATCAGGGGAAGGGGTTTTTTTTGGTTGCTGTAATTGTTTGTCCAGGGAATTTTAACAAAGTTTCCAAAATTTAGGATTTTTTTTTTCCCCCCCCCACTTTTTTGGTCATTGGGAGGAGCATTTTCACCCTTCCCACTTTCCCTCCTGGCACAACATTTCCCTTAAATCCCATCATTGCACAACTGCTCCTTCCCAGCCCTCTGGAAAGAGAATGAGTGGACACAGCCCAGAGAAGTTTCCCTTTCTCATCGGCCTTTTCTCAGCAACCACGGAGCTGCCAGGGATTTACAGCACTCCCTGTCTCCAGGATTTGGATCTGGCTGTGCAGGTAGAGGGCAAAAAGTGACAGTGCCTTAATTTAAACTGGAATTCGGGTCAAATCCGGATTTTTTTAGGTCAGCACTGACAAAATCAGTACCTGCAGTACGTAGTCCATATCCTTAAATCCCTGATTTTGACCCTTTGGAGTAAAACTTTGGAAAGCAGAGCTGCCAACTCCCAAATTTCCGATTTAAATTCCCATTTAAAGGGGGGATTTCATCTTGCTCCTTGCTGAAGGGTTTGGGCCGCAGAAATTCCAGGTTATTTGTATCATTTACCACAGATGCTTTTCCAAGTCTCTTTGTCCCTGTTGGGCATTCCCAGTCCAAGCTAGCACTGCTGGAATTTCACCAGCAGCTTGAAGACCCCCGTGCAACTTTTATGGCACTGAAAACCAACACCTGGCACAACAAACACCTTCCCCCAGCTCAGGTTTCCCACTTGGAAAGCTTTTTCCAGCGGTGTCCACAGGATACACATTTCAGCCAAGCCAATGCCAGAATCACACAGAGTCCAAAGCTTTCCAAGAGCCACTTCCCACAATTTCATTATCTCCCATTTAAGAACACTCAGCCTGACCACAAAAACTCGGATGCTTCTCCCTGTCCAGCCAGGAGGATGCAGCAACTCACTCCCACTAAGTTTCATCCAGGGAGGAGATTAATATTCCCGCCTTGGAATACTCCTTCCCTTTAAAACCATTCTCCAGAGTTTTGCTGCTTTCATGTCCCAGGGTTACATATCCCACCTTTGGGAATGATTGTGGGATTTCCCACCTGGAGCAGTCTCTAAGGACCACGGCATGCATCAGGCTCGGCAATTCCCATTCCCACATTCCCAGTGCCAACTGAAGCCTGTCCCAAATACACCAGCAGGTACTAATTCCCAGAATTGGGCACAGCGGGAATTCTGGCTGAGCAGCCTGGCAGCATCCCAGCTCCTCGGAGCGACATCTCCCTTACTTTTATAAGGATGTATCACTTCTGCAGCTGCCTGCCACCCTAAATTTGGGAATTTTACGGCCACGGCTCAGCATCCGCCCGCGTTGCTCAAGTCAGGTACCATTCCCTGCGGGAAGTAATAAAACCTGGGAGGAAGAATCCCTGTGTCACACCCACACCGCAGCTTCTCCTCCCTGGACATCCAGCAGCACCGTTCCCTCCTCGCCTCCCACCGCAGGATCCCGAATCCCAAACCACGGCATCACCTTCACGCCTCGCACCTGCCTGCCCGGGGCAGGATGGCGGCTTTCCAGAGGCGCAGGTGGAAGCCCACCGCTTCCCACGGGCCGCAGGCCACATGGAGCGGGGCCCTGCCGGCGGGAATGCCGCGCTCCCAGCGGGATCCAGACCCCTCGGGCGGCCACGGGCCTGCACCCGAGCGGGGCGGGGGGCGGCCAAGGGCGCACCCCCGGCCCTGCCAGCGCCCTCCCGGCTCCCCCGCACCTGCCGCCGCAGCGCCGGCCCCCGCTGCCGCGCCATCCCCATCGCCGTCCCTCACCTCGCTCCCGCTGCCGCCGCCTCGGGAGCGCCGCGGCCGCCGCCGCCTCCTCCATGCCGGGGGCCCTGCGGCCCCCGATTCTCCAACGCCGCCTCCGCCCTGCCGGGGCCGCCCCCGCCTCGCCGGGGCCGCCCACTGCGTCAACTGCGTAAGGGCCGCTACGCAACCTGCGGTCGCCACGGCAACGAGGGGTGCGGGGAGCGGCGGCGCCGCCTGGTGGCGCCCGGTGGTAGCGCCACGGGGCGGGGCAATCCCGGGCCGGGCGCGGATTCCAGCGGGGAATTCTCGCTGGGATCCGGGCAAACCCCACCTCTGCTGGGCTCATGGGCACCCTGCGCTAGCCATGCTATCACAGAAACATCCCACCAATTCCCTTGGAAAAGACCTCCAGGACCACCGGGTCCAAATTGTGACAATCCCCACCTTGTCACCCAGCCCAGAGGACTGAGTGCCACATCCAGGCATTCCTTAAACACCTCTGGGGATGGGGACTCCACCACCTCCCTAGGCAGCCCCTTCCAGTGTCTCATCACCCTTTCCATGTGGAAATTCCTTCTGGTGCCCAGCCTGAACTTCCCGTGACATAAATTCAGGCCATTTCCTCTTGTTCCCTGGGAGCACAGCCCGGCTCCAATTTGCCTCCCTCCCCCAGCAACCAGGGAATTTAGGGAGCAATAAAATCTCCCCTCAGCCACACCTGGGGTTCTCCCAACATCCCTTCCCTCTGGAAAACTACCCAGCACAGTGCTGCTGTCTCCCTCATGGCACACTGCTCTCAATGCCCAACCTGGGAAGGCAATGCTTTCCTATCAGGAAATATTCCAAGAAAGATGGAGAGAGCCCATTCACAAGGGTATGGAGTGACAGGAAAAGAGGGAACGGCTTCCCATTGACAGAAAACAGGGTTAGATGGGATATTGGGAAGTAATTGGTTAGGCTCTGGAATGGATTTCCCAGAGAAGCTGTGGCTGCCCTATCCCTGGAAGAGTCCCAGGCCAGGCTGGACCAGCCTTGGAGCAACCTGGGATAGTGGAAGGTGCCAGGAAGGACAGCAATTCCCTTTGAACACCGCAGCTGCCATCATCCAAGGACACAACTTAGATGCTCCTACAGAAAAGAAAAAAAAAAAAAAAAAGAAAAAAAAAAATTCTGTCCCAGAAAAGCTGATCCAGCAGGGAATAGCAACATATCCTCGCCTGCCCATTCCTGCTTAAAGCAAATGGAGCAGCCTTCAAATGGTCTGCTGGGTGATATCACCATACCTGGGAAATAAAACAGCCTGACAGGGATGGAAAAACATTCAGGAAAGGCTTTGAAGCTCCGGAATTCATTTGTGCCGAGGTCTTTGTATCCCGTTCAGGCAGAAAAAAATCCCACTCACGCTCATTCCGAGTCCCTTTATCTTCCCAGACAGGTGCAAAGTGGCTCCGGTTTGGATGAAAAGCTGCTGCCAAATTTAGCATTCCAACAAATCGTTTCATCCAGCCTGTGGCACTTGCAAGGTCTCCCTCCAGCATGATCCAGTCCCAGCTGGGCAGGCACCCCTGGAAGCCCCAAAACCTGGAACAGACAGAGGGAAGAAGCTCAGGAAGACTGGAAATTACTCATTTATTCAGGGAAACACAGTCAGAAGCTGTCCAAGGCTTTCCAAGGGGTGGGATAGAGCACATCCCAGCCCAGATCCTGCCAATTAATGGGCACAAGGCAATTAATCCCATGCAGCTCAGGATTTGCTTTCCAACAGCTCCAGCTGCCCGTATCCAGCCTGTATCCACCGAATTGCAAGGGCCAGATTGCATTTATTGCCCAGGTCCAGCATCAGGATTCATCCCAGGGATCCATTCCCTGATTCCTGTATGGCAGTGACACCATTTACAGGCAATTTCGGAATGTTTCGGATAAACTGGATGCCTTAATGTTCCCTAAAGCATTAAGAGAAGGATTAATGCCCTCAGAAATCCCATTTTTTTTCCCCACTGTCATGACACGGAGGGCGGGTGGCGAAGCATTTAAGGGAATTAAGGAATTAATTTGAGCCTGTCACAAAAGATGTGATGTTTGCATGGATCTGTCCCCACCTCCAACCTCCTGGAGCAAATCCATTCATTTCAGAGCTTCCCAGCTGTGGGAAAGGGTTGAGTCCGGGTTTAAAAGCCTGGGGAAATGGCACAGAGATGTGCACACATTCCTGGGAATTCTACACCTTCAGAGGATGTAAAGGAGAGTTAGAGCATCCCAAACATCCATCAGCTGGGTTATCCCTGTGGATGCAACATCTCCATTGGGGGATCACCATCCATTTCACAAGGAAACCTCCAAAAGCCCCTCTGGCTTAAGGAATTACTATTCCTTACTCACCTCTGGATGGATCTGTGCTCTTGGTGCAGGAATGACCCGGGAATAGAAGGGAGAGGGAATTCTGTGGTGTTCTTCCAGCTGGAGAATTGTTCCTCAACACATGGATATGGCACGGGGCTGTTTCACACCACAGCCTTGGAATTGTCCATATCAGCTCCCAGGAAAAGTCCAGACCACTGTAAGCAGTCTTGGAGCTCTGGAGATCCCTGGAATGTGCCAGGAAGGATTTAGTCAGCAAAGAACCCATCCAGCTCTGCTGATCCCGGTGTCCTGAAAAAAACCCAACAGATCACAGGGTTAAGGATTCTCCTAAACCTAAAAGCAAACCAACCCCTCCTCCGGGGAATTTGGACAAGGAACAAGGCTCCAGGAATAGCTGGGAACATGGAAAGCTTTTTATTATTATTCAGTTTGTTGTCGTTGCCACCGCCCCCAGGCACAGCACATCCAATCCCGCTGCTCCGAAATCCTGCTCCTGTTGGGCTCCCAGTCGGAGCCAGACGCTCCGTTACTCCCAGGGTAATGAGCCCCTCTCCTCCTCCATCCCAACCCTGCCAATTTCCTTCAGCTGCTCCATTAGGATTACAATAAATCATAGGGAAATAGCATGAACAAGGCTGGGAGTGAAACAGTCTCCCTGGTGCAGGGATTCCAACATCCAGGTTATCCAAACCACCTCCTGTTTTCCCAATCCCTGCACACACCAGGCTGGGCTCCATCACCCCTGGAGCAGGCACAGGCTGTTCCAGCTGGCTGAATTCCAAGGGGTGACAGCAACAAGTGTCTTGGGAAGGTGATTTTGTTGTTCTCAATGGGGGCAGGCCACCAGGGAGAACAGCATTATCCCGACATTCCCTCCAGGGGAAAAAATTCCATCAGCTCACCCACTGTCTCTCACTCTCTGTGGAATATCAGTTATTGAAGAATTGAGGTTGGAAAAGCCCTTCAAGATCACAGAGTCCAACTGTTCCAAGGCCACCACTAACTCATGTCCCCAAGTGCCACATCCACAGGGCTTTTAAATCCCTCCATTGATGGGGACTCCACCCCTGGAGCCTCTTCCAATGCCTGACAATCCTTTCCATGAAGGAGTTTTCCTCCATACCCAATCTAAACCCTCCCGGGCACGAGCCGAGGCTGCTCCCTCTGTGCAGCCAACCGTAATTCTACACGAATTCCCATCAAACCACACAGTTGCCAACCAGAATCTGGTTTAAAAACCCCAGCAACAGGCATCCCTGTCCCCCATTCCCGTGTCACCAAGCAGGAAGTGCCTGTGTTTGCTTCCATCCCCGTGGTGGCTGTGCCTTCCCAGCCCTGCCTCCCTCCCTTCCCAGCGTGATTCCCGCCCGCGACTCTCTGGAGCCATCAGCCTCAATCACCTCCTACCAAAGCGCTGCTAATCCAGTGTCTCCAGGCTGTTCCTGCTCCTCAAATCCTTCATCATCCCAGCACATCTCCCCAGAAACCTGCTCTTCCCAGATGTGCCCCAAGCCAGCACCTCCTTGCTCGACCCTCTGTGTCATTCCCAGCCCCTGGGAAGCTCCCAAGGCAGGGATGAGCAGCTGGCAGTGTCCCCCCAGCAGGAGCAGCTGCTGCAGCTCTGCAGAGAAACAGCATCACTCAAACCTTAACTAAAAATCATTCCCTAATGGAGAGGCTTGTTCCGGATGTTCGGAAAAAATCTCCCCCTCCAGCTGCCTCCGTGGTTCCTCCAGCAGCAGGAAGGGATTTGTCAGGATGCTGTCCCACCCCTGAGCCTGAATCCCTAAAAACCAGTTAATTCAGAGGGGAGACATCCGAGTCAGAGCCAAACCTAGGGAGAGCTGATCCAGGGATAAGCTGGAAGCCCAAATTCAGGCTCAGGCTGGCACGTCAGCAAAAGGCAGGGCAGGAATTGGGAAACTTCTGCCAGGCACCTGAAGTGATCACGCATGGAATTCTGGAATGATTTGGGTTGGAAAGGACCCTAAAGATCATCCCATTCCACCCCTTGTTGTGGGCAGGCACACCTCCCACTATCCCAGGTTGCTCCAAGGCTTGTCCAACCTAGTCTTGAACACTTCCAGAGATGGGGCGGTCACAGCTTGTCTGGAAAATCCATTCCAGTACCTCACCACCCTCACAGGGAAAAATTTCTTCCATAAATTCCCAAGGTGTAGGCAGCACCAGGTCCCACTGCAGGTAAGAAGGGCAGAGCAAGGCTGGCACATTCCCAGCTCCTTCCCTCAGGTACAGCTCTTCCCATTCCCACCTGCACAGGCTGGTGACCTGTCCCTTCCTTAGGAGCCCCCTTTCCAGCCTCCAAGTGGGATCCCTCCCTTTTCCAAGGGGTTCCCACGCCGTGGGCTCACTCTTGGCTCATAGTAAACACACCATGCACACAGGAATGGGTTTGACTCCACAGAAAAACCTGGAAAGGATTTCTCCCCCAGGTTGCATCCTGGAATTCGGCACAGCCCTCGCTGCTCACGATTCCAAGCACAAACTCCTCTATCCAGCTGCTTGACTAAATTGGTGCCAGATCTAACTCTGGAAGCCAAGCCTCGGAGACTTGCTATCAATCCCGCCAGCACTTCCCCCTCCCAAGGACATTATCCAGCATTATCCAAGCTGTGACTCCTCAGCCCAGAAATTTCTCCCTGGGAAGGAGCCATTGCCATGGAAAAGGACCATTAAATAACAGTTCACTGGGGTTTCTCACCACTGCTCAGCAAAGCTCAGGGCATCTTCCTGCCTGGCAGCTCCAGGTGGCTTTTCCTTTGGGAAAAAAAAAGAGAGGATAGAGCAGTGCTCCAGGTTGTTGGGATATTTGCCAGCATCCTCCACGCTCCCCCTTGGACAAACCCATCTTTCCAAAGCTTTTCCACCTCAAGTTGTAAAAGCCTCATTTTTCCGCAGGGAATTAAAAACAACAACAAAAAAAAAAAGTGGAAATGAACACTAAAGGCTTTGAGGGGAGGAAAATGCAACACCCCGAGCTCCCCTGAGTCACGGGGTTGTGTTTACAGCACTGGCAGCAGCCGGAATTCCCGGCTCCATCCCAGCCCTGCCTAATCCAGGTGCAATAAAAACATGTCATTTTCCTTATCTGCTTCACCCCCGCCAAAATTCCTTCGTGTTATTCCTCCTCCCCGCCCACCTTTTGAATGCCCTTGGCTCCATCCTCCTTCGGGAGGAGAGCTCCAGCCCAGGAATGAATCAGGATTTTAGCAGGAGCTTTAGGGATGTGGGATGCCTTCACCCCCACAAGCAGGAGCCTTTTCCCAGGGCTCCGTGGCATGAACACAACTTCCCTGGCCGAGATGCCAAACCACAGGAATTTTCCCAGAGGATGAGCTGCTTCCCTGTTCCCAGGAGCCTGCTCACCTCCTGTGACGGGAATGGCTGTGGCAGGACAGGGAAATTTACGGATCAACTGTGTTGTTCCTGTCAGTGCTCCAGGGAGAGCTCTCCCTCACCAGGCAGCACCTGCAGCCTCCCAGGCTCTCTAGGAAGCCTGGAATTCTGTCGGATGTGGGCACAGCACAGAGGATGTGATCCCTCCCTGCAGGCCATGTCTCTGGACATCGGTGGGATGTGACTGGAGAGCAGCAGCTGGAGCCAAGGCACTTGGATAATTTCATTAGGTCAAATCCCTCCCTCCTCTGCTTCCTCAGGATCCTGCTTGTGCTTCTGGAGGCAGCTGGACTGAACCAGGAGGTTTCCCATTAAGGATTCCTTCCTGGCTCTGCTGCTGGCTCCTTTCCCGCTCCTCACACCAGGCTGCAGAGCCATTCCCCTCTTCTCCCGGACCTCAAAGCCTTGTCTAACCCACTTGGCTTCATCCCAGCTCCAAACTGCCAGAGGGAGAAGCTCAGCTCTCACCGGGAGACACCGCTGCCTGTGGAGATCCCAAATCCTAAATTGCAGCACAGCTCCTCCACAAAGTCCTGGCAGAGGCCTTGGGATCACATCCCAGCAGGCAGGCGGGAGAGGGACCTCAGAGCAAAGCCGAGTTGGAGACCAATAACCAGGAATAATTATCCTAAGGACAAGTTCCCAGCTCCCTTCTGTACAAGTCCATGAAATACAGCAGGGAATTTAATCTCAACCCAGAGAAAGAGGAGCCTCACAGGGGACCTTGATTCCTTGATGGAAGGGTGGAGCCTGGTAGGGGTCAGACTCTGCTCCCAGGGAGCAAAGGACAAGCCTCAAGTTGACTCAGGGGAATTTCTCTTTGGATATTAGGGAAAATTCCTTCATGGAAGGGTTAAATCAGGCTGTCCAGGGCAGTGGTATAGTTCCCATTCCTGGAGGGATTTAGAAGCTGAGTGGATGTGGCATTTAGGGACATGGATTAATAGTGGGCATGGCAGAGCTGGGTGGCTGAACTCGATCTTGGAGGCCTTTTCCAGCCTGAACAATTCCTGCAGGAGAGGAACTGGAAAAGATCAGGCTGGAAAGAAAAAAGCAGCAGGCAGGAACGTGAGCAAACAGCCCCTGTCCAAGCTTTGTCCAAGAATTCCTGGGAGAAGAGCGTGCTCTGATGTCAGGACTCTGTGCCACAGTGACAGGAGATGGGAATGATCCAGAGAGGCAAAAAGGGAAGCGAGAGAGGGTCTGCCAGGCGGGATCTGCCTCAGACACTTAATGAAGGAGAAAAGGACGGATGGTTGCTAAGGGAAATGGGACAGATGGCTGGCACCGGGAACTTGCTGACTCTCAGAGACTCCAAACTCTTTTTTTGGGGAAGTGGCAGGGCTGAGGAGGCAGACACACAGCAGCCAAGCCCAGATGACCACTTCCCCCTTCCCCCCCGCTCCGAGTGTCAGGACGGATCATGTCGGAGCGGAAAAGGTCACGGAGGCAGCAGGAGCCACGGCGCGTTTGTGCTTCTGCTCATCAGCAGCGCTCCCCCCGCCATCCCTTCGTCCTCCCCTACTCCAGAGGCCACGAGCACCATCCCATGGGCAAATCCCAGCAGGCCCCAGGACCCCAGGACAGTGGCTGGGCAAAGTGGCCTTCCCAGAAAGGGAAGACCGCAGGATGCTGGCTCTGGAGCTGCTGTCTGTGAAATCTCATGGCTCCTGGACATGCTGTCTCCCAGATCCGTTTACACCTCTCCCTGACATTTAAAACCATCTGAGCCTCTTGGCTTCTGCTGCTGTCATCCGTGTGCCAGGGCTTTTCTGGCTCTAAAAAAAAAAAAAAAAAAAGGGCTGGGAGTTGATTTCCCAGCCCTCCCAACAGGTCTCCAACCTCTGTAGCAGGGCAAGGGAAACGGGGGAGAGGGCGGGAATCGCTGCTGCCATGGAGGTGGGAGATGTGCCAAGAGTCTGTCAAATCCCGATGGCCACAAACAAGGCTCTGAAAGCAGGAGCTGGGAAGAAAAGAGGGGAAAGAATCCCCTGGCAGCAAAGGTAGTGGAGCCCCGAAGCTGAGGCACACAGCACTGTGCAGCTCCAGGCTGGGATTTGAGGGATCCAACGGGAAGAGCAGGGGATTTGGGGAACCTCTGCCCACCTCAGGCACTGCCACATCCATGGGCATAAAACAGAGACACAGAGAAGGAAGAACTTGAAGGGTCTCCAAGAAAGCTAGAGAGGGACTCGGGACAAAGGATGGAGAGACAGGACAATGGGAATGGAGCACCTTCCAGGAGTGGCCAGCACTATGGAAAACATGGAAATCCCTGGATACTACAGAATCCTAGGATCACAGAACAGTTAGGCTTGGGAGGGACCTTAAAGATGACTGAATTCCAACTCCCTGCCATGGGCAGGGACACCTTCCACTATCCCAGTTTGCTCCAAGCTCTGTTCAACCCAGCCTAGAGCACTTCCAAGGATGGAGCAGCCACAGCTTCTCTGGGAAACATTACAAGGGAGCTGATGCTCCACAGAAGGATGGAAGGACACTGGACATGCCACCATCATCCTCTGGATTCCCTTTGGGCCACCAGAGATTCCCAGAAAGGGAAGAAGATGATGGGAAGTGCCAGTGCCAGCTGGGAGTTGCTCTTCCAGCCCATTCTGCTGGCTGTGTGGGCAGCTCCATCTTGGAGCCACATTCCAAGGAGCTGCTCGGAGCAGCAGCTCCCAGATTCCATGCTAAGCTGCCACTGGCTGCTGTTGAGATAAACCCACACAAACAAACATGCCTGGAGAAGCCAGGAAGATATAGGATATAGCAGCATGGATGGGCTGTCCTGAGGCTGGCCCCTCTCCAGCTTGTCCCTCCCAGTGATCCCAGTATTCAGAGATGTCACCAAGCACAGAGTGTCCCAATCCCTCAGAGCAACAGGGAGTTTTCCAGGGGGTCACACCCCCTCGTCTTTGCCAGCAGCTCCAATTCAATTCCCACAGAGTGGGAATGCCCAGGGATTGGGTGGTAGGAGTCAGAGAGGAGCATCCACCTCCGAGTCAGGAAGATTCCAGCTCTCCCACAGCCCTGGAGCCAAGGGAACAAACCCCATGGACACATCCTTGTCCCATCCCCACCTGACTGATGGAATCAGTGGGAGCAAGGCCAGATAGATTTGTGACACCCAGGCCACTTCCAGTAGGACACAAAGCTGAAGTCCCTCATCCGGGGACACTGACACCAAACATCTCTCAGGAACAAAATTGCCTTAAAATTCAAACGAAATATCCCAGGAGAGTCTGATCCCACAGACATGGACAGAACTAAACACAGACCCTAAAACACCCAAATATACTCTCCGAACCTTTAAACCCTTTGCTTTCCTCTGCATCCACAAGGAATTCCATGCCCTCTGTCCCTCCTGCCAGGTGCTGATGAGGATCCCCCTTTTTGGGGAAGAGGGCCAAGGATTTGTGGCGTGTCCACCCCTGGCAGGCACAGAGCCAGGGGCACGCCGGCATTCCAGATGTCCGGCTGCCGGCACAGTGACTCCGGCTGAGCCAGGGCTGTCCTGCAAATGAGCCCGGCAAGACACAAAGAGCCTGATTTCCCAAATTAAGCTGCTGGAATTACTCATCCCAAAATCAGCAGCATCAGCTGCTCGTGGTGACACCAATTACACACAGTCACTGCTCGGTGCTGCTTCCCTCTCATCCCAGCACATCCCTACTACAGGCACTCCCAAGGCATGGAGCAGCGGAAGGTCAAGCAGGAATAATTTTAAACCACAAAAATGGTGGATTTAGGTGGGATATTGGGAAGAAATCCCTCCCTGTGAAGGTGGGGAGGCCTTAGCACAGGTTGCCCAGAGAAGCTGTGGCTGTCCCATCGCTGTAACTGTTCCAGCACAGCTGGGATTGGGCTTGGAGCAAGTGGAAGGAGATGGTCTTCAAAGTCCCTTCCCACCCAAAGCATTCCAGGATTCTTCCAGCAGAAGTGCCACCAGCTTGGGACACGGAATAGGCACGATGTGACAGGAGAAGCTGGGAGAACTCCAGCTCTCTCCGCTGCTGGACAGGGTGAGGACACACCCTGAAGCCCCCTGGAGCAGTTGTGGATCAGGGGGAGGCAGGGCTGGAGCGGGCAGCTCCAGGGAATCGCGTCACAGACGCAGAGCAGAGCTTTACAGGAGTCTCTCCTTGAAATGTTTTTTGCTGGATCACCAGCCTGGTTTTCAGGGACACTGACTCATCCTCAGGAGTGCTCTTGCTGCCGGTAGCACTCCGGATCAGGCAGCAATTCCTGACACACCTCCCAGCTAAGGGGGAGCATCCCTGAATCTGCCTGCTGGATTCTTCTCCTTGACAGAGGCCAACTGAGATACCCAGAGTCAGGGAATCATGGATTGGTTTGGGTTGGAAGGGACATTAAAGCCTGTCCAGTGCCACCCCTCGCCTTGGGCATGGACACCTTCCACTATCCCAAGTCGTTCCTGGCCTGGGACACTTTCAGGGATGGGGCAGCCACACCTTCCCCGGGAAATCCATTCCAGGGCCTCACCACCCTCACAGGGAAAAATTTCTTCCAAATATCCAACCTATACAGGTGTTCTAGCTGTGGAAGATATTTCTCCTTGTCCTGTCCTTCCAAAGTCCCTCTCCAGCTCTTGGAGACACTTTAGGCACTGAAAGGGGTCCTATGGCCTCCCTTGAGCCTTCCCTTCTCCAGGATGGACACCTCCAGCTCTCCCAGACTGTGTCCATCCCTCTGGCCTCTCTCCAGCAGCTCCACATCCTTCTTATAGCAAGGCACCCAGAGCTGGACACAGCATTCCAGGTGGGATCAGAGCAGAATAGAGAGGGAAAATCCCCTCCCTGAATCTGCTGGCCATGCCAGGGAAAAATTTATGTGGGAAAGAAAGGGAGGAAAAATCCTGGTCCATTCCCAGAGTCCCCCCATACTCCAGATACAATCCAGGCAGTAACTCACCTTTTCCCAAAGCACTTTCAGCAGCTCCAGAGCCCAAGCATGCATTCATCCCACCAGCACAGCAAGGAGCCCACCAGGACTTCCAAAAGAGCAGCAGCCCTCCCTTAATTCCCATTTTATTCCATCACTTCTCTGCTCCAGCTGTGAGGTTGATGGGCAGCACCTGTGGCGAGCAGGGAGAGAAAACAAGAAAAGCTTTTACCAAGGGCAGAACCCCAAAATCTCAGGGATTAAAATTGTTTTGGGAGCCTCCCACTGTTTCTGGCCTGTCCATCCAAAGCTGGCAATGCCATGCCTTCCACCTCCTCAATTTCCACAGGATAATGGGCCCATCCATCTTTCCCTCCCACTCAGGGGTGTCTGAATCCCCTTCCCGATTTCTGCGCCCCAGCCCAGCGTAGGTGCAGCTCCAGAGGCTCTAATGAGGGAGCTCATTTACTGTGACCTAAATATTCCCTGTGCTCTGCTTGTCTGCCTCAGCACCTCTGTAATCCATGGAATACGAGTGGGATTTCTGCAGGGGAAGAGGGTCAGCATCTCCCCATCCCAGGGTTTTTCCAGCCATCCCTCTCCCTGCTCCCTGCACGATCTCCCTGTCTGGGGCAGCCCCAGATTCTCCTCCTTGCCACATCCCTTTTTCCCTTTGGGAAGTAATCCCAAGGGAAAGAGGGGCTGGGGCTGCTGGCAGCCACCCCACCCCACTGCCCAGTCATGCTCCAGGAGCGGGACAATCCCATCAGGGAGTTTCCTCCCTGTGGAAACCACGGCCAGCAAGGAACAATGGATGGAGTGGCCGCGGTAGAATATTCCAGCACAACCAAGCTCCCTGCCTGCTTTTCCAAGGCTGTTTCCCTCGGGAATTAGCAGCTAATTTAGCCAGAGGTCGGGCTCCCTGGGCCTGGGCTGAGGGAGGATGCAAATGGGACACGTTGCTATAAAAAGCCACCGGCAGCTGCTTTTTTTGGAAGTCAGGTATTGATTTTTCCTTGTGGAGCTCTGACTGGAGGGCACAGCATGGAACAGGGCGGGGACCCTTTCCCGGATAACAGAGCTGGGAGTGATCCCAATGGTGGCACATCCCACTTGGATCCGGTGTGAAAGGTGATGAGCGAAGCACAACCCCACCACTGGCTTCCTAAACGACCCCAATCCTGCACCTGCTCCCTCCTTTCCAGGCATCCTTCTGACACTCCCTGCTCCCTAAGAGGGATTCCTGGATATTCCCACTGCTTTTGGGACATGTCCCATGGAGGAGCAGCAAGCTGCTGGGTTGGGGACACGGTGCAATCCATTTGACCATCCATGGAAAGCTCTCTGGAAGCGCAGCTGCAGCTGCCCTGAGGGTCCTGGATGTTCCCATTCCTCCTCTCTCCCTCTCATTTTCAATACCTTTGCCAGCAAAAGGAAAAATAAAGGAATTGCTGCTCGCAACAGAAGTGATTTTCCACTCCCGCCTCTCTCCCACTCTTGGATCAGCCAGGACCGTGACCTGAAATCACATTCCATGCATTAACATCGAGCCTTCCCACAATCCCCCCCATCCCGGTGGCGCTCCGGGTTTTTCCGGGAAGGTTGGTGGTTCTGTGTGGGGAGTGGTCCCCGCTGGTGATGTTCCCATGGCAGGAGAGCTGGGATGCGGCCCCGTCCCATCCCAGGTGGTTGTGGGGACAGAGAGATTCGTTCCATCCCGGAATTCCCGTCGCCCCATGTTTCCCGGGATGCTGGGAAGCTCCGTGTCCCGGCGCCTCGGCCCGGCCCGTGCCCCGGGGCTCTCCCGTGTATCCCGGGCCTCTCCCGGTAGTTCTCCCCGGGAGCCACGAGGAGGAGCTTTCAGACCGCACCGCCGCATCCCGGGGCTCTCGGCGCATCCCGCTCCATCCCGCTCCATCCCGCTCCATCCCGCTGCATCCCGCTGCATCCCAGTGCTCCCTCAGTTCCCAGACATCCCAGTGCTCCCGGAGCATCCCTGTACCCCCAGAGACCCTGATGCTTCCAGAACTCCCGATCATCCCATCTGTTCTCAGGGTTCCCGGTGTTCCTGAAGCATCCCTGTGCTCCAAAGGATCCCAGTACCAATGCATCCCGATGCTCCCAGTGCAGTCCAGTGTTCTTTCTGTTCCCAGAAATCCCAGTGCTCCTGGAGCATCCCTCTCATGGATTCTCATGCTTCCAGTGTATCCCAGTGCTCCCAGTAAATCCCTCTGTCCCCAGGGTCCTCCGTGCCCCTGGTGCAACCCAATGTTCCTGGTGCATTCCAGTGCTCCCACTATTCCCAGTGCTCACGGGGCTCCCGGTACATCCTGGTGCTCGTCCCAGGGATCCTGATGTTTCCAGTGCTTCTCAATAGTCCTGTCTCTCCCAGTGCATCCTGGAATTCCTCACGCTCCCATCCCAGCACATCCCAGTGCTCCTGGTGCCATTGGTTCCCCTTGACCCTTCATACCCATTCCTAGGGCTGCATTCCAGGGATTCCATTCCCGAGTTCCGTTCTCTCACCTCGGGACCCACATCTCATCCCTGTGGAAAATCACTCAGGAAGGGCTGGATGCAGAATGGGATTTTACCAAAGTTCTCAAGAAGTTGCTCCAGCTCCTGCCTCGTGCTGCTGCCCTGGGGCTTCCACATGGATGGCTCCTCTGTGCTGGGATAGTGGCCCATCCCATTCTTTCCCACTCCTTCTCATCCCATTTTATTCTTTCTCATCCTTTCCCATCCCATCCCTGGTGTGAGTGTTGGCATGAGGGAAGTGGGAGCATCTCCAAGATGGGCACCTGCATTTCCACTCCTGTCCAGTCCCAACCATCACACCTCTCTGCGGGATTTGCACTTCCAGCTCCTCAGGGATGGATCCCCATCCCATTCCCTCTGGCAGCCAGTTTGCTGGATCCTCCCTGGCACTGCCGGTGGAGGATTCTAAATCCGGCACCTGGGATTGGGGTGGGAGGATTTGCGTCAGCCGGTGACACTCGGCTGAAGAGGGGGATCCCGGCGGGATGAATCACACAGGGAGGAGTTCCCCGGAGCAGGACGGGGCCCAGAAGAGGTGGGATATTCAGGATGAGGTTGGAAGGAAAAGGAAGAGGAGCCTTTCCTGTTCCTGGAGGAAAGTCAGGGGATGTGCAATCCTCATGCCTCTTTCCTGCAGCCCCCTGGGATGAGAAGACTCCCTGGAGCCCAGCAGGGCTGAGCTCAGTATCAGTGCTTCCCTCTCTGCACTTCCTAACTGGAATAATCTGCCCTGGGTCTATTTCTGGTGGACACCAGGGAGTGGGAGCTCAGCCACACTTGAGACCCCAAAACATCAGCAGTAGATGGGGAAGCCCTGCTTGGGGCTCCTCAGATGGGCACAGACATCCCATCCCATCCCATCCCATCCCATCCCGTCCCATCCCATCTCATCCCATCCCTCTCCCACTCCTCTGGGAAGGATTCCCTCCAAGTGTGGGCAGAGGCCACTAACGAGGGCAAGACCCAGTGTTGCTCAGTTAAGTGCTGAGTCCCAACTCATCCCATCCAAGCCAGGAGCGCCTCCGTGTACAGAGAATTCACTGAAAAAAAAACAGGGAACAGCAAATTCTCCCACTTCCCAATGTCCTCCTCCAGCTCATCTCCACTTCCCCATAAAACCCCTTTCACACATCACGGACACAGCCCAGCTACAGGGATGGCTCTGGAGCCTCTGGAATACCAAGACCTCCCTTTCCTTCCCAGCCCTTGGAGAGGAATCAGGAAGAGCGACAGGCACTGCTGGAGCTCTGCAAGCCCTCATCCAGGCAATGAAATGGCCCATTCCCAAAATACCCACAAGGATCACACATCCAGGGAAGGCAGCAGGTGCTCGACAGCGCTGGTGGGATCCTGTTGCCTTCCAAATCCTTTTTGGGAATTCAGACAGCCTGCTGCGCCATGGAACGGCTCCATCTCCATGTGGGAATAACGGGTAGGGGCAGGAGAGCGGGTTCATCATCCCAGTGCTCCCTGCTGTGGCAGGAATTGCTTTCCCACACCGCGCTGGAGCATCGGGAAGCCCATCTGGCGCTCTCCGTGCCAGGAGCTGGGAATTTGTGGAGCGTGCCGGAGGTGGCCGGTGCCGGACATCTGCTCCCAGCCTCAGGGAATGCGGGAGCGGGAGGGGACCGGCAGCGGTGCGTGACTGCAGAGCCGCGGGCTGCTGGAAGCATGCAGGGAGCTGATAGTCCCAACATCTGTCAGCAGCTGGCACGGAGCCGGAGCTCTCCCTATCCAACACACAGCATTCCTGGGATGGCTGCTGGGTTTGGATCAGGGCTGAGAGCTGGGGACTCGGTATGGAACAGAACCAGCCTTTTCCAGTGTCCCCTTTCCTACTGCAGGGCACAAATCCTCCCATCCCGCTAAATCGGGTGCCAGAGGCTCTGGTGATGGTGTTGAGGAGGGATCAGATGGGATTGGGATTGCTGTGTCCCATCTTCCCGGCGGAGAGGATGGGACGAAGTTTCTGTTGCCCTGTGAGGTTGTGGGAGGCCCTGGCACAGGTTGCCCGGAGAAGCTGTGGCTGCCTCATCCCTAGAAGTGTTCCAGGACAGTTTGGACTGGGCTTGGAGTAAGGGGAAGGTGACCCTGCCCATGGCAGGGGGTTGGAATGAGATGAGATTTAAGACCCTCTCCACCCCAACCATTCCAGAATTCCATGATTTTCAGCTGTGGTGCTCACACTGAGAAACTGGCCTCTTCCCAAGCAGCTGAAGATCCCGGAATCCTGGAATGGTTGGGGTTGGAAGCGACCTTAAGGCTCATCTCTGTCCCTGATTACACGGGAGCTGTTAGAGGGGTTTGGCACAAGCTGTTCCCAACAATCCTTGGCCATTAAATCCCTCCTCCCAGCCATTAAGTGCCTCCACAAGCAGCTGTTTATCTCCAAGCCGGGATGTCAAGTGGATTCCCACCTTGGCTCTTCCCATCTTTGGCATGGGATCAGCCTCCCTCCTCCCTGCTTCTCCTACCCCTCCAATCCTGCCTTTCTGCATCCATCACAGGCAGGTGCTGGAGGTTTTTCCAGCCAGCTCTCCTGGACTTTGCTCTGGCGCCTGTGGCAGGACAGAGATGTTTGGATAACAAGCGGATGTGGCAGCGCTGGCCATGGATCATCACCCCTGTGCCATCACCTTCCTGCACTCCTCCACCCTGGCTTGGCATGAATTCCCAACAGTCATGGTTTTCCCAGAGCCCTTTGTGCAGCCAGAGAGTTTTTTGGGATATTCAAGCAGCGTTCACTCTATCTCCCTGCCCAGTCCGAGCTGATGGGGTTCTGTGGGATTTTCTCCCAGTTGCCAGGTTTTAGTAAGCACTGGATGGAGATTGGGCATGGTTGTGTCTTGACACCACCCTGAGACTGTGGGGTATCATTTCCAGATGGGATCTATTCCGCAGCTTTTTCTTCTCCAGGTTATTTCTGTCCACCCTGCTGCTGCCTTCAGAGGGAAAATCCAGGCCTCTCCCAAGGCTTTGGAAGGAGGGTTCACTCCAAAATGTGTCTAGGAAGCAACGAGTCCGAGGTGGCTGCACAAAGATCTTCAGGTGTGGGAGAAATCCATGGAGCTGCTGGTCAGGACAATGGTGCAACAGGAATGTTCCTCTCCAGCCCTTTCCTGCTTGAAGGAGATCCTTCATTTTCTATCTCTATCTGATTTTTCCTGGTCCCACTGACCTCATCCCTGCCCTCACAGCCATGGGAATCAAAATTGGTGTCCATCCATCCATCCATCCATGCATCCATCCATCCGATGCAGGAACTATTTATCCCTAATTGTACAGTGACTCGGCCTTTCCATCCTCCAAAAAAAACCCCGGAGAGGCACTTTGGGAACTCCTGAGGAGCCGGAGAGCTCAGCTAATAGGGGTCACCGCTCATTATGGAGCCGTACTCCGCAAATTATCCGACATCAGGATGTGGAGAGCGGTGGTTTCGGATGTGCTGAGAGCTCCTGGCTCCATGTTGGCAGCACTGGAGCACTTTGGAATGGGCAGGGAAAGGGCAGTGCCTGCGCTGCTCCTTCCCTGGCCAGAGTGTCCAAGGACAGCTTCTTCCAGCTCTGCCTTTCCCAGGCATCGACCGCTGGCGCTCATGAAAAAAAGATGATCCAAGGCCGGCGCTGAAGGGCCGGGAAAGCAGCGGGTGGGAGGATGGGGTTCAACAGGATTTGGAGGAGGGGCGGGAAACCTCTCCCAGGCTGTGTCCCAGCATGGCTGTTTCCCTGGCAGCACCTGGAATGAAGAGTGGGATCATCCAGACACCCTGTGTCATCATTCCCAGCTTCCCCTGGGACAGCATTCCGGGTGCTGGGAGCATCAATCACTCCCAAAACCCTTCCCGGCTGGTTCTGGCCCTCCCAGTCAGGATCCAAAGGCACAGCGGGGACTCTGGGAGTTGGGCCCTGCTGAGTCAGGGCAGCGGGGCTGGAGCGACTCCATCGATCGAAACCTGATCCCAAATTGGCTGCGGAGAAGGACCCCGGCACGACCCGGCTTTGAGCTGCTAGGAAGGACAAACCCTCCCGACTCCGCAGGATTTTGGGAGGCAGCATCCGTGCATCCCTAGCCCAAACCCACTGCAGAGTCTCCTGGTTCCACATGAGGTTCTCCTGCATCCCGTGGCTGCCGCGGGCTCGGAGCCAGCAGGAAGGATCCGAGCCCTGTGGCGCAGTCTCAGATCCCGTCTCACCTGCCGAGCAGCTGCTCCCGGGGGCAAAGTCCACACCGCGACCTTCAGCCTCCACCTGCCGCCTTTCCCGACTTTCCTCGGAGCTTTTCAGGCACCCTGGTGATGCCGGAGGGCCTGGAGCTTTCCTCCCTGTTCCAGCAGCCAGGCCATCCCTGTGGAGCCAGGCACCACCCAAACACTGGGAAGGCAGCCGCCTCTGGGATGGCAGAGACCTCAGCCAGGATTCACAACCAAAATTATCCCAAAAAATACAAAGAGCATTGGGAAGCTGAGGTTTATAAAAACCTCAAACTGGACCGTGTGGCATCACCAAGTAGAGATGAGGTGACAGGAGGACAGGGAGTATGTGACATGCTCCATGGTCACTCACCCTGGCTCGTATCTCTCCATCCCCAGCATTCCACATGAATTATAATCCATGCTCCTGGCTCCAAATCTTTCGTTCTTTTAATATTTTTCTGCCTGGTAGAGGAGCAGGAATAAATTCCTTGGATGGAGAGGGCAGCTCCAGGGCTGAATGGGTGAACTCCCAGCTCTGTGCTGCAGCATCCCAAGCTCTCCACCCAGATTCCTGGTGGCTTCAGACTCCGATTAGAAGACTCTAAAATTCCCAACGTGCCTTTTCTAGGAGCCACCACACCTTGGCCTCACTCCGGCAACATGCTGGCGTGCCACGGGCATGGAAAAGTCCAGCAGCTCCAAAGGGCTGGAGCCACCCAGAGCAAACAGGGAGGATGCGCCGAGGGCAAACAGCGCCGGCCACAGCGGGAATGTCCCTTGGAGCCGCTGGCAAATGTGGCGCCGAGCGGCTCTGCCACACGACATTTCTCCCCCCGTAATTAAAATATCCAGAGGATACTCAGTCGCCACTGGGATAATTATTCCCATTCAGGGAGGGAGGCCTGGCTGGGGTTCTGCTGCATTCCCCGCTTCCCACTGCCCCCACGAGTGGGCTTCCAGCCTTCCCTGCGGATCCACAGCCCGCGGATCCGCTGCGCTGCTCATCCACGGGCCAGCGAGCTTGTCCATCATTTATCCACTCATGGAATAACACACGGGAGGATGAGCATCGCCCGGGAGCCAATCTCCGCCGCTCCCCGGGGGCCTCTCCCGGGATGCGCACCGGGAGCCGCCCGGGGCAGCTCGGCGGATCCCGCCCGGCCGCCGGACCGGTTCTGCCCCGCGCTGTGTTTGCACAGAGAAGGCAAACACGGCCCTGCTTCCGCAGCGCCGGGAGCGGCGGAGCGGGAATAGGGAGCGATGGGAACAATGGGAGCAGCAGCCGGGTGCCGCTGCCGGCTCATTAACATCTTTATTAGCTGTGACAAGCGCCGGGTCACCGCCCGCTCATGTCCGACTTGAGGAATAGTTCGCTTCCTAACCCCCTGTAATTGCTCCCGTTAGGCTCCGAAAATTTCCTCGTTTTCCATAAAATTACCCCCGGCTTGGCCTCGGCCCGGAGATTAATTTGGATAAACAGCTCCAGCGAGGGGTAATAAATACAAAGGGAAAGGTTCTCTCTCTGTTGGGTGGGGAGGGAGAAGAGAAAATATCCGTTCTTTCCCCCAAAAAAGAGGGAAAACGAGGAGAAAAGAGCGGGGTGACTCCTTCTGGAGCAGCCAAGCAGCAGAATGTGCCTTTTCCAGGGAGTCCTGAGCGGGCAATTGGGAGACATCCTGGAGACACAGGACTATCTTCCTGTCCAATAGGGACACACTGGGATGGGATTTGTTGTGCCCAGGGATTTAGAATGGCAGGGGCTTCAGACATCCAGAGCTTTAGGATGATAGGGATTTAAGATTGAGTCCTCAGACTCAATTCCCAAGAATTTGGAAATGCAGGCATCCAGTTGCCCAAGGATTTAGGTAGCCTAGACTTAATGGCAGCGGTTTGGGCACCCAGGGACTGGGGGCACCTAGGAATTCGGAATGGCAGCGACGCAGGTTACCTAAGGGTTCAGGGCACCGGGGACTCACAAGGCCCTATTTCGGGCCAGTGTTTTCCTTCCACACTGGCCCGAGAGTCAGGAGGATTCTCGCGGGCAGGTGTCGGGGCGCGGCGGGCGTCGGAGGCTCACGCGTGGCCCTCGCCGAGGCGCCGGGCCCGTGACTCAGCAGCGCTCTCCACCCACCTGGCCCCGCTGGAAGTGACGGTGGGAGCGGCTGAGTGGGAGCGGGAGGTTACGGAGCTGCCGGGCTGTCTGTGCGTGCGGGGATGGGGATTTCAAAGCTCTCTGGAGTGTGTGGGAAGCGGGTGGAGAGGAGCGGAGTGAAAGCCAGGGCCGCTGCCAAGGGCTCCATGAGAAGGTTCCCACGATAGGGGCAGAAATCATTCCGAAATCAAAATAAAGCTCCGTGGCCGCGGGAGGATGCTTCAGCCCCGGGGCACAGAGGGGCGGAGAGGTGCCCCTTTCCCAGCCCATCCGGAGTGCCAGGAAGGCTGGCAGCAGGCTGGCACCGCTCCCCCTCACTGGAAGAGTTTTGCCAGGGTGTACGTGCTGGAGTTTGCCTGGCACGCGGCTCCCAGCCGGCTTTCCAAAGTGGGATGTGGCTGGCCCAGTGCCGAGGTACTGGGAAAAGTCCCCATGCCCAGGGGAGGGCCACCAGGATGGAGCACCTGGTGTGAGTCAGGCACACGAGACCGGATCCCTTACCCCTTTTTCCCCAGCCAAGCCATTCCATGCACTGGTGAGACGCCGTTGCCCCCAGCTCAGCCCCATCCCTCAATCCAGTGTCCTCCAGTTCAGGGTTTTTAACAGGAGATATTTCCTGCTTCACTCCCTGCTCTAAACCCAGCCTAGGAGCAAGGAAAGTCCCATGTTAGTCCTCCAAAGAGCTTCCAAACCCTGGCGGTGGTGGTTTCCTGCCTTTTCCCGGCCTTTTACGACTCCAGAGAGATTCCAACTGATTCCCAACGGTTTGGGGTGGAAGGAACCTTTAAAGGTCACCTGGTCCGAGTTTCATTCCACAAGGCCAGGTTGGGCTCTGCCTCTGGAGGTTCCCACTAGTCCTGGACCAGCCAGGAGTGTCCCAGCCCCATTGCCCCATGCCGGAATGGGTCTCTGACCCCATCACCCCATCCTGGGATGAATCTCTGATCCCCTTACCCCAGCAGAGAGCGGGAGCCTGCACGGTTCCCAGTTCCAGGAGGAAACCCCCAGCCTCCATCGTCTTTCCCCCTACTGTGGCCTCCATCCATGGGCACATCCTGCATCAGCGGGGTCTCCTCCTTGGTCGCGCTCCCTCGCACCCCGGAGACCGTCATGCCCTCATCCCTGGGACCCGATCGGAGCGGCAGGAATTCGCTGGGAATTGCCTTTGAGCGATGGTGGGATAACGGGAGCGAGCTCCGAGAAATCCACTCCGTGTTTTGCGGCGCCCGCCGCGCCCGCCGCGCCCGCAGTGCCCCGGCAGCGCCCGCCGCGCCCCGGCTCCGCCAAAACCCGGCCTGGATCACGCCGGAGCGCGGCACACGGAGCCTGCGGGGGCCGACAGGGGTCCCGCGCGCTGCCCCACTCGTGTGCGGGGGACCCGGGGCGGGCTCGGCCTTCCCAGGGAATGCCACCGAGAGAACACGAGCTGGCGGCCCCCTGTGCCACCCCTGTGCCGGCCCGCCTGTCTCTGCCCCTTGTCACGCGTGTCCCGTTCCCCGCGCGGGTGCGACGCGTGGATCCAGGGGCACCGCGGTCCCGCGGCCGCGTTACCGGAGCCGAGCGTGCGGGCCGGCGGGGGCGTCACCGCGGGCGGTGGCACCACCCCACGCGTGTCCCCCTCTCTCCGTGCGCATCCCCGAACAGCCCCCCCCCCCCCCCGCCCCTCCGCCCCCCCGCCGCTCCGCTCCCTCCTCCCTTCCCGGCGGCTGCAGTTTCCAATCCCGCCAGCAGCGAGCAGCAAGTGGATGCAGGATCGCGCCGCACACGCACCCGCACACACCCGCACACGCACCCGCACACGCACCCGCACACGCGCGCACCCCGCAGCAGCGGGCGGCCAGCACGGGCTCCGCGGGGCTCTCGGCCCCCCGCCGCCGCATGCGGGCCCCCGACGCCCCGCCGCCGCCCCCCGCCCCGCCGCCCCCTCCCGCTGCCGCCTCCGCCGCCGTCTGATGAGCCGCGGCCCCGCTGCACCGGGCAGCCGCCGCCCCGCCGCCCCGCCGCGCCCCGCCGCCGCCCGCCACCATGTACCTGCACCCGGAGGCTGCCAGCGCAGGTGAGCCCCGGGCCGCCGGGGAGGGGGGGACGGAGACACGCAGGACGCGGGGACACACACCTGGGGGTGTCCGGCCGCTCGCCGCCCCCCGGGGATCCGCCGTGGCCGCTGCCCGCTTCCCCCCCGCGCCTCCCCGGGAGTTACGGTAGTTTGGGGAGAAAGTCACGGCCGCCGCTGTCACCGCGCTGCGGAGCTGCCGGAGCCACGGACACCCAGCACCCGGCGACACCCCAGCCCCCGCGGGCATCATCCTGCTCCCCAGCCCCCCAAAAAACACGGGGCGAGCCCCAAATCCTGCTGGGTGTTGGCGCCAGGACTAGCATCCAGTACATCCCCCCCTCTCCTCACCCTGAGGAGCTGCTGGAGCCCTGGATTCCCCCCGGGACACCCGAAGCCCCGGGTGCAGCATCCCACTCCCCAGACCCCTAGCAAACCCCCAGAACCCCGGAAGAGCCCCCAGTTCCTGCATCCAGACCAGCATCCAGCGGTCAGCATATCCCTGCTCCTCACCGCCCGCCCCCTCCGTCCTTCTGGGGGTCCCCCAGCCCAGTCCTGCTGCACCTCCGGAATGACACCGGGACACGCGGGGGTGGGCAGCTGGGGAAGGGGCTTTCTCGGGCGCGGATTTGCTGAGCTCATGCTCGGAAGGCAGCAGTCGGCTCCGCACCAGGGAATCTGGGACGCTGGCGGGGACGTTTTGGGGGTGCTCGAGCCGGTGCGGAGACACAGGGATGCTGTCGGAGCGATGCGGATCAGCGGGGCCTGGCAGCTGTCCCCGGCCGTGTCCCGGGGCCCGGGGAGCGGGCAGAAGGACAGCGTGTCCTGCGGTGGCGTGGGGACGTGCCGGCGGGGACGCGGGGACAGCGGGCGCCGCCGGGGAGAGCTGCAGGTGCCAGGCCTGCGGGATCCTTGGGCCGGCTGGGGAGCGCCGGGCACCGCCACGCGCTGTCACCCGCGGCAGGTGACGGCGTCACTGCTGCCCGGGACTTGGCAGCTCCGGCCGAGCTGCCTTCGAGGGCAACTTTGTGCCTGCCCGCAGGCTGAGCGCTCCCACCGGGAACGGCTCCATCCCGTGCCACCGAGACCCCGCAGGGATGCCCGGAGCTCGGCACGGCACTGTTTGGCCCAAGGTCACCCGGCGGGTGGGTAGCAGAGGGGGGACGCCGGTCTGTCCCCGCCGGCAGCAGCGTGGCAGGGCTGCCCTTCCCTCCCGGTGCCCGAGATTTGCCCCTGCTTTGTTCCCCCTCCAAACTTTGCACCTGCCCCAAATTTGTCCCCCTTGCCCCTGACAGATGTCCCCGTCGGCAGCCGGTGGGCCACCGACGGCTGCTTGTGTCATGGCCAGCACTGCTGGACGCTCCTAGGCAGAGCTCGAGCTGCCGGATTTGGGGGGACAGACCCCCTGTCCCCGCTTCCCAAACCCCGTGCTCCCCGGTGCTGGGGCTCCCGTCACGTGGGAGTTTTCCCACGTCACCGGCGGCTGCTGTGCCGTGGCGCCTGGAGCCGTGGGGTGCTGGGGGTGCACACACCTGTGCAGGCACCCTGGCACTGCCTGCTTTCCTGGATCTTCCCACATTTCCTGGATTTTCCAGACGTGGTGCTGAGGGCGTGACGGGTCTGTCCCCCACCCTGATGGAGGCTGAGAGGGTGCTGGTAGCTCATATCCCCGCAGGATTTGGGAAGAGCCAGCCAAGCCACATCCGGGGGTGAAGCGGTGCCTGTTGTCCCTCCAAAACACTGCCCGAGGTGGCACCAGCCTCGTTCTCCTCGTCCCCTGCTCCGTGTCACCGTGTGGGGAGAGTGGCTGCGGCCCCCAGCACTGGCTGCGTTTCATGGGCGAAGATGCCGGGAAATTCGGGAAACTTTGCTGTCCAGGGAAAGAGGGATCTGGGGGGTGACGTGGAGCCCGGAGGTGCTGCTGGGGACGTTCTGCTTCTGGGGTCGGAGACGCCCGAGGGAGTCTGGTCTTGGCCGGCAAGGGGTGTTGGGAATTGGGATCAAGCTGAGGCGCTTCCCAGAGCGGCTCCCGCCAGCTGGAGGCTTTTCGGGGAGCCGCAGGGGGCTGTGCTGCTGGGGGACCACCAAATGATGTGCCAGGAGAGCCGCTTCCGAGCGCGAAGCAGAGCTTGGGGCCGCCCGCAAAGGTGCCCTCTGTGCCACAGGGACAGCGTCCCCCTTGCTTTGGGAACATCGGACACCTCCTTTCCCCTTGCCAGACACCCCCCTCCATCCCTGTCCCCGCTGCTGCCACCAGCTGTCCCCTTTGGGGCGACGTTCGCATCCCCAAAGCTCCATCTTAGAGCAGCCAGCAAGTGCCGGGGGGCCCTGCTCCCCACGTCCCCATCTTTCCCGGCTGGAAGCGTTCCGAGCAGAGCCGCGCGGCGGCTGGAGGTGGTGAATCAATAACCAGGCAGCAGCTGCCTGTTTTCCCCCCGCATCGCCTCGGAGCGGGCGATGGATCGCCCTGATGTTGGCGCGGCCGTGGGAGCAGCTCCCCGGGGCTCGGGAGAAAAGCCGGGCTTGCAAAGGAGCCGGCACATCGCGAGGAGCGAGGCGGGGGCCGCCGGGGGGCTGGCAGCGGGATGAGGGAGCGTGACGGGCGGGAAGGCAGACAAAGAGCGCAGGGATGGCAGCGCACGGGCCTCGCCGGGAGCCGGGCACCTGCTGCAGCCTCGCGTCCCGCGCGGCGCCCACACGGAACGGGAGCTCCACACCCACCCGGGACCCCCATCCTGCGCCGCTCTGGGGTCCCCCCTCCCAGCCAGCCCCTCTGCTCCGGCCCGGGGGATGCTCCTGCCCGCGTCTCGGAGCATCCCCCGTGGCCTCACCCTGGCCCTTTGTCCGCCACGGCGAGTCCCTCCCATTTTCGGTGGCAGTGAGGGGGGGTCCACGCGGATGCTGAGCCCCCCACGGTGGGGGTTCCTTGCTCCCAGCAATCGCCACCAATTTCAACCCTTTCAGCCTCCCCACGCCCGCACTGACGTGTCCCAGGACCCCCCTGAGCACGGCTGGGGCACAGCAAGGACAAGGACTGGGGGGGTCCCCGCTGGGCGGGGGGTCTGGCAGGGAGGTCTTGCTGATCCCCCCTGACTCCAAGGAGCAGGAGAGGAGCTGGAGGCGGCTTTTCCAGCGCCTGATCTCGCGGCTTTTCCGCCTGCCGAGGAAGGAGGGGGGAGCGGGGAATGAAGACAGATGCAGATAATATCGCTGCCACCCCCCGGCCCCCGGGGGCTCAGCTACAATATCCATTATGGATGGATCCGGCGAGGGAACGGCTCCTGAGAGCCGCCGGAGCGCGGGGATGATGGGCAGAGCCCCAGCGTCGAGCAGGGGGACGGACCCCCCTGGCTGTGACTGGCAGGGGGCCTGGGGGACGTGTGTGGGGCCAGGCGGGGCGTGGGGGGCGGCGGGTTGGGATGTGCCAAGCGGAGCATCCTCCATCCCTGTGGGTGCCAGCGCGGCTGTGGCACGGGAGGCTCCGAGCCCGCCTGCCAGCTCCGGGTGCCCCCTCAGCGCCCTGTCCCCTCCTGGTGTCCCCAGGCCTGGCTGCAGGAGGGAGAGGGTCACCTTGGGGGGAGTTAATGAGGTTTGAAGGGAAGCGGTCGCGCCGGCGGGGACGGAGCCGGCGCGGCGGCGGAGGGACAGCGCAGCACAACAGCCCCGCTCCCGGCCCTCCGAGGGGGGCACAGCCCGCGGGATGCCCCCCGGGGGGGCTCTGGGTATCCAGGGAAAGCGGGGCGATCGGCTCTTCCCCTGCGGATGGGGCTGTGGGACTCTGGTGGCTGCGGGGGGGCGATGGGTTCTGTCCCCGCTCCACCATGGATGACCATCCCTGCTGCCCCATGGATGACCCTGCCTGCGTGTCCCTGGAGGATGCAGCCCCGGGATCAGGCTTTGCTGGAGGATTTCCACCACCCCCACCTCCCCCGGGCACCTTCCCACATCTGAGTCCCCAGTCCTTCCTCTGGGGCCTTCCTCGGCCCTTCATTCCCCTCCTCTGCCTCCTCCCTCCGAGCTGCGTTTCTCCATCTTTCCATGTGTTCCCCTCCAAGCCTCCTCTTCCTCTCCCAGCACCGCCAGCCCCTGGGTCTGAGGGCTGTGGCCGCCCCTGAGCATCCCCATCTTTGAACTCCCCATGGGAATCCCGTCCCCACGGTGGCCTTGCTGTCACAACACGTGGATCCCGGGTGACGTGCCTGGGGGGCACTGCCTGGGGGGAATCTGGGAGCTGGGATGCCAGCGGGGGGCTCGTGGAGCTGGGATGGGCTGCAAGGAGCCTGCCCGCCCCTGTTCCCTGGGAGCCGCTGGCTCTCTGCCTTCCCTCTCTCCTGCTGTCACCCGAAGGGCTCGGGAATGATGGAGAGCCCTGGGGCGAGAGGCTAAGTGGCGACGGCGCGAGAGCTGGCAGTGCCACTCGGGATGAGAGCCCAGCCCGCTCCTCCGTGCCCGCTGCCAGCGCCAGGAGAGGATTCTGCGCCAAGGGAAGGGGGGCTGGGGTGACTCCAGGGTGGGGAGCGATGCCCAAGGGCTCGTTTTGGAGCAGGGATGACGTGGAGCACCAGCCTGGCCAGGGGATGAGCGGCGTGCTCTCAGGAGCAGGAGTTGGGATGGGGATGGATGCAAACCGCGGGAGCAGAGGGGGCTCCGGGGTTCTGGGTGCTCCTCTGGAAGAGAGACGCGGTGGGGACCACGAGGCAGAGAAACCACACGGCTCTCCGGAAATCCTCGGCCAAAAATAGCCCGGCACCAGGGAAGGAGCGCCTTCTCTTGCCAAATTCTCCCTCCATCCCCAGCTCCTGCTCGCCGTGGCCGCGGAGCGGGGACGGGTGGCATCAGGGCTGGAGGGGACACAGGAGGGACACATCCATGCACGGCAGCTGATGGGGATAGGGGATGTCTGGGAGCATCTGCCCGAAGCTGTGCAGCGTTTTGGGACAGTGCTCACCTCCCCCAGCCCGCCGTGGTGGAGCCGGTGTTGGGAGGCTCTGCCACCCGGAGCCCCCCAGGACTAGCAGCTCGGCGTGGGGGAGGCAAAGCCAGCCGGATTGACAGCTCCGGGGGATGGACAGATGGCTGGATGGAGAGGCAGATGTGTACGAGGGATGGATGGACGGATGGATGGATGGAGAGATTGATGGATGTGTCGGAGAGGGGGACGCACGGATAGACAGACAGATGGAGAGCAGACGTTCTCGCCCAGAGCACGCCTGGGGTGCTGAGCTGTGGCACCACTCCTCTCCCCCGAGGCTCATCCTTGGATCCTGCCGGGCAGTAGGATGGCCGTGGGGCTTCCAATGATCCTTCACATCTACACATCCCCTGGGAGCACGTGGACAGGTGGCACCGCAGGACCCAGCTGGCCCAGCCTTCCAGCTCTTCCACGTGACACGCCAAGCCTGGCTCACAGCATTCCCAAAATGCCCACTGGGTTGTCACCAGGCATGGCAGCAAAGCCTCATCCCCCTCTGTGCCCATCCCTTCTCCCTTTCCCTGTGCCAAGGGTTTGGATTCCACGTTCCTGCTGTGCCCGCCGGGGTCCTGCCCCGCTCCCCTCCCCGGCCCCACACCCGGGATCCTGCACAGGAGCGAAAGCTGCAAATTCACAGCTTTTCAGCTGCATCCTAAAAATAATAGGTTTGGGAAATATCGAGCAAATGAGTGGGAGGATGAGAAGAGGAGGAATTAATGGCCTGGCGCCAGGCAGGCAGCATCTGGGAAGCCCCGGCGTGACAACGTGGCCACCTCGCTCGGTGCCGTGTGGCCCTCCACCCCGGCAGCACGAGGGCCTGCTCCGACGCCACATTCCTGCCCTATCCCTTCCCATCCCACAGCTCCTCCCCAGCGCCACCATCCCCATCCAGGCTCGGCATCACATCCCGCTCCGGCTCCGCAGCTCACGAAGGCGCACGGTGGAATGTCGGGGGGAGGAGGGGAACGCGCTGCTCGCTTGGCACCTTCTCCCGCTGCCCTTTTCCCGGGAATGCACGCGTTTCCGCTGCCGGTTTGGCGGCTTGGCACATGGAGCCGTTTCTCCATGTGGAGCTGTGGATGTCGGCTTTGATCACCACTTCCAGGGAGCTCAGCGGGAGCTTGGCCTGGGGGGGCTCCCCGCAGCTTTGATTTTGCCCCCCGGGGTACTTGGCATCCATGGATTTCGCCGCTGGAACAGGATGAGTGGGAGGATGCTCCAGGAGATGGAGCTGTGATACTGAGCAGCTGCAATGTCCACAAAAGCTGGGAATTTCGGGGTCTGGACACAAAAATATTGCCTGGACAAGGCCATCCACTGTGACACCTGCAGAGAAGTCGGGTCCAGCCATGGTGCTACAGGTGTGAGGCTTGTTCCAAAGCCTTTGCTCATCCAAAGCCTCCGGCACTCCATGGAGGTTCCAGCCTCTCCATCCCAGGATAGCAGGAGCTGTAATTTGGGAGAGCTGGAACCATCCATGGATGCCCTTTGCAGGGGCTTTGCCTTCCCAGCTTTGCTCCAGGGCTGTGAGCTTTGGCTAGAGGTGATGGCAGAGCTATCGGATGGCCCTGAATCCTGGGATAGGCACAGGGAAACAGGGAGGGAAACGGGTGGAGCTGCCCGTGAGCCTCATTGTGCTGGGCTCGAGCGATTCCTGTCCTGGAGCTGAGTGTGCACAGGGCCACCAGCACCACAAAGCCACCAAGGTGTCCAAGGGCTGCTGGGATGCACAGGGTCACCAAGATGCCAGGGCCACCAGGATGCCCAGGGCCACCAGGATGCACAGGGATGCTGGGATGTGTAAGATCACTTGGATGCACAAGGCTACAAAGATGCACAGAATCACTGCGATGCCCAGGGCCACCAGGATGCACAGGGATGCTGGAATGTGCAGGACCACTGGGATGCCCAGGGCCACTAAGATGCTCAGGGACACTTCTGGGTGTCCCTGGAATGGCTGGGGGCTGTGCCACGGCTCCCACATCCACCATTCCTGAGCCGCGTGTCGGATCCGTCGGCATCGGCTGTTCTTCCCTGCTTCGGGTGTGTCTTGCCGGATCTCCGGCCCACACGCCGCTGGAGAGGACTAATCCCTCTTGGATCTCCGCTCCTCTCCTTGTGCCGGGGTCGGGTTTGAAGTGTTTCCTCACATCCACAAAGGCCGGAGTTCGCTCGTGCTCCGGAGGCAGCTAATCCCGAGCCCGCAGCAGCGGCGGATAAAGAAGGATAGGCACGTGATTGCATCCCTGGCTCCCAAACATTCCCCATCTCCCACTCCGAAGTGGGCATTGTGAAGGGTGCAGGGTGTTCCCAGCTTGTCCTAGATCTACCATGGAGACCCTTCCCCTGAATCCAAAGCTCTCTCCACTGGCACAGGGATCCTCTCCCCTGACATGAGGACCCTCTGCCTGCATCCAGAGCCCTTTCCCTCTGGAACAGGGACCCTCTTCCCCGGCTCACGCAGCACCGCACAAATCCCACGCTGGAGAGCTGTGGAGCTAAGGAGGCAGGTAATCCTCTCATCAATAACGGCCTGGAAAAGTGGAATTATATCCCGTCAAGTGGCATTGAATCCTGATGAAAGAGCCGCGGGGATGTTCCACCCCCTTCCCAGCCTCCGCAGCATCCCCTGCTCCGCCAGCACGTGGGACGGGATTGGGACCTCCATCCCTCCGAGGAGAGACGTGGGGTCTCCGCCTCCTAGTTCCCCTCTCACTGCGCCCTTGGGATGAGGCAGGACCAGCCAAGGGCCGCTGGGATTTGGGACATGGCCTCAGGGACCCCAGGGCCGTGGACCCTCAAGTCCCACCCAGCCGTCTCCACGCTCCCGCCTGGATCCGCTCTGGCAGCCGCGGAGATTTATGGAGAGCGGCGGGGAAGGAGGGCCAGCGGCTGTGTAAACAAGCGTCGCGTTTTCACCTTGTCACCCACGCCCGGGGCTGTGTCCCCGTGCCACGCAGCTCCCCGAGTCCCCCCCTGGATCCACTCGCCCCAGGGCATCCCATGCCGCGCATCCCAAAGGGCACAGGGACCCTCACACCGCGCCCCAGGGTTGGGGACGCGCCAGGAACTCCGAGCGGCTCCGAGTCTTTAATTAACCGAGTGCTAATTGCCTGGAAAACGAGTCATTTAAGTCATGCTGAGGGCGGCGCAGCCTGGGGGCTGGAGTCGCTCCCCCCGCCCTGGGGACACGGCGTGATCCCACTGGGAAGGGCCGGACCCACCCCGAGCACAGGGACACCCCTGGAGCCCCCCAGGCGGGATCCCGCTGGTGAATCCATCAGGATCATGGGGTGACGCCAGGTTTGGGGATGTGGTGGCACCTTGGCACGGGGAATCTGGCCCCGGGAACCGGCGCTCACTGATGTACCTCTCCAGACACAATTTGGCCTCTGCAGTGCCCACCCCTTCCCTCGCCTTCCCCTTTGATTCCCTCTCTCCAGATCAATTTGAGGATGAACTTGACCTCGGCAAGGACCGAAGGATCTGTTGGAGCTCCGGGCTAAACCAGAGGGGTCACGGTGTTCCCAACCCGGAGCAGGGAGCACCAAGCGGGAGGCAAGGAGGGCTCATCCCAATTCCCAGACTGCCCAGTAAGGCCCGGTGCCCCTTGAACTGGTCGGGGTCCCACCCAGAAGGGGTGCTCGGCGCTCTCCGGCCGTGCCGGCTGCTTCCCATTCCCTCGGCAGCTTATCCAGCCAGGGTTTATAAATGTTGGAAATTAAGGGCTGGTCCCAAATTCCCTCCTAGGCAACAGTTGCTATGTGAGTTTTATACACAGGCTCCTCGTGATCCGGGAGCGATGGAGGAGCTGCCTTTGGATGGAGAGAGCGCGGGTGCTGCAGGGGGGACCTGTCCCCAAAACCACCCCCACCGCATCCCACCCTCATCTTCTCCTCAAGGAATTTTTATAAATCTCCCCTTCATGGCCGCCATCCCCTTTCCTCGTCTGATTCCAGCGGGGATGTGGGAGCTCTGGGTGCCTCGGCACGTGCTGGAGGCGATTCCAGAGCCCTGATCCCCCCTTCTGGTCCACTCTGACTCACCCCGGCCTCGGAGCCGCCGGGAAATTTCGTTACAATAACAAGGTCTGCGGGTGAATTAATTATTAACATTTATTGTTTAATATTTATACTGCAGCACCGCTCCCGGCGCTGCTCCGGCCGCGCCGCCTCCCGCCGCCAGCTGGGGCTCCCACCACGGACAATCCCATCCCAGCGGGCACGGCGGGATGCGGAGCAGCCACAGGGATGCTGTGCTGGGGGTCCTGTCTGGAGACAAAGCTGAGCCGGTTTGGGGTCCCACGGGATCCTTCTGAGCCACCTTGGGGTCCGTATTCTCACCCCACAGTGGTCATTCCGCATGCTGGGAGCATGGACGTGAGTGGAAGTGTTGGATGAGGTTGATAGGTCCTTCCCACGCTTTTGGGATCCCCACGGTTGCCCCCACGGCCAGGCTGGGGAGGAGAGGGTCTGCACTGTCATTTGGGATGAATCCACGTGGATTGGCTCATACAGCAGCAGCCGCGGCCTTTGTCGGCTGTGCCAGCGCTCCCAGGGTGCCAGGGAGGATTAGAGCTCCAACCTGAGCTCCTGGGAAGCGATCAGGGCCGGATTTTCCCCAGGACACACTCACTGGGACCCCAGAAACCAAGGAGGTGGCCACCGTGACGGGACACTGCACAAGGCGGTTGGAACCTGTTGGACCACATTCCCCGTGTTTTTCCTCCCTGGAAACACCCCAGGAACACCCCAGGATTTAGGTCTGACTCCCCCTTTGTGCTCTGCTCCCCCCAGGGACCCCCTCCCGCGACGTCCTCCTGGTCTCAGCCATCATCACCGTCAGCCTTAGCGTCACCATCGTCCTCTGCGGGATCTGCCAGTGGTGCCAGAGGAAAATGGTGAGTGTCCGGCTTCCCTCCCGACCCCCGAGCCGCCGGTCAGAGGGCAATTCCCTCTTCCAGGGCAGCAGCCAAGCGGAGGCAGCTCCCGGGAGCTGCCGGCTGCAGCTTTTATTTGGGCTTTTCCGGATGTGCTAATGAAATGTTTGGGCGAAACTGTTTGTGTGGCACAAAGGGAAGTTTCCAAATATATGGATATATATTGGTGACGAGCCGGAACGATCTGGCCCCTGTCCTGCTGGGCACGCTCCTGCCTGGAAAAGCCCCGTGGGAAGGCGGCCAGCCCGTCCCTGGCAGCGCCAGGTGCCGTGAGCCATCCCCGCCGCCCTCTGTGCATCCCTACTTCTCTCCCTGATTCCCACCGGGGGCTTAGGACAGCGCTCCTTCCCACCCTACATCCTTTCTCCTCCTCCTCCTCCTCCTGCTCCTCTCCCGGGAGCAGGACGTGCTCGGCCACGTTTCCTTCCTTCGCCATCGGAATCGAATCTGGGTCAAGTGCTGCGATCGCAGCGGCGCTTCCCCCCGGGGAGATGCCCACTCCGAGCCGTGGGAAGGCAGCATTCCCTTGGGAATGGGAGAGGAAAGCATGGCGATGAGGCAGCGGGAGAGCAGAGGGTGAGAAGGGCCCTTCCAGGTGCCACCCAGGGGATGGGGAGACAGAGCTGGCAGAGGAAAAAGCACTGGAAAGGAGGAGGCTGGAGCTGGCAGAGGAACAAACAAGTGTAAATTGGCCGGGAAGGCGCATCCCAACCGGCCCTTGACAGCACCCGGAGCTGGAGCGGCTGTGTGGGAATGACGGCCAAGCCCAGCGGGCCAGCTCCGGGCAGTGCCCGCACGGCCACCGCTGCCGTGTCCTTACGAGCCCCGAGCCGCCACAGCCAGGGGACACAGATGAGCTCAGGGTTGGGGGATGATTCCCTCTGGGATGGCCTGTGAGCATCCAGCAATGTCAGGCACGCCCGTGCTTCCCGGCGGGATTAGCCCATGGGCATCCAAGGAGGTCCAGGTGTTCCCCTACAGCTGCTGACAGCATTAGCCTGGGGCATCCCAGGATATCCAACATCCCTGCAGTTTCTGGCAGGATTAGCCAATGTGAATCCAAGGAGGTCCAGGTGTGTTTCTCCACAGCTCTCAGCAGCATTAGCCTTTGGGCATCCAAGGAGATCCAACATCCTTGCAGCTCCTGGCAGAATTAGCCCATGGCTGCCCAAGGACACTCTGCTGAGGGTCCAGGTGTCCCAGCAAGCCAAGGACATGGCTCCATGTGGATATGATGAGGCTGGGAATAAGGAGAAAGGAGAAACATTCCCATTCCATAGGCAGGCTGGATCAGGCCTGGCTCCTGAGATCCAGGACCAGTGGGTTGGAAGGGCCGGTTTTCCACCCCATGCCATCCCATCTCATCTACCTGGCACTGCATGGAACATCCTCGCTCCCAATTGTTGGATAATTTGCATTAATTGTTTCCTGCCCACCCTGGCTCAGAGCAGCGTTTGGAACCTGTCGGAGTGCCCTGATTATCAGCCCCAGTTTGGAGCCAGCTCCAGCTTCATTATCCTACAGCAGCACTTCCCTGGCACTGGGAAAGGTGAACTCAATTAATTCAGGCCCAATTAGGCCTAAAATTATCCACTCCTTCCCAGTGAGGCCATGGAATGGGATGCCAGTGGAAGTGGCCATGAGCCCCCAAGGACCAAGGGATGGAGCCTTTGGGAATTTTGCTGTCTGGATGGGTGGGATGGAGCCTGGAGACCATAAGAGAAAGGGCAAAATCAAAGTGGTGGCAGTTCCCATCTTCCACTGAGATACTCTGGGGGTTCTCTGCCATCCCCTGACCCCCCTCTCTTTTCTTTCCCACAGGGAAAGCGTTACAAGACTTCCCTGGAGACTGTGGGAACTCCTGATTCCAGCCGAGGCCGCAGCGAAAAGAAAACCATCAAGTAGGTGCCAGGATGGGGGGGGGGAGAGGAAAGACAGAGGTGGCCATCCCTTCTCCCAGTGGGAGAGGGGCTCTGGGAGACTGGGAGAGCTGGTGGGTGTCTCCAGCATCCTTGTGTATCCCACTGAGCTGTGGGCATGGTGGAGTCACGGGAACATCAGCGTGGGTGTCCCCAGGGATGCTCCAGGCCTGGGTGTGTGGATTCTGAGCTCTGCCAGGCGGGACTGGAGTGGCTCTGCATCCCAAGGACATTCCATGGAGAGAGGAGAGCAGAGCTGGGGCATTCCACAGCGCTGGGTAGGGAGCGAAGTGGAGGCTGGAAGCTGAGAGGTTTCTCCTGGGCATCCCAGATCCAGCACTGCCTCAGGCTGTGCCCAGGCACCTTCTGCAGTACTCCAGGGAGGAGGAAGCTGGACCACCGGGAGGGAAAAAGCTCCTGCCTGGAATAAGCCTATGGAAAACTTCCTCCCATGGCTGGCCTGGGTGTTACTGGGGTGCCTGGATGGCTGCTCCCAGCCAACCAGGATGAGCTGGGAATGGAGGGGAAGGAACATCCCACCCGATGTCATGGCACAGGCAGCTTTCCCAAACTCCAGCACATTCTATACAGCCGGGATCAACCCAGAGCTGCAGGTGGGCTCTGGGGACTTTTCCACCAGTCTCCCAGCACCAGCGGGGACCTGCTGGGGACCCCGGCCCCTGGCACGCAGCTCCCAGAGCCAGGTGGTCCGAGTTCTGTGCTGGCAGCAGGGTGGTTCTACAAGGGAAGGGATCCACAAGGAAAGGGATCCGGAAGTGAAGGGATCCAGAAGGGAAGGGATCCGCAAGGGTCTCCAACACGCAGCAGTGCCACGGTTAACCAAGCACTTCCAGGACCCGGCTGCTGAGCAGGCGAGGACACACGGACACACGTGCCGAGGGCACACGGACACACATCTGGGAATGCCATGCAGGCACTGCGCTCGCCGACACGTCCCTAACCCCCCACATCCTTCTCTCCTTCCCAGCCGGTGGAGCCGCCCTCTCCTATCTTTCCACAGCTCTTCCCATCCTTCCATCCTTCTGTCCGTGTCCGTGTGTGTGTGTGTGTGTGTGTATGTCGGTGTCCGAGGGGTGGGCTCCCCGTCTCTCTCCGCAGGATCCTGGCGCTCCGGGGGCAGAGGGCTGCTTTTCCTTCTCTCTCGCAGGAATTCAGCTTCTCTCTCTTGTATTTCCCTTTTCTTTCTCCCCCGGAATCCGGCCGCTGTAGCGATCTAGACAGAGACTTTTGGAATAACAATGACAACACAGTGCAGCAGAAATGGAGCTCCTACCCTCCCAAGGAGTTTATCCTAAACATTTCTCCTTACGCTCCGTACGGTGATCCGCGCCTTTCCCTCAAGTGAGTCTCTCCTTACCGGGTTTGCTCCGTGTAGTGAGTATATGGGCAACACCCACTCGCCTTCCTCCTCCTCTTCCTCCTCCTTCTCCTCCTGCTCCCGGGCTCCCCGCACGCCACCCCATGGGCCGTCCCATGGAGACGAGCAACCCCTCCTTCCCGCATTCCCGGGGCCGGCCGGGATCTCCCTCCAGGACGGGGTTGCGCGTTGGGGGCACCCCCTCGGCGCGGGGACGGGTCCCCCCGGGGCTGGGCTGCCGGCGAGCGGGACCCCCCTTCCCGACCCCTGTCCCTCCTCCGCCCTTTCTCTTGGATGTTTTGCCGAGGCCCCCGCGCACCCCGCGGCCAGGACCCTTTTTTTTTGCAGTGCTGATGTCTCTCTTTTTCTCTCTGTCTGTCTGTCCGTCTCTTGTCCGTCTGCCCCCTCCGGCTCTGTCGCCCTCCCCTCATCCCCTGACGGCTCCCCACGTTTTCCACGTCCATCCGTGTGTCCGTCCGGCTCCTTTCGTGTCTGTCTGGGGGGGTCCGGCCGCCGGCCCGGCCCAGTGGCTCTCTGTTATCAGGGGCCAAGCTGACGGCGTCGGCCGCCGCCGGGCTGTCCGGGGACCGCGACGGCCGGCCCGGGGACAAGCAGCGGCTCGGCGAGGATGGAATGAGGAGCAGCGTGTCCGCCCACAGCGAGCCCGGAGCGGGAAAGGCGGCACGGGGCCGCTGGCACACGGTGCAGAGCCACTTGGCCGCAGGGAAGCTCAGCCTGTCCAAGTGAGTGAGCAAGGCACGGTCCGGCACGGCACGGCCACGGCCACGGCCGGCGGGTCCGGGCGCCCGCTCCCCGCTGCGGATGCGCTTGGATAGGGGCCACCAACAGGTCCCCAGGACCACCGTGCCGAGGGAGACGAGGCGTTTCCCGTTCTCCTAGCGGTATTTTGGCTCAGGGACAGCAGAGGAGGCAGCCGGGCAGGAGCAGCACCTGTGGGTGCTGTCCCCAGTGTGTTTCCAGGGCTGAGGGTGGCCCTGTCCAATGCCGGTGGGAAGAGGCTCAGCATTCCTAACTCGGCTTTTCAGGGCAGGCAGCGCTACCTCGGAGGTGTCCCAAAGGCAGGAGGTGCTGTCCCATGCTCCCATTCGCTCAGGGACAATCAGGGACAGTGTGTGCCATCTTCCCTTCGTGCGCTCCCTTGACCCCCGGCACAGCCACCGGACCCGGCGCCGGCACCACCACCTGATGATGCCGAGGAAAGTTGAGGAAAGTCCGAGACTGATCAGATTTAGGGAAAATCCGAGCTCTGTCAGGCTCTGCGGGGCTCCAGGTCGGGGTGGGGGTCTCGGCGAGACCTTTCACTGCCGGCAGCGCCGTGGCTCTGGCGGGGGTGACGGGGGTGTGCTGGCTGTGCGCTCCGTCCGGCGTTCCCGGTCTCTGCTCCGGTTCTCCGCGCTGGGATGCGGCAGCCGGGGGGTCCCAGCAGTAGCGCCGGCACTCCGGGAGAGTTCGGTGACACCGCCCGTTCGGCGTGAGGCTGCTCCAATTGGGCACTGAGAAACAGGAGGGACAGGCGAGGAAAAGCGGGAGCGGCGCGGCCTTCAGCCGACACCCCGCTGGGAATGCGGACAGACGGATGGGCTCGGACAGACGCATGGGCTGGCGCAGGCGGCAAGGGCAGGGTTAAGGGGACGTGAAGGAGCATCCTGTTCTCCAGCATCCCCTTGACTGGGGGTGTCCCGGGGTGCAGGCCTAGGGTCTGGCTGTGCCGGTGCCAGGGGATCCATCCGGGCACGGGCAGGGCGCGGTGCCGCCTGGCACGGCGCTGGAGGAGCTCGCGCCTCCAGCTGGCGCGGGGCCGACAGGAGCCAGATTTAGTTTCCTGTGACTGAGAGGTTGTAAATTGAACTAATTTAGGATTCGATAGAAAAACGAAAGGAGGTCGGCGTCGGCGCGGAGGGGGAGGCGGCATCGTCCGGGCAGTGCCTTCGGTCCCGGCCGTGGGGCTCCGTCCATCCTAGCTCTCTGCTCCTCTCCACTCCCTCCCCTCCTCTCTCTCTTTCTCCCACCTTTCGCTCTTTCTTCATCACTTTTTTTTTTTTTTTTTTTTTTTTTTGGTTTTTGGAGCTGTCTGTCCCTCCTCGCTCCTACTCTGTCCCCGCTGCTAGCATTGCACGATGGCACAGCTTCTCCCCTCGGTCCCAGCCGGCAGCGCCGGGACGGGGACAGGGTCAGTGGCTGCTGCTCAAGGCCACTCCTCAGTGCCAGGCGGTGGTCCGGGAAGGACTTTCCTTCCCTGATCTCGTGGCCACGAGCTTCCCAGGCTGCCGTGGGCAATCCGGCGCGGTTGCATGGGCTGTGCCACGCATGTGCTGCATGGCCAGCGCCGCTTCCTTGGGGCATCCCGCTGCTCCCTCCGCTCCGCCGCCCACACGAAGCCCGCCCGCCCCGGGCCGGGCTGCTCCGCTCTCCGTGTCCCACCAGAGCTGCGTCCGTACCCCTCCCTCAATTCCATGATCTTCCACCCCGGGTGGAGCCTGGCTTGGGCCTGGAGACGCCTGGCTGGAATGTCACCACCGCGGGGGTTCGGCCCCTGCAGCGGCGCTGCGGGATTGGCCTCTCCCCGCAGCGCCCAGCACGGAGGGGACGCCGAGCCCCCGCGGCGCCGCTGCTGGGTGCTGGGCTGGACTGGGAGGGACTGGGACGCTGGGATGGGCTGGCTGGCAGCACGTGAGCGGGCGCCACGGGATTTGCCTCCACGCAGCAGCCTAATTATCCCGCATAGCAGGTCGGCCGGCGTGCTGGGAAGGCGCTGGCGGAGCGGCGGCCGCGGGAGCGGGTGGGCATCCGGCCCTGGCGAGCCCCCCGGGAGGCAGGATGGTGGCGGCCCGAGCCCCCCGTGCCGCCGGCAGGGCCGAGCCGCGGGCGAGAGGCGGAGGATCCGGGCGCTGCCCCCGCTGGCTCCCGCCGGAGCGCTCCCTGCGCTGGGGCATCTTCTCTCTAACTCTCTTCTTTTCCTTCCTCCAATTTTGCCCCTTCACCTTCTTCTCCTTTCTCTCCTCTCCTCTACCCTTCCTCTCCCTAAGTTTCGAGGACTCCACCCTGTCCACAGCCACTACCCTTGAGTATATCCCCACCTCAGCAGGCGATCCCAAATTCCAGAGGCCCCGCACGCTCGTGCGCCAGCAAAGTCTGCAGCAGCCCCTGAGCCAGCACCAGCGCGCCAACCACAGCCAGCCCACCACCAGCCAGAGCCTGGGCCACCTCCAGGCCCACAGCGGCTCCTCCACCGCCGCCGCCAACTCCCGGGGTTCCCGCGGTGGCCCGGCGCGCCAGGGCACCGCCGCCGGCTCCAAGCAACGGATGGCCGGGGGCAGGAGCCGCTCCAACCCCGGCAGCTGGGACCACGTGGTGGGGCAAATCCGCAACCGCGGCTTGGACATGAAGTCCTTCCTGTAAGTGTGCGTTTGCCATCACTGCCCTCTCTGCATTCTCCTCTCCACCCCCCCCCCCCCCCATACCTCTCTCCATCCCTTCCCCTCCTTTGCTCTCTCCAATCCATCACTCTCTCATGTGCTCTATCCCTCTGCCCCTTTGCTCTCTTCTTTCCCTCTCCATCCCCCTCTGCTCTGCTCTGTCCCTCTGCTCATCCCTCTCTAGAACCCTCGCTCCTTCCCTCTCCTCTATTCCTTCCTTCTGCTCATCTCTCTCTCTCCTCTGCTCCTTCACTTGCCCCAGCGCGGCTGCTCATCCGTCACCTCCTTGGGGACACGCTGCCCATGGCCTGCAGGAAGGTTCATGCCCCCCCGGCTCACGGGGGGCTCAGGAAAGGGGCTCATGCACTTCCCCAGTGTGCTTTGCCACGTCCCTGGCCATCCCCTTCCATCCCCAAGGACGGCCACCAGCGGGGTCCCCAGGTAGTGGTGTTGTCCCAAGTTGTCACAGGGCGGGTGGCAGAGTCTCCTGTGCTGATATCATTTCCCAGCCGGAGGAGCCGTGGGATCATTAATCTGCCTTAACCCCATCTCCTCCATCGGCGCTGGATTTCCAGCATCAAACCTCAGGGACTAATCCGAGTCCCGTGTTGTCACTGCATCCTCAGCATATGACATTGTCCCTCCTCTGCAGAGCTGAGACCCTCGGCTCCGTCTTCCCTTGTATTCTCCATCTCCTCTTTGGCCGCTGTTTCCCCCCTGGCATCCTGGAAAAAGGAATGCTGAGGTCCCAGCTTTGCTTTCCGCAGGCTGGTGCCACTTGGAGGGGGACGCAGGACTGACCCTGCCTTTCCATGACTTGACACAGCACTTCCTGCATCAGGATTAGACGAGAAATAAATCTGTGTATCCATTCCCGCTCTGGTGAGAAGGTTGAACCTTCCTCCAGGCACCCTAGGGTGCGCTGCCCACGATCCCCTCTCCGCTCATCCCTCTCCCAGGTTCCTCCCAGCTCCATTTCCCAGCTTCCCAAGGTGGAGCTGCGGCTCACCAGCCACCCCGAGGGTCACGTTCTCCCTGTTTACCCAGCACCGGTGCTGGTTCCAGCCTCTCTTGGCGGAGTGGGAGCAGCCGCAGAGCCCAGACGTGCCGAGTCAGCGCCACTTTCCAGCGGAGAAGCCGCTGTCATTTCCCTCCGCCTCTTTCCCGATCCATCGATTTTTCTTTCGCTCTTCACCCTGTTCACCCTCCCCGGCGCCGCGGCGTAAATGCGATTACTAGACCCGGGCGAGGACCCGGAGAGGGCAAAGAGCCTTGGCCATGGCACCGCCAATCCCTTCCTCCATGGAATGATGTCACTCCTGTCACACTTTCCCTCATTCCCAGCCCCTCCAGGCACATTTTCCCCCCTTCATCAGGATTTTGGCATCCTCCCTGCCCGGACCGGTGGAGGAGAGGGACAGCGCGGGTATCCACGCGTGCCGGGCTCCCTGGAGCCGGCGCCTTTCTCCCCACAGCCCTGTGCACCCATCCCGGCCATCGTCACTTGGCAGGAGCCGGCGGGGACAGCCAGGGTCCCCTCGCCGCCGGGGGTCCGCGGGACGCCGCCGGCTCCTGCCGGTTCCCTGCCTGACGCTGTGTTCTCCTCTCTCTTTCTCTCTCTCTCCCGCTGCCGGCGGGGCCGCCCGGGCAGGGAAGGCCGGATGGTGGTGTTATCCCTGGTTTTGGGACTCTCAGAGCAAGATGACTTTGCCAATATTCCCGACCTGCAACCCGCTGGGACGCAGCCGAACCAGGCGAACGCTCAGGGGGACAAGAGGTATGAGCGAGGACGAGGCCAGTCCCGCAGGAGGAGGAGACGAGGGCCTCGCCCAGGGTGGAGGAGGAGGAGGAGGAGGAGGCTGGCCTCGTGGAGCGCGAAGGTTGGAGCGGCACAGGGTGGCCCAGCGGGCACCGGGACGTCTGAGCTCTCCCTGGCACCGGCACCCGCGGTTCTGCCTCCGGAGCAGCGGCACCGAGAGGACCCCCATCCCTTCCTCCTCCCTCCTCCCTCCTTCCTCCCCCTCCTGCCCTTCCCGGCCCTGGCTGCATGCGGGAGGGCGGGGGGAGGGGGGGACACGCGCTGAGGGACAGGAGGTACCCCCCAAGTGATGCCGCATGGGCTGAGCCGCGACCCATCCCGACACGCTGCTGCCACCTCCATCCCGGCGGGATGGGCAGCTCCCCTGGGAATCCAGGAACACCGCTGCCGTGGCAGGGGGACAGAGCGAGCGCCACAGGCTGGGGGGGACGCCGTAACCCCAGCACGGCACAGCCCCTCGCCTCCCGCTGCTCCCCGCATTCCCGACGTGCCGCAGGCTCGGCAGCGCATCCAGCCCCGGCACCGGCGCCCGGCCGCGGCCACCGGCGCTGGCTGGCAGAGGCACAGGGTCCGTGCGCCGCCGGGAGCGGGTGTTCATCCCCTCCGGAGCGGGGAGGAGGTGTGAAGCCGGCGGGCTCTGCCTCCCCGTGTGCTCGGCGTGCGGATGAACTGGCACCGTTCTCGCCCGCCGGCTATTTTTACCCCGCTCCGCTTGGTTTCGCTCCATCTTTTAGCACTTCCCTCCCCGGCGTCGCGCTGCGCAGCCGGTCCCCGCCGGGAGCACCGGCAGCCCGTGCCGGCCGCCGGCTGCCCCGTGCCGAGGGGACGGGGACGTGAGACACGGCGGGTGGGTGGCTGTGCCGCAAGACCCCGCTCCCCGCTTGCCGCAGCTCCCTGCTCCGAAACCCCATCCCAGCACATGCATGGCATTCCCCACCTCCATCCCTCCCGCTCCTCGTTCCCTGGGCTCCGCAGGACGCGGCGGGATCGGCCGGCGGAGGGGACTCTCTCCGGCAAGCCTCGGCTCTCTCCCGCCCACCGACGCTGCGGACCACCCGCTCTTCTTCCTCAAAACATCTCCTCCATCCCTGTTTCGCAGCTTCTTCCTTCCAGCCCGTCCCCGGCGGCTCCAGCCTGGCTCCTCGGCGTGTCTCCTGTCCCAGCGACTCCGTCTGTCTGTCCAACCACCCCGCTCCTCTCTCCCATTCCCTCCTGGCAGGCCGGCGCTGGACGACGCTGCTCCTCCTTTCTTTTGCTCTCTCCCGCTCTCTCTCCCGCTCTCTCTCCCGCTATCCGTGACCTCCGCCGGCATTCCCGGCTCCACCGGCGCCTCCTCGCTCAGCGGCCCCGCCGCCGGCTCCTCCGCCTTCATTTTCCCTGATTTTAACCTAATTTTGCCTCCCCAGCTGCCTCGGCCTCTCCAGTCCTTCCTGGGTGCCATCCCGTGTGTGCGTGTGGGTGTCCCCATCGCCCCCCCATGTCCCCTCCCCGTGTGTCTGCGTGTGCTTGGCGTGGTGGTGCGTGTCCGTGGCATGTTGTGGCTTCCCGTGTGTCCCTGCGCCTCTCGGTCCGTCTGGTGGTTTGTCACCGTGTCCCAGCTCGGACAGGAGCCGTGGCGGGGGGAGTGGAAGCATCCCGGGCTGCCTGTCCCCTCCGCCACGTGCCGATGTCCCGTTGTCCCCGTGCCTCGTGGCAGCGTGGCCTCGGCGCATTCCCGCCCGTCTCCATCGCTGCTCTGTCCGTCTGCCTCCCGCCGCTCCCGGCTGCCCACCCTGCCCGGCACCGTGCCCGGGAGCCACCGTGCGTGGGGACAGCCAGGACAGTGATCTCAGGGGTGTCTCAGCCACAGCAAAGTGGGGTAGCAGGCAGAGAGCCCACGTGGAGCACCCATGGGTGCCTGGCGCCCACCGGGGTAAAGGGCTTTGGTGTGTGAGGAGCAGCCAGAGCCGCGGGTGCTGTGGGGACCACGCTGTCCCTGCCATCGCCGTGGGACGTGGCCAGGGGGACCTGCTGCTGCTCCTAAAGGTGCCAGGCCACCAGCTGGCTCTGGGAGCAGGACCGGGATGCTGGTGGGCTGCAGCCACAGCGTGTCCCGGCAGAGTCCATCGGGAGCTGACACAGCCCAGGCTCGGTATCCGCTGGGAGAGGGCGCCCGGGAAGCCCCTCGCTGCCTCTCCCTCGGCTCCCGGCCCCTCTCCTCCAAGGCCTCTCTTCCCACAGGTTGCCGGCCGGTGGGAAGGCTGGGAACGCGGCACCGGCACCGGGGCAGCCGCCGCACGATGAGTCCGACCGCAAGACGGAGCCGCACTCCTCCGTCTCCGACCTGGTCAACTCCCTGACCAGCGAGATGCTCATGGTGGGTGGGTGGGGTGCGCTGGGTTTGGTGCTCTCCACGGTCGGTATCAACCCTCCCAGCTCTTCCCTGCGCCATCCACAAGCACTGCGGCACGTCCCTGCCCGCTGTGCCGAGTCCCCGTCGGCTGAGCCGACGTGCCGCGGACGCGTTCCCCAGGCTGGCACGAGGGAGCAAGTGGCGCTGGACACGTGAGGGATGCGCTGTCAGGAAGAATTTGGCTAATTGGAGCTCCCGTTCCGCGGGACGAGTGGCGCCGTGCCAGGAGCCGTCGGAAGCGGTGGGGGCAGCAGGAAGCCGGGGAGAGGCTGATGTCCCCTGACAGCTGGCGGGGCTGGGGTCGGGGGGACGGGGGTCGGGTCCCTGCCAGCCCGCAGTGCTGCTCTCACCTCCCTCCTCTTCCCCCCTCTTGCAGCTCTCCCCGGGCTCCGAGGATGACGAGGGCCACGAAGGCGTCAGCAGGGAGAACCTGGGCCGCATCCAGTTCAGCGTCGGCTACAACTTCCAGGAGTCCACCCTGACCGTGAAGATCATGAAGGCGCAGGAGCTGCCCGCCAAGGACTTCAGCGGCACCAGCGATCCCTTTGTCAAGATCTACCTGCTCCCCGACAAGAAGCACAAGCTGGAGACCAAGGTCAAGAGGAAGAACCTCAACCCGCACTGGAACGAGACCTTCCTCTTCGAAGGTATGGATTGGGATGGACTGGAGGGGATCAGGGTGGGAGCGGAGCCTCGTGGGACCCTCCTGGGGTTCAGCTCAGCTCAAGCCACCAGAGTGGTGGCTGTTGGTGATGTGATGGGTTGGCCAAGCCACCGGGGCCAGGCTGGATGTGCATCCCACAAAGGGGACGTGGGGGAAGGTCTGGAAGGCTCCGTGCCCCCGTGAGTGGGTGCAGATGTGGGAATTAATGTGGCAGCAGCTTCTTGCGCCGTGGGCTCTGCCTGGTGTCACCAGGACAGGAAGGGTGGCACAGTCCTGGAACTGCTCCTCATCTCCTCTGGCTTTTCCATCTCCTGCACAGGGTTCCCCTATGAGAAGGTGGTGCAGCGGGTGCTGTACCTCCAGGTCCTGGACTACGACCGCTTCAGCCGCAATGATCCCATTGGAGAGGTGTCCATCCCGCTCAACAAGGTGGACCTGACTCAGATGCAGACCTTCTGGAAGGACCTGAAGCCCTGCAGTGATGGCAGTGTAAGGCCCTGGACCCCTCCCATCCCCTGCGGAGGGGAGGTGACCCCCTGTCCCTGCAGTGTCCCAACAGGACCGCCCCCCGTCCCAACAGGGACATTTTCTGTTGCAACATCTGACAGAGATTTCCTCTTCCCAAATATTATATTAAGTAGCCCAAAATCTCATTTTGGGTCAAACCAAACTGTTTCAGGTAGACCTAAAATGAAAGGTTTTTTCCTTTTCCTGCCTCCAGCAAGACCAGAAAATGTCCCACTGGGGGCGGCCCCATTTCCTCCTGCCCTGATTTTCTGTGCTTTCCCGAACCCCACCCTTGCCCTGCTCTGGCGGGGGTCCCTAAGCACCCTGTTCCCACAGAGGAGCTCTGGGGGGCGTGGGTGTCCTTAGGGAATGCGTGTGTCCCACAGGGAAGCCGTGGGGAGCTGCTGCTGTCGCTGTGCTACAATCCCTCGGCCAATTCCATTGTGGTGAACATCATCAAGGCGAGGAACCTTAAAGCCATGGACATCGGGGGCACCTCAGGTACGGCGCCGGCTGTCCCCGATCCCGGGCGCCATTCCCTGGCTCCCATCCGGGGCTGAGAGCGGCTCGTCTCCCGCCAGATCCCTACGTGAAAGTGTGGCTGATGTACAAGGACAAGAGGGTGGAGAAGAAGAAGACGGTGGTGATGAAGCGGTGCCTGAACCCTGTCTTCAACGAGTCCTTCGCCTTCGACATCCCCACGGAGCGGCTGCGCGAGACCACCATCGTCATCACCGTCATGGACAAGGACAGGCTGAGCCGCAATGACGTCATCGGCAAGGTGGGTGACACGCCCAGGGGACCCCCAGGTGGGAACTGGGGACAGCCAGGCCCGGGGCTGCCGGCACCTGGCGCCATCTCCAGTGTGGGTGCCACAGAGGGGCCGGCACTTTCCCAGAAAAGCAGGGATGGAGCATGGGGAGGGAGCCACACCGGGATGGATCCCACCCCCTGGGATTAGTCCTGGGGATGAGAGCGGCGGAATTATCCATTAAATCACCCAGCTCATCGTTAGCGCAACGATGACAAATGAGCGCCGTAATCTCCGCCCATGATCCCCAAACGCCGCGCTGGGATCGGGAAAACACATAAATGGGATAAATCCATTAAATAAATCCCCGGATCAGCGCCGCGGGCTGCCGGGCAGGGGCGGAGGTGGCGGTGTGGGCACTTCCAGGGATGGACAGGCAGCGTCCATGATATCCCACTCTCCGTTAAAACCCCGCTGTGGCCTGAGGCTCGCTAATCACTTTTGATCGCATAATTAGCAGCGAGCTCTGCTCCATCCCGGCTCTCTCGGGCGATGATCCGCTGAGCCGGAGCGGTGGCACCGGCTCCCCGAGGTGGCAGCAGCAGCAGCGAGAGCTGGCACACGCGCTTTTCCGCGGTGCCATATGGAAAAATCGAGGGATAAAAATAGCCCGGCTCCGTGCCGAGCCCGGAAAAGCGGGGCTGGAGCAGTTTGGGGGTGAAACCGCCAGCGCCGGGCAGCGGGATGGGGATGGAGCGGCCGTGGTGGCTTCAGGGATGCGTTTCCCGCAGATTTACCTGTCCTGGAAGAGCGGTCCCGGCGAGGTGAAGCACTGGAAGGACATGATCGCCCGCCCGCGGCAGGCGGTGGCACAGTGGCACCAGCTGAAGGCCTGAGCGCCCCCGGACCGCGGGCTCGGGGTCCCCCTCCCAGCTTCCAGCCCCTTCCCGCGGTGCTCCCGGCCAGGGGCCGGCGGGACAGCGGCCTGGCTGGCGGGGACCCTGCGGGAGGATGGGGACGGAGCCCCCCCGACCCCCCGGGTTCGCCTTTCCCTGGGGTGTGGGGGGTGCGGAGCCGCCCCCAACCCCGGCCGAGGAGGTGCCAGAAGCGATGTCCCCCATCCCTATTCCCACCACCGGGCAGGACTTCTGCGAGTGCTTCCAGCCCCGCTCCCGGAGCCCCTCGGCCCCTCCCCGGCCTCCCCCTCCCCTATTTCAGGGGGTCAGGCTGCGGGTGCAAGAGGGATCCTCCTCCGTCCCCTTTCAGCTCCATAAAACCTCTCGGAGCCGCCAGAGGAGCCACGGAGCCCCCCCTGTCCCGCCCCGTCCCCTTCGCGCCCTCCTCGAGTCTCCCGGGGCGGGTGTGGGACACCGAGGGGAGGGGACAGCCCCTTTTCCTGGGATCGGAAGCCATGACACAGTTCCTTATCCAAAGCGGGCTCCTTCGTGCACTGCCTTCAGCCGGGTTCGATGCTTTACCTCCGTCTTGGGTCTCGGCAGGAGCGGGGGGTCCCTAATCCGCCCTGAGGACCCTCGGTCCTGCTCTCCTCCCCACCTCGGGCTGGAAGGGGCCCCTCCGGGGAATGCGGAGCTCCACAGGGTCCTTTTCCAGCCGGGTTGCTCCTGGCCCACCCCCGGGGATAAAGGGTGGAGCGAGCGCTGTTGTCCCCAACGAGGGCAGGTGACATTCCCTGGGCTGGTGGCTTTCCTTGGGACAGCCAGCCTGGCAGGATCAGTGCCAGCAGCAGCATCCCCCCGGAGCCCTGGGATGCACATGCCAGACCCCTTCCCGCTCCCTGGGACCCCCAAAAACAGGGACAGACTCACCTGGGAGCCCCACAGGGTGACAACGGGGTCGGTGGTGGCTCTCCGTGGCAGACGCCGGATCATCCTCAGTCTTCCTGCTCCCCGCGTGGCACCCTTGGCTCCCAGCAGCTCCCACAGCCCCAATTTAGACGATTTTGGACAATCTGGAGAGAAGTCATAATACTGCTATTACAGTAATAACAACGCTTTTAGGGACATTTGTATTTTTGTCATATTCTCTCTTTTTTTTAACATAAAAGAAGAGACTTACATGCCTGGGGAAGGGGTGGCAGGGCCAGGGCTGTGCCAAGCTGGGTGCCCCCCGTGGCCCCTCGGGCACTCCGCTTTTCCAGGCTGGATTCCTCGTCCGCGGTCGGGCTCCCCGGGGGTTTGTGTGTTCATTTTTAACTCTAGAGCTCGTAGCCGTGATCTTGTTCAGGTTCTCTCTTCTTCATGTGACGGTAACATCCAACTGGTGTGTAAAATACAGAAAAAAAAAAAAAAAGACAAAAAAAGACAAAAAAATACCAAAAAAAAAAAAAAAAAAAAAAAAAAAAGATAAAAAATCCAATAAAGAGCCTGGCCCTGCCTGGCTGAGGAGCAGCTGGAGTGGAGGGTGCCCGGCTGGTGATGCCAAGGATGGGACACGCAGGGCGGGGCGTTTCCTTCGAAGAATCCTATTTTTGGGGAGCGGGGCCCCTCGTTTTCTGGAGGCAGCCCCTGCTCTCAGTAATAAAGGACAGTCAGAAACTGCCAGTGTGAGTTGTCTCTGGGATTGGGGGAATGCGGGGGGCGGATCCTGGGGTAGGAATGGTGGGCACCATGGCTGAGTGGGCATCCCTCCAGCACTGAGCATCCCCCTCCCAGCGTTATCCTTCCCAGTTCTGAGTATGCACCCACTATTATCCCATCCATTACCCAGTATCTCCCCAAAACTCTGGGATCCTGCTGGGATTGGGATGCCCATGGGGGCTTCAGGGAGAGCAGTGACCCCCATAGCCTGCTTGGAGCTAGGTGAGTTTCCATCCCATCCAGGTCTGGGCTGAGTTCCTTGGCATGGGATGTGCTGGATAGGGACTGGAAGGTGGCTCCAAAAGGAAGGAAGACGCAGGGAACCATATCCTGTGTCCTGGTGCCATTGAAAAGGCTCTGGTGGCTGTTAAATAATTCATGGAATGCTGGTCTTGAATAAATAAATGAAACTCCAAACCCAAGGATGGTAGGAGGGCTATTCATGTCCTCCCTGCATGGGATAAGATCCCTCTGGATCCACCCTTCAGGCCCTAGGATGCAGTATTGGAGGTGGCAGCAGGGGACAACGCTGTCCCCTTGCCACCTGCACCCCGGTAGAGAGGAGGTGGCTGCTGCTTACACCCACTCCGGCTCCAGCTGAGCCAAATCTGGGAATTTTAGCATTCCCAAGCTGCCCATGGCATCGGTGCCACCGATCTTGGCTCTGCCTGGACTCTTACACCAACGCCGGGCTCCATTTATCCTCCCAAAGCTTTGAAAGCGCAGCGATCCCGGTGCTCCTGTTGCACGGATGCACAGCCATTCCCAATCCCGTTGCTTTGTGCTGGCAGGCAGCGGGAGCAGATGGAAATAGCAGCGTGATCCCAGCTGCGGCGAGGCCACAAACTGTCGCACGCGGGGCCGGGAGAGGAGGCAGGGATATATATAGGGACAGACGTATGGATGATGCACTGCTGGGAGTGAGGACTTGCCGGTGCCAGCGGCCCCAAAATACTCGAGCGGAGCCAGAATCTGTCAGATTCCCACTGACTGCGGCAGCTCCTGGTCCTGGTGTCACCACCATCGTCACCAGCACCTGCATCCCGACCCAGCTCCTTGGGGAAAGCAGGATGGTGGGAAAAGGCTGCAGAGAGGGAGGACTCCCCTATCCCAGGTGTCAGAGCTCCTGGATCTGATCCCGGCCACAGTGGCATCCAGAGCCACCTGCATCCCAATTTCTGAATGAGTGGGCTGGCAGGGATCTGCATGGAGTTGGTGGCATCAAATCTTATCTTACAGCAGGGGCTTGGAATGCTGAGGGTCTCTGCCAGGGTCAGCACCCTCGGGATTATGGATAATTCCTTGTTAATTAGAAGCAGTGTCTTCCCAGATAAAGCAACAGCACCCTGGATCGATGGCACAAAGGGCTGGGAGACACCCAGAATTCCAGGAGTGTGTTCCTGGGATGTTGTGGGATCCTGGGATGTTCTGCCCTACAGTGAAGAGTGCCTGGGTGGGAAAAGGGATTGACAGCCTGTACCTATTGGGAAGACCTGATTCCAAGCTCCTGCTAAGCCCCATACCCCTGAAATTACCCCAGAGGAGCTTGCACTGACAGCTCCTGCACATCCCGCAGCTGAGGAAGCTCCACGTGTCCAAAATAGCCGTGGTTCCTGCTGTGGAATAGGAAGTGGAGGGAAAAAAACCCGGCAGCACCTGGCCTGCCAGTGCCAGAGCGGATGTGGCACGAGTTCTGGCTGCCTCCCAGCCCCAAACCCAAATCCACGGCCCTTAAAAGCGGATGCGTGGTTTGAAACCTCCAGTGAGCTCCAGACCTCGGATCCCCGAGCTTCCCACCACACCAAGCTCAGCTCGGAGATGGGCGGAGGCAATCAGGATTCCTTGAATGTCCAAAATAAGAGGAGTTGGTGGTCACACACCAGGATATATCACTTGGTTTTAGGGGATCCCAAATAAACCCTTCCCTGAGGCTGGTCACTTTTTTCTCATAACGAATTCCTTGGATTTGTGCTGTTTATTGCTTGTGTTTGGTCCAAGAGGCACTTGGAAAGAGGAAGAGGGAGGATAAGGTGTCAGCCCTGGATCTGGTTCCTATTTTGGGACAGACAGTGCCAGAGATGAGCCTCCTCTTCCCACAGAGGCAAAACCCTGTCCAGGTTGGAGACAGGCAGTGCTTAGACCCAGGTGGAATTTCCATTGGCTCATTTCCAAACCTGCTGGCCAGGAGGACCCTGGTGGAAAATTCTCTGCTCCAGCCCAATTCCAGCAGCAGGATGGGGTTCTCAGGGTCTGTGCATTTGTTCCCAAACCTGGGAGCTGTTCAGGGTGATCCATAGAATGGATGCAAACAGCATTGCTTTTTCCTGTGCTGCCCATTGGGATAGGAGTAAAGGATTTCCAGAGGTGGAGGAGTGGAAATGCCCCCGTTCTCGTGGGGTGGCAGTGTGGGATCACCCCTCAGGGCGGGGGCTGTATCCCAGTCCAAGGCACCCTGGAGTATGTGGGATGCTCTCAGGTGGGATAACCATTGGGATCTATGAGCCCTGCAGGCCCAGGATACTATTCTGCTGTCCCAGCTGGATAAGGGTGATCCTCAGACCTCTGGATTTCCTTTGTGGAGGTTGTGAACTTCCTCCTTTCCCAGCCCTAGATGGGAATTCCCTGGGAGACAGGTGGAGGCTCTGCACCCCTTCAGGGAGACAGTGGCTCATGTTTCCTCAGGAGATCCCGTCAGGGCTGCAAATTCCCGTTCCCCATCCTCCGGCCCATCCTCAGGGGATATCGGGGCAGCCTCGGTGCATTCCTCCTCCTCCTCCTGCCGCTGCAGGCTCTGCAGCCGCTCCTGCCGCGCTTCCATGAATTCCTGTGCCCCGTCCCCCACCAGCTGCACTTCATCCCCGACACAAGGCGGCTTCCGGACAGGATTGTGGTCGTAGGACAGGAGGCGCAGGGAAGCGAGGCCGGTGAGGTCCGGGAAGCTGGCAATACGGTTGCGATCCAAGTCGAGGACGCGGATGTGATCCATGCGCAGCAGCACGGGCGGGAACTCCTGGAAGCGGTTCCCGTAGAGCCAGAGCCCCCGCAGGCCGGCCATGCG